>NW_027509360.1:3422500-3892430 GCF_048541705.1 Temnothorax americanus | reverse complement strand
GTGTAATGTAAAGAGATCGGAAGGGACAAAAATTACCGCGAAACTCGTTATAAAATATATTGTCGGAAAGTCGACCGTTACTAGCAGAGAAGGACGGTGGTATTAATGTAACTCTCTACTTGGGAGCTTTTATGGATTCAAAGACGGTTGTATAAGATTCAGTATCCGGGGAGAGAAGGAAGTAGAGGAGATAATAATTGGTCTTCTTTAAACGCATTAAAAAACTTAGCCATTTAACGGCGCAAGAGAATATAACTGAGATAGAGACACATGTTCGGATAGATTCATTCATTTGGAACTTAAGTGGTGTTAAGCTTGCCTATCATGTCCTTTATCAAGGAAGCGATTAATCTTGATTCGCTTTGCCGACCCATCGCCTAGCTTTACGTAATAATCGCTGCTCATGCGTGGAGATCTTCCACCTGTAATATCGGCTTCATTATAGCAACACGAACATATTGGACCGGCGGTATTGTATCCATTACATGTTGCAGAGAACTACTGCGCACACACCTCACGGCGATATTCGTGAGATACCTATTGAATTGCTCCGTTTGTAATCCGAACCGTTCCTCGTCGTCTTACGAGCTATAAAGCCGCGCGCGATTGCCGTGGTCCCTACATTTGCACGTCGTTGCACGAAGAATGGAATGTAACCGCGCGCATTTTACTTTCGCGGCAAAGGACGACGGCGTTATATCGTAGGGACGGGCGTGAGGAAATGAGTTACCGTTCAGCCATTTAACTACAGTTCTTCCACCCGATTTACGAGCGTACGTGTTTCAGTCACGACACCTGCGTACGCCGCGTGCGGAACGAATCGAAAAGGAAGAAAGACTCAAGAGAGAGAGTGAGAGGAAGTGAGGGAGAAAAACGGAATGAGATGAAAGAGAGCGAGATGGCCGATGGGGAATGAGGGAAAACCGCGAGATGTAGCTCGCGGCACGAGTCATAACCGATTATTCCCGCGGTGAAGTTTTTCAGGCCGCGAAACGATCGTGTCGTGCCGCCGGCATGATCGCGTTGCGGCCGACCAACGGATCGACCGCAGCTGCCGTGTGTGCGTTACGTATCGAAAGCCGCCACCAGTGCTCGAGAGAGGTGGTTCCGTACTTTTGCTTTTCTCCCCTATATATGTAGCGGTACGAAACACGGGTATGAAACAACGAGCCGGCGCGGCGCGATGGCGCGAGCGCGGTAGCGAGAAATTGCACGCACGTCCCGCTTGCTGTTACACCGCTTGGAGCAGCGCGCGATAAAACGCATATAATTTGTGGTCGAACGAGCGGCGGTGCTGAATTACCGGAAACCATTCAGGCGGCCGTATCGGTATCGATGACCGCGGGGAAAGCCGTGGATCAGCCCTCGTTAATGTCGGGGCGCGAGTAGTCATTGTCAGTCATTGCGATAGTAATCCTGCTCAGTACGAGAGGAACCGCAGGTTCGGACATTTGGTTCACGCACTCGGTCGAGCGGCCGGTGGTGCGAAGCTACCATCCGTGAAATTATGCCTGAACGCTTCTAAGGCCGTATCCTCTGTAGTCAAAGGTGCATGGCAATGATATCTCTAGGAGTCTCGTGAGTCGAAAGGCTTAAAACAATGTGACACACTACTAGGCGGCCGGTCTCCTTCACCGGGGACCCGGTCGTCGCACGAGCCCGGTTTGCCGTACGGCGCCTCTGCCCGTCTCGTCGGGATCTCACCGCTTACGACGGCACGGCGTCTAACGGTCGAACATGAGTTTCGCGAGTTCGATGTCGAGACTCGGAATCGTCTGTAGACGACTTAGGTCGTAGTCATGACTTGGATTGCGAGCCTCTCCGCGGAATCTGTGAACGATCGAATTGAATGTGCGACAAAGGGCTCAGACACTGTAGGGTGATATCGACGATGATCGATAGCAATGTTGACAAGAACATGCGGAATGATTACTAAAGACATTGAGAGAGAATTAATTGAGAATATTTATTAAAAAAACTTTATATTGATGTTGAGATAGGATATATAGATATAGGACGCTTATAGTGTTTTATGTACTGTTTTTATTCCTGCTCAAGTTAGTCACAATCTTACATATCTTTGGTTAATATTTGATCATATATAATTATACCTATTTAATAGAGATATAAAAATATGTATAATTATAGCGATTAGAAAGTTGCATTGAATATTAGCATCATAACAAATGATATCTATATAAAAAATGTTATCTTTTATATTCTTATATAGCGTGTGACATACAATTATTTTTTACATGTCAATGATGAATATTATTGTAATGTTCAACATATATACATATAGTGCAAGAAGGACCTTTATTAAAGGTTTGTTTTATATCAGTTGTACTGGGCAACTGTGGCAATTTTATTAAATGGCTCAACTATGGAGTCGACCAGTTTGTGGTATAACGGAAATTCCATGCATTCTCTATACAGTTTCAATGTTACAGTTTCTACTTGTGCAATGCGATCATAAATCCACAACGAGACAGCTCACGGTCCGGAGTAGCTCGCAAAAATGCAAAGTATCGCGCTAACATTAATTCGTAAAGACTCGGACATAATTATGGTAACGGTACCGCGTTGAATTTTACGAACGCTACTCCCTTCTTGTATTAATTCAAACACCGTGCGTAATCCCGAAGAGGAAGATTAATTAAAATGGAATTACCCGCGTAGAAGATTAATTACATTGCTATGCCTGCCGCAACGGGATAGTTCTAACACCTATTTTTAAAGTAACACGTTTCCTGAGGTGTACACTATCGTTTATCATGGCAACGTGATTTATTTGCATCTGTATTTTCGGAAGCGGTTAAAGTGTTTACGAATGAGCAGTGCCGAACTAACCCGTCAAGCAGGTTGGTCAATATAGTATCGATAGATGAGCAGGTAAGCCGCACACACACACACAGATGGCTGCTCGATGATTTTGTATCAACAAGAGGACACCTACGTAGGGACGTAGGGACACCTACGTCACGGCCGACGAAATTCTACAGGGTTTGCACCTGCGTTTTCCTGAGCTGCGACCACCGCAAATCTAGTCGGGAATACGTGAAAACGGGGGGATCATCCTCGCAAACGAATCATGCTGGTTTACATAAATTATTCTGATCCCAGTGAAAGTGGTAACGCGCATCGGAAAAAAATTGCGCTGGCATTTTACTCTCAGACAAACGTGCGAAAACAGTCTTTTTGAATTTTTCAGCGAAGCTTTTCTCTGTAAAAACAAAAACATTGTAAACGGTTGTGCTAATTGATTGTTTTTATTTGTATTATATTTACGAATATGGTGGTTAATACTATTTCGTATTTTGATATTACATCAAGTATGTCCAATATGTGTCTGCTGCTTTAGCTGAAGTGCATGGCACAATAGCAGTGATTGATCCATCAACTCCGAGCTACAGAACAACAATAGTGTAACAAACTTTGTACTATTGACTAGCAATAGTTCCATATATTGAATAGTTAGAACGTGAACACACATCGCGCAAAACCTGAAAATACAGAACAAACAATTACTGTGTGTATAGCCTAAATGCTTCGGCGTGATCAAGATGATTCTTCAATGGGTGTCTGTCTCACGATCGTCGCCTTCTGAAAGGTCGAAGTTCTTAATCCCAACCGGACTAGGTAAAACTGTATGCGTAATGTTGACGCGCGAGTGCGGCAAAACTTGTTGGTCCCGATCGTAGATTATACCTTTACAATTCCCTCCGCGATGAGACATCTCTCAGCTTTTCCTAGAGACGGGTTGTCGAGTTTCTCTTCGTTACGCACTTTCCCCTTTTCTCTCTCTCTTTCTCTCTCTCTCTTTCTCTCTTCCTTTCTCTTCTCTTTTTCACTTACTCACTCATTTTGTCTCTCTCTCGCTCTTGTATTCTCGCGAATTCCAGCGATCGCGCTGCCTCGACAAGTCGTTCCTGGATCCTAATCCCACCTGGTCGTCGAATCACACGGCCGTCGGCTTACGACTTCATCCGCGGCGGGTAACTGGCTCTCCTATTCACCGTCTGATCACGAACACAGCGCGTGGAGGATGAAGGTTTGGGGGCTTATGGCACGGCGCGCAATAATGTGATGGCTAAAGGTGTAAACGCGAGGCAAAATATTGATAAAACGGATCACCCGGATCACTCGGACGAGATACCGTAAGACGGTATAGCCCCGTGTAAATCAACATATTCACTAAGCGTATAATAGTCCAAGTCCTTGTCCTCGCGGACATTTAATTTGAAAGTCTGAAGTAAAGGTTAACGGTAGAAGACACACGTGCCTTTATATAATACGTGTGAATAGATAAAATATGATTTCTAAAAGTAGAAGTACATAAATGAATTTTTTTTTCTTTAACGGAATAGTGAAAGTATGCAAAGGTTGATGACATTGGAATAAGAAAAAAATTATTAACTTGTGGAGCAAAAGAAATATTTCATTGAATTTTTATCTTTGTGCAGTATTACGTATAAGTACCATTAATTCCTGTTTCTATTTTAAATTTATTATTTTTTAATAGTAGCAACCAGACTTGTAAAATTCGTTCAGCGAAGATTTATTTTCCACGATAAAGGCTACAAATACGAAGAAGTTGGAATCTTAATGCGATTGGTAGTTCGATTCGCGTACTTCTTATCGATGACAAGGACTATAATCATCTCTCGAGGAAAATATGACACAAGTTACTTTCAAATAAAAGATGAAAAGGATTGATGCATCGCAGAACCGAAAGCATGTTTGTACGATGCCCAATTGAGCGTGCAATAATAGCTTTATGGGAACGGTATAACCGTTTTACCTCTAATTTAGAAGAGTATGGATACCCGAGTCGATATCTATATAATTCCTTGTTATTGAGTTCAGGAAAGAATACGTGACGGTTTGCGGAATAATTTGCAAGGCACATTGACGAACTATTTTCTTCTCGCTCCTTATTTTCTCGTTTTCCAATCGCGTGCAATCCCCGATCGATGCAAATCCAGCAGCCATCGAGAAGAATGTCGAGAACAGCTGCTAAATCATCACGGATCTCTCCGGCGCGATCGATACCGTACGTATATCGAGATAGCTCCACTTGTGGAGTAGTAGAGAACCCACGATTACATTCTTGGTGGCCCATAAATCATATTATCGCCGTTTTATATCACGCAATATCGCCGATGATTATTATCTTCGTATGAAGGGGGGAATCGACGCGCGGCGTGAAATCCCGTCGCTCGGTCTAATAGCTTCTCGCGTCGCCGCCGTCGCGTCGTCGCGCACTGACGAACCAATTTCTCCCTTCCCTCTATTCCGGCTTTCCCGGCGCCGTTCTCCGACGATCGAGAGGCATGGCATGTTCGCCTCGATGATCACGGGGATATTTCCCGGGGGCGTGCGTATATGCGGCGCGGCGCATCGCGAACGCGGTAACAGATGTAGTAATTCAGCGAGCTGTACGCGTTTACCGTCGCCGCCGCTGCCACCGCCGCCGCATGCCACGACTCGTTAAAGGGGAACTCGCGTAAACGAGCGCGCCGTCGCGACTTGCTTTCACCGGTTCGCCCTTCCTGCCGTTGCCTCGTCCTGGCTCCGTCTAACCCAAGCCACTCTTGCATTATTCGGAGATGTAATGCGGTTTGATTTATTTCGAGCTTATTTTGCGTCAGTGTCGGACAGCAACATTTTTAGACGGTTTCTCATTGGGGTGGGTCGCGCGCGCACGCGTCTTTTCCTTCGCCCTCTCCGTTTTCGCCTTCTCCCGCGTCGTCTCGTACTGTCCTTTTATCCTTTTTTTTTTCATCGTCAGCCCGTTGCCCGTGCCCGGCAATATTTCACAATTACGCGGTTTTATGGGCCACCATAAAGATACGCGGTGCGTGTCGGTCGCATGATGGCCGACCCGCGTGAATTTTTATTACGGTCGCGAGCGGTTGATTCGAGCGCGCGCGACGCGAGAGACTTATCCCTCGTTGAGGGCCACGCTCTCTTCTCAGGGTGGTCGCGCGTACGCGACGAAGTGCGAGCGGGAGCATCGCCGGGTTACACATCTCCCCGAGACATGAGAAATTTAGATTACCGGGCCGGCCGTCCCACTCCATTACCTTCATTCAGAGGCGGCCGCAAGCTTAACGAACTGCCTCTACACCCGGTAGACCTACCGGCTACCAGAAGGGACTACTCTCCCTTTTGCCGTCAAAGGACCACGCGCCACCGCGCTACCACGGTTCCATCGAAAAATTCGGGATGGAGTGTTCTGCCGAGACTGAATTTACGTCGTACACGTAATGCTGCCTTCGCGTTATAATTTAACACCATATACTTACGGGAGTGCCACGGGAATTAAATACGCGAATGCTCTTTTCACTATAATTAAATTCGGTTTTTAAAGTGTTGATTATTACAGCAATTTAATATGATTAGGCTTGCGATATTCATAGAGTTTTATGTAATGCAATTACAAAAATTTTACACGTGCACAAGTGCTTGTAGGTATTGTTTTTTTTATAATTGGATCTTGATGATTGATATCATCATTTATTTAATGGTTAAAAATTTGATAGACAGATATTTTTATTTTACTTTTTCTAACATTACTGTGCAATTACTTTGGGTCGATTTATTCTCACTGGCAACAGCAGATGAACATAATCGTGCAAGCATTACTGTCTTATCAATCAACGTAGTTGACGTACACAATGCTATAGTCGATCTTACTCCCTGATTATAATGGGAATCCGATATATTACGTGCATGGTCGTACGGTTAACATTGATCCTTTAGCAGATGATATTAGCAAGCAATCGACGCCAGACAATAGTTTCACACGCGATGTATCGTCGCTCACAGAACGTTATACATACTAACTACTTCAAGCCAAATTAGTTAAGCAACAGTTAGGCACATGTCATAATTTAAGGAAAAAGTGATTTCCGTTGGAAAGCTTACTTAATAAAAGATTCTTGTCCATAGGAATAAAGAAATTTCTATTTTATTCTTACGAAATTTTTAGGAAGCGTAAGTAAACGATCTCGTTTGCTCGAAAAAATAATTTTTTAATATTTGTATATTATACAAGTACAAAAATGTTGTTGAATATTACTGTAATTTTTAGTGAAATTTTATCACAATTGTAATATTTATATTAAATATTGTATTGAAATGACATGACTAGTTCATACGATATTTTAGGTTAATTGAAGATATCGAATAATCAAGGAAATTAAATATGATAAAAGTTATGTAACATTAGTTATGGGCGCTAAAACTCCATTGCCGTTTTATGTAAAAAATTTCAGATACATGTGATATGAATTTTTTACGAAGCTGATCTAATTAAGTAGAACCGACAAAGTATCCGGTTCTCGTTTGTGTATCAGCTCTTTACGCGTATACCTATATCAAAGCATTTAGTTATCCAGATAAAGGTTAAACAACGATGTACTTAAAAGACGATCCCCTTATGAGATAATAAACGATCTAGACATCGCCTACCTTACACGAGGAACTTGAAACAGGTGTGTGTTTCGACGATACCGTGGCATCGTATTTCCTGATCATTATTGCACGCCGTCGCCTCGCTTCTCCCGTGCGTTTATCGCTTAAATATTACTTTAGCGATAGCGGCCACCGGTAGAAAACGCGGCAGCCGGTATTCACGCCTTGAATTGCAGCGCACTCGCAGTTTTGTATTTATAAAGCCATACCCGTTAAAAATACACTGGCTTGTAAAGAAAGAGCCGTAGTAGCGCGGGGCGGGCTTCCTAATAAAATATGAGAAACGCTTCCAACTCTGTTTGGGTTACTGTCGATTCTACTTGCCTGCAAACCCAGGCATTTTAATGTTTAAATCACTCGAAAAGAATATTGCGTCTTTGTTTCTTTCTTATCTTTTGCCGCGCGTTTCATTAAATCTTTATCACAAGATACGTTTCAAGGAGCATTTCCGTTTTTACTTCGTTTCTACCACGACTGTCGCGTTTGTAGCGCAAAGCATACCTAGACGTTTGAAATCGAGCAGCAAATATGAAAGCATCTCATAATTTTCTTTATATATCCTTTTACTTATAATTAGATCTATGTTCGATGCTTTATTCAAATTGTGTTAATAAATAGTAGTATTAATAGTAGTAAAGAAAAAGAACAATTTATAAACGATTGACGCGTACGTTTAACGAATATCCATTTGGAAAAACTATAGTCAGAAGAATCGATGTGTATTTTTGACCACATAATTGCGTGAGCAAAATAGTGCAAGAAAAATCGATATTATCCGTGTAGCTGTATCATTATCAGTTTAAGATATAACTTTTAGTTCGTCGTGCTTACTAATATACTGATTCGAAAACATGACTTATTCTTTTTAGTAATGCCTGCGCTAATGCACGCGAGCCAGACGTTGTCGCTTTCAGGATTAATTGAGTTTACAGTTAATTTTCAACGAACCTTCCACTTTAATCCTCGCGTGTTCACTTTGCAGCACCGGCTATGCACATGGGTGTATACCCATACACTTGCTGAGCTCGCACTCGGCGCCGCGTTGCGCCCCTTTATCGTACCTTTTCCCCCGTCTTTCGCCTGTCAGGACATCCACCCGTTGCATTTGCGTAATGTGATACGCGCGTTGCTGCATTATGCTTTAATTGCGTCATTATAAAACGAAAATTTCCTCACGCCTTCGCCGAGGCTGGGCGCCATTGTACGCAAATATATACGCAGGCAATTTAATTCGCGACCGCGCGAGCGCGTTACTTTGATGAAATTATTCTCTGTCGGAATATTTGTCTGGTGTATATACATTTCGCGAAATGTAACGTAATCCTGTGACCTTTGAAGTAGTGAAGCGACACTTGAAAGACAAGTGATTTTTAAACGTATAAAAATAACAGTATTTTATTGTTTTAAGAAATATTTTTTATTGCATGGTCTCTCTTTTATATTTTAAAGAATATTACGCGTGTTTTTAATTATTATATTAACGTACACTCTATTAGTTTCTATTTATCTACTAGATTTATGTACATTAATATGAACTATATAACTGCGACGTGTATTGACTAAAGTTTGTAATCAATGCAGTAGTAAAGTCAATTCGTATTAAACAGCGCTTTAGATCAGAAAATAGCCGCAAATCCTGCGCTATAATATGCGCTGCTCTTATAATACGCAGGATTATACGAACTCGAAGCAACCCCGTTTGCCGATGGTATTTCCCACGCACGAAACTCATTGTCGTAATATCAATAATGTAAAGCAACGCATTATCAGGATTATTCGTATTCACGGCTTAATTTATTACACTATTGCATAAAGATAAGAGAATACTGGCCGCTATAACAAACGCCGGCCCAGACCTCATTAATAATCGATCCGCGTAGCGGCTTCATCAACTTTATAAGGGATAAAATGAAGAGATAGAATAAAAAATTTATTTACTTTCTAAACGCAGATGTTTATTAAAGAGCTCGTTTAATTACCGATGCATTGTTAGTATTTTTATCAAAATTAAGGCTCACAAAAAATTTTGTTTATATAAAAAAGTCTTTGCAATTAAAGTGGTTTAAAATTTGCCGGCACAGAGAGAAGGAGAGAGAGAGAGAGAGATTCTTTCTGTAGGAAAACGTCACTTTTTTAGATTATTGAAATTGTTTAAAAAGTGCAGAGCCGCTACTCTACGCCACGTTCTTGAAATAGTTTCAGCAATACCGAAAAGTATGATTTCGCTCTCTCCGGCTGGGGCGTACTTGCCCTAGGTTATTATACCGTCTGCCTTGCGCCCGCTTCCGTCTTTATCAGAAATTCCATTTAGAAATTTTCCCGAATTCCTTCACTTATATCGTCGAGCTTATCGTCAGGCCTGGTATTTCCCTGTTCCTTCCGCTTTGTCGTCCCGTGAAATCAACTAACGAGACAATGGAACAGGAGGTTGAGAGCAAAAAGAGGAGGGGAAGGAAGATCGTGTAATTGAATTTCCACAATCTCCAAATGATACAACCGGGCGCGTATGTTCAGTCGCTTGACTTTTAAGCAACGCGAGGACCATCGAGGCGCGAAAGGTGGTGGTGCCGCGATATACGAAATCAATTCGGGTCATCTGTTCTGCGCCACCGTTGGGGCCGTCTGCTCTATTTCTCCAAACTCCGCGTCTATCTCGCGCGCGAGATCGTCGGAAGCAGACCTACGGAAGAGAATATTTATTGCGCTGTCTTATCGTCACATGGGAAAAGCGAGCAGCGGGAGAGAATTCTTCACTGCGCCGCGCCGGACGTTCTCTCCCCAATGGAATTCCTCTTTTTTTTTACTTCCTTGAGCGTTTCCCTTCGTCTTTCTCTTCTTGCTCCCTTTTTCCTACTTACTGTATTTTCCGTGACCCGACTTGTACTTGTCTTCCATCCTACGGAACGACTCGGACAGCATGCGGATACTCGTTATACGGTTCGGTAAGAACGTCGAGACCGGAAAGACTGCATGCATCCCGAAGAACACGCGGTCAGTTGGACTCTCGTCCGATAATCGAATTGTAGCTCGAAAAGCTCACGAGGGTGATCGCTTCGCGGAGATCTGGCGCAAATAAGAGATTAGAAAGAAGGTCGCTGAGAAACAGACGAGGTTTAAGCTGATAGCGTAATAAAAAATCTCTGCGAAGCAATTTTGCATTGTGCCGGCTGAATTATACACTTCGCAAGATTGCGCGAGCTCATTCTTTCCGTGTAAACTCTGCCCGTTGCGCGGCGATTCTCGTCCCTGTCCCTTTCCTCACCGATGCCCGCCGCCCCTCGCGTTCGTGTCGCGCGGCGAACGGAAGTCGTATTCCGACGCGGACGTCCGTCCTCGCCGTCGACCGTGGCCCGAAACGGCGTGAATTATAACCGCGAGCTAAACTTCGTGGCTTTCAGAAAATTTACCGGAACGTAGGAGAGAGCGGATGGATAGACGGTGGACAACCCCGCTGGGGGTTGAAATCGGTGATCCATGGCGACACCGTCCACCATCGCGTCTCTCTCCATCTCTTTCTTTATCTTTCTCTTCCTCCTTTCTTTCGGACGTGAAAAATTCTCTTCGCAGACTTATTCGAGGAAATCATGATATGTGGAGGTCGCGAATCGTCAACGGATTGCAGGGAATATTTATGAGAGACGATATAAACTTCAATGGCGGTTTGAATTTGCTCGGATTAAAAAGAAATTTTTAATCTTGGCTGCTCTCGCTGCGCTTCCGCATGTGAAACATTTCCACTTTCGATGAAAGCTATATACATATTATATAATCGTGTAAATGTATGTTAGCGCAGTACGCATTATTTATCTAATTGTAGTTTGTGTATTTAGCTTACTGTATGCCAGATCGTCGATTCATTTAGATTTAGAATATAGAAATTAGGAGATGTGAAACGAGGGAGTTCATCAGCGCTTTATACAATATTCACGAAGCTGTGTGTGGTCCTCGCGGGCTGCGATCAAACCTCGCGATTGGTCATTCGATTGGCCGGCCGATGGACCGATGCGTATATGGAAGTTGCATATTGCATGAATCATATTTATCTCGTGCGCGCTAATATACGTGAGGTAATACTACTGCCGATTGTGGAATAAAATTGCGCGCGCTAAAAAAAGTGTCGCGCGGAAAATGCAATTTCGGTCCCCTCTTATTACGACGCGGCGCACCTGAGAGGTGTTTTGTCAGCGGCGGCGGGTAATACCATACGGTACGCTTTATTCTTCGTCATATCACGTAATCTCGCAGACTTAAGAAAACCCGCCGGCGTAACCCGCGCCGAGTCGCGCGACGAAATCGGGAAGAGAGTTTGTGAATCTGATGTATCGGCAAATCCGCGAAGGAATCGTAAAAATCGCACGGGGCGTTTCGCGCGTAGCGCCGCGCACGATAAGGAAGGGTGAACTTGAGAGGTGAGGAGAGAGATGCTTCCCCGCAGGAGAGAGATGCTTCCCCGAAGCACCGCCGGGAGCTTTACGTCTTCGGAGCTTCGAATCGACGTCAATGGAGGAAAGTAAGGCAAGAGAGAAATCCTTCAATGGCTTATCCGCTTGGCCAACCGCTAGATTCCCTCTCCACATTCTTCCTTCTGTATCTCGTTTCTATCTCGCTCGTCCTATTCGTCCTTTTTGTGTTCGTTTCCTCCCCTACTTCTCTCCCGTTACAGCCGTATATATTCTTTCCCTCTGTCGACGCGGCGCACATCGTTGTCTCTCTTTCGCCATCCGTCTCTCGATGGACGCGCTTGCAAGGCCAGCCACTCGTAAACCTAATAATCTCGGCCACTCCTGACAAACGACGCCGTCAAAATGTAATTCCGGCGCGTTTTCGCTCGCCCTTCCACGTCTCGAATTCCAAGTGGTACACCGATGGTTGATGCGATCTTGTACATCCCACCACATCGTTTGCCGGCCTCTTTCTTTTTCCCGCGTCGTCCCTCAATTTTATTCTGATTTTCTTTCCGTTCGCAGTTTTCGTACATCGTCGACCTTTCGCAGACACCCCTCAATCGAGCCGCTTACGACGGTAAGATTTGACGAGCAGACGTGACTCGCCGATAGCCCTCTCGTACATACATCCGGCGCCGTGTGCGCTTGCGACAAAATCAATGGCAATTTTCTCGTCCGTCACACTCGCTTCGCGGAGGGACATTGCGATCTTTATCCCCGGACGACAGCAAACTTTGGCTATCGGATTGGCGGATGGACGGATTGTCGTGAAAATATCGTGGGCGATGGCGGGATTTCGCGTCGATTCGGAATTCGAAATTCGACGTGCGATGCGCGCGTGTGTCTGAATTGGTAAGTGTATCCACTGCTTGAATGTAGTCGGCTCCGGACGATACGTGTCCGCTCGTCAAATATTCGTTGAATCGACGAAAAAACACCGCGAATTTTACTGCATTGTCACGTGCAATTATAGGACTAAAAATTGTTGGAAGCTTTCCGATGTCGGTGTTCTTTGATATTCAAAGAACGTCACTGTGAAATGTGTGAATTATAAATTGCAATTATTTTAAGTAATAGTTTATTACAGACGAATTTTATCTTGAAACAATCAAATTAAGTTACGAACAACTAAATTATAATTATAAAAGAAACATTGTTTCATTTAAAGTGTCTCCTCTTGTTACGCGTTGTTATTTTCGCATAACTCAAATTGTACAAAATTATTTAAGTTATTACCCAAAGGCCGAAATGTACAATTGTGGAATTACAATATTGCCAAGCGGACGTATATTAACTCACACATATACGATAATAAATTATATCAGCCTGGGGGCCAATATTTATAAACAAGACAAATGAGTTGTACACATATGAACGGACGCATGCCGGAGGAAATGCGAGGTAGCCGGAGTCTGACAGAGAGCACCTAACTGTTTAATAGCCATTAATTATCGCGACTTAATTTCTTTACGATAATCATTGTAATAATGCTCGCTGAGAAATACAATTTTGCGTGAATGCAGTCAAAGCGATGAATATAATTCGTACTGTGGCTACGATCTCTCATAAGGCCTCGGAATACGGGTAATTTGTAACTGTTGGCGCAAAGCCGCGCTTAAAGCGATATTTGCATTTGAATCCGCACCATCTTCAAACATGTTAAACGCCGTTATTTGTACACAAATTTATCTCGTCCGTGCACGTCGTGCACGGTGCGGTTCCGCAGTATTGGACGCTTGAATAATCCACCCAAGGCGACCGATATTACGCGCCACGCTTAGCGCACCGTCGTGCCGATCGATCGAGGCCGAAAGTCATATCCTGTCGTAATGGGGAAAAAGAATACGGGAAGTCATGCAGTGTATTATGTTAAAAGAACATATCGACGGCACACGAATATCAAGGATCTTCCGAAATTATAATGATCTCCCTCTTTATTCGTTCTTCCAGCTTGATACCCAAGTCACCCTGAATAATGCAGAGTCGCGCTCTTTATGAATTTTTATGCGTACCACGGAATGGAATACATTTCAGTTTGTTTCAATTCATGTAGATCCGACGGATACTCTCCCGCAATCGCCTCTGCGATGGCTGTATCTGCTTTCATACTTTACTTTTCGTTCGTCCGCATTTATCGGCCATAAATCGGGAATATCCAATCGATGGGTCAACGTCGGAAAATTTATGCTTAACTGAACAAGTTAGCCATAACTTGTCCGCAGTATGAAATCTGTTTCACAAACCTTTGCATGAATTTTTTACAATTAACACTTCATTAAACCATAAAAGATTTGAAAAGAGTATTAAAATTTCGTTAAGTATACTTTATGATATTATTATTTTAACGCGAGGCGTACATTTAAAAATAAATGTAGAAAATTATATTGTAATTTGTGGAAAAAAACTGGTTTTTAATTAACGCGAACATTAAATAAGGTTGTTTTTAATGGTTAATTATGCTAATTTAGCTCTTTTTTCGTTATTTGTCTCAAAGAGTAAGTACGGATACATAAAACACGTTGTGCAATGGCGCATGCAGCGTCTCCACGTTAATTACAAGTGCATTTCTCAGAGCTCGCACGATTAATGTCATGGCTTAAAAACCGTAAGTTTTAAACCTTTGTGTAATTATCTTTTTGTGATGAAAGTTACGTTATTATAGAACGTTATTATAGAAAAAAAAGAAAAAAAAAGAAAAAAACGACAGCCTGCAGTGAAACGTGACATTCCTGTGTTAATAGACTCGAAATGGATTGTTTTCTTCGACATGTGTATAACTTTCTTGGGCTCTGTTATTTTTCTTATGGATACATTCATAGAAAACATTAGCACTCTGTGCCATTTGCGCTGTAGTATATTTGAAAACTAAACATTTTTGCAAAAATTTGTACGTCTTTTTTTTTTTTAACTGCTGTGTACACAGTAGCCCTTTCAATTTGAAACCGGGGTCGGCGGAGCTTTCGGCGCGGAAGATGTGCGAATAATGTTAATTGAAATGGTCACTCGTCTGGCCAAACTGCAAATAGTTGCTCTCCCAACACCCGGTAATCCCATCGAACGCCAAAGGTCGCCGGCATTGCCGCAGAATTGCATTCGCGCGAATATGCATTCGCGGAAAAGTATTCGCCTTTTATTTGTAGAAAATATACTCGCCCGATGAAATGTGGGGAAAACATGTTACTGGCTATTACCGCGGTATACACTTTATTTAATCGCAGGCATGTAGTCATTTAGCTTGTTCGCCATTTGCGTGTTGCATCACGTGAACGTGTTCGGTGGAATCCGATTTTCGTGGCAGTTAACATTTTTGTTGCTGACGAACGTATACATATCGGAAATTTGTATACGAAAATGTCATCCATAGTTAATTATACTTTAGACATTTAAATTGATGTTGACGTATCGTGCTTTTCTATAAAGTCGCATGTTATGCTTAAGTACTCCTAAAACGATGGCGACACAGATGATTGCTTACATAAAACCGCAATTCATATTTCTTTCTGTGTATGATTATTCATATTATTGCGATAATAAATTAAAATATTATTTAAGGAAACTTTTTAAGATACAAGAATGAAATTTTTCAATCCTGGAAATTTTTATTTTAAAGTTTCGAGAATACGAATAATCCGATATATATTTTTTCTATTTAATTTCAAATAAATTTTATCCAACGGAGTTTTCTCTTCTCTTTTCTAGCAGAAAATTGAATATACAAAAATTGCAACTGACCAAAACAAATTTTTCCCAGGGAAAAGTCAATTTTAAATTGGTCACCGAATCTATGGATGAAAAACGGGAATGCGAGACATTGAATGCGCTCCACGTGTACACTAACAATACACCACGTTGCAATTCACATTATCTCTTTTGATATCACGTCGCACGTTTCTGACCGCATATACGAACAAGTCCTCACATGAATTTCAAGATCTAAACGCCGTGACTGTTAAGCGAGCGCGTTAGGATCGCGAGCGTTCGCGTTTCGAGATCTCGCCACGACACACGTTTCGCCTGTCGTGCCACGTCTTACGTGGCGCGAATCTTTTCGCAGAATTGTGGCCCCGGCTGTCCCGCTGTACTATTGCCGTAGCCAATAAAGTTTAACTGCACCCTTTACACGGAGTTTGCGATAGTGCCGCCGTAGTTCTCATGGTAGGCGGGACGACTTGGAAAAGCTCGACAGCGAGTCCTTATCGGACCCATCCCTGCTCCCCTATTACCTGTCTTTTCCCCCAACTCTGCCGCCGTCGCTCCTTTTCTTTATTCCTTTCTCCTTTCATCTCGTTCCTTCTGCTCTCGTTTTGCAGCTATTGTGATAACCATTTACATAAGGAATCCCGGAACTACGGGCGGCAGTTACCACAGACGGTATACCCGGATCTCTCTCACTACCGCGGGGTTTGAGACGAGCGGGGGTTCAGTAAGAGGACTATGCCTGAAGCCGGAGCTATTTATGCGCTATTGCGCGCTCATATTAGAGTAAGCAGTGGGATCTGTGATACCGAAATCATCCGCAGAAAGCCGCGTAGACAATGAAAATAGATGTACGTGGATATGAACATAACTACCATATAGCCTCTGTATTTCTAGAACGTCGCAATTATTAGGTTTCTCTGTGTAAGTAAAGATCCTTGTAACGGTGAATATAATTGAAGGATCATAAGGATGAGGCATAACAGAAAAATGAAATGATGGTTCGAGAAGAGATTTATATATTTTTAAATAGACATTTATTGTTCTTTTAACATTGAATTTAGAAATATATTTTTCAAAAGTTTCTTAAATTATATTTGCTCTTGTAAGTTTTTTGTAGCGTTGATTATCTCGGAAAGCATATCGTGCCAGACGCAGCTTTTATTGTACGTGAAGCTTACTCTGTTCAATGATTCAGTAAGACGCTACTGCATTATCTATCTTTGACCCTTCGTTCTTTCCACCTTTTCTCTGGAAAACAGCTGGGAGAAAATGGTTAGGGAACGTGATGTCTTCGTCGAGTTCAATACCAACGATTTTACAGTGCTTGAATCTGGCTGCCGCAGGTCAGTGTAGCGATTATTGTACTCACCGCTACCTCTGGCGTTTTCGGGCTTTCGTATCAACCTACTTTATGGGGAAATCCTCTTAGCCCCGATCTTTAATGAGGCCACTCGTGGTCGCTACCGGGATTTTAAGCTAATTGAATAATTTCAGTTTTGAGCCCGGTCGGGGTTGCCGGGCGTGTTTTGTGTTCCAAATAAGTTCAGCGGCACCACCTCGCAGCCACCGGGACGACGCGGATGCAAATGTAATGACCGTCGGAACGATAAGAGCTTCGTGCACAGAAGCGACGACTTACTCAGAGTCACCTGAAGCTTCGCCGTAAGAATTAATCCGGAGAAATTCAAGAAATCCCTGGCCAGGTGAGGTGGGAACGCTGGCCCTTATTCCGTTCTCGTTTTAATAATAACATCGTTGCGTTCCTGCGCTGTGACCCGTACGGCCCTCGATGCGGAACGGCTTGTAATTGTATTTAAACGACGGCGTCATGCCGATCGGGAATGTGCAACAGCGTCGCCTCGTACACTCGCAAACCTCTCGCGAACGACTAAATCGAATGTGTTCATTACGTGGAGCATGGGTTACATTTGCGATCGGATTCATTTGGCTAATCGTGACGATATATTCCGAGCTTGAACGCGTCCGACATAATTGTATCGGCTACGAAAACTTCGCTAAAATTTGGTGCAAACCGTTTACTTTTAAACGCACCAGATTTTCCAATTTCTATAGGGCGCTTATAAAAGTTTACGAGAATGCCGTCTGAAAAAAATTAAAAAGTAGATTTTTTAAATTATTTTTAATTCAAACAAAAAAGATCTTTACATTGAAATTTTACCATATGTTTATTATTTTCGTGTTA
Organism: Temnothorax americanus; assembly: GCF_048541705.1. Lineage (NCBI taxonomy): Eukaryota > Metazoa > Arthropoda > Insecta > Hymenoptera > Formicidae > Temnothorax > Temnothorax americanus. The sequence continues at coordinate 3,874,604 of NW_027509360.1, read as the reverse complement.
TATATCGGCTTACATTAATTATTTATTTTAATTCAGATTAAATTTATCAGATAATAAAAAAATGTTATAAATATGTAGCGGAAACTATATTTTAATTTTTTATTGTCTTAAATTACCGAAGATACATAGAATTTAAAAATTGCAATTAATAATTAATAATATAAGCGCAAATTTTTTGAAGATTATATACGATTAAGAATAATACAATAATTATTACTGCTTCTATATTTATACTTATTAATAATTCAGTAGAAAGCCAATATTCTCTCGTTATAAATTTTATTATTCTAATATTCATCGTACATACACACCATCTAAAATTTTGAAGGAGATACGATTGGATAATGATTTCCTGGGTTGGAAAACGTATATTTGTATTGTGATCTATTGGTAGTACAGACCGCAGTCCTGATTGGGCGCCGGATAAACTTTCTTCCTTCGGACCGAATCTCGCCGCTGTGATTGCGCTCGCTCCACCTCCACACTTCTTCGCCTCCTTCTCCGAACCTGTCAGCTCAGTCAATGTTTATTTAGCTTCCCCTGTTTGCGGGTCGAGGGGTACAAATTAGAAGCAACGCCGCTGATGATTCAGAAGGGTTCCCCCGCTACGTTCGATTATACTCGACGGGCCGCATTCGCTATTTGCCGTCTTCCTCTCTTCGTGTTGTTTCCCTTCCGCTATCTACACGAGCTTCGCTACTTTGATTCGTGACATTCCAATTGCTTCGCACTACCGATCGTACAGCAAACTCGAGAAAACTTGCACGTGTTTTCGACGTATTGGAAAATCTTTGTTAGTTGAAATCATTTAGTTTATTGAACTGTTTCCGTTTCTCATAAAAGCTAAGGGTGAAAATATGAATATAAACGATTTAAACTCTCCGTCAATTTTTTAATCCAGTTATTGAGTACAAATTATGGTTTAATAAACAAATGTATGATTCAATAAAAAAGTTAAAATATAATTAGCTGCTATAGGTATACACAATGTACCTGTCATAATTTTCTACTACCTGACGAATTTGATTTGAGCTAGATCAAAAATTTAATGCAAATCACTCGTGCAAAAATTTGCTTGTTAATATCGCTGTGTATAATTTTCACTTTTCGATTCCATCTATCTCTTGTATAGATTGAGCGAACTATGATCATAATCGGCATGGATTTGATGCATGGCGATAGCAGAATGTCAGCGATGATTCGAAATCCACATTGTTCAAATGTCATCTATGGAATGTAAATTGTACGAGAATAAGCTTGTCGACTGCGTGTAGATCCGGTTGGGTTGTTTCCCAGTAGCTTTGAACAATCGCTACTTATTAATGAAGCGTATATCCGTGTGTTACAGAGAGAGATCTCTATCGTTCTGTTGTTGGCTGAAAAATACGCTTGGTGATAGCTATTGCTGTTTTCTTGCACGAAAATGCGAAAATATAATAATGGCATAAAAAAAGGGTCTTTTCTCATAATACTATTTAAACAATTTAATTTTTCTAGAACGGCTTATTTAGTTAATGTTTTTAAACTACAAAAGCTAATTCCACTTAATAAATAATTTATATGTAACAAGTTGATACAGTTTTCTATAGTTCTTTTTTACATATAGTAAATTCATTAACACAAGTGACCTATTCATTAATTTCCTTATTTTCTTATTGCAGAAATATAGAGATGTAATTATCTATCGTGCCAAATGTGTGATAAACAGAAATCAGATTTAACTCGCCTTTTCAGAACAAAAATACGACATGCACATTAAATTAATTATGTTTTCACGATGCCTCGATTTTCAGCTGGTCGATGACCCGCGCAATAACGAAATCGCTCGCATGGCCGTAATCGTGGGCCGTTCGATAGCGTGGGCGCGGTGTCGGGTTTCGTATGACTGACGACACACCACGTTGCGCCCATAATTCGTGCGACGGAGTGTCGTATCCGTTTGCTTCGGCCGCGCTTGGTGGTATTAGCACGCACGACGGTGGTCTCGGTAGCGTGTGTGGGTGGTCCACGGTGGTACGATGAAGTTTCCGCTTTCTGTATAAACAGGCTGCGGTACGTCCTGGCGCCGTGATGGCTCCGGGCCTTGAGACACGGACACGGCGCAGGCGCAGGCGTTAAAGCGGTATCAGTAATTACCACCGTGTCGGCAAACAGGGAGTCTGGCCAGTGTGTCAGGGTTCAAGTGCTACCGAGCCTCTTCTCTTGCCGCTTGGCAGAACGCGTGGCGCGAGATATTCAATATAGACAACGCCGCGAGCGACAACGCTGTTCGTCGCTGTCCGTCGAGATTCAACGCGAGATAATATTCCAATTTTATTCCATTACCCAAATAGAGAATAATATTCGTTACTCCAGCCGCTGTTTTCACTTAGATAAAGCGAAAGTGCGGCCGCTCCTTCCAATGAGATACGATCGCGTAATCTCGTCGCGGGAACCCGCGACGGAAAGTAAGAACGCTATACTTTAGAGATTATCCCGTTAATCGACTTATAATCTCGCAACTTATCCGTCGCAAGAAACTACCGGGATACCGCGGCACTATGATTTAAAGATACGTCGATCATATGGAACGGAAGCAACGGCTTTCCTCGGAGTGAAAAACGAGAAGCCCGTTATCGCGCTTTCGACGACGGGGCCGTCGGGGCGATTCACGTCAAACGCATCTATCACGTACTCGTATAAGCGAAGGATTTCAGGGGAAAAGGGGGGGAAAACGTCAGTTTCTCCGTTCGACGGAAACACATGACATTCAAGTGCGAGCGAGCGCCGTCAACAAATTTAACGGTGCTGCACACCTAGAATTCTTTTTTATCACTTTAGTATTTCCAGGACCGGAGAAAAGTATCTTTGAAACGGTTTCAAAGGCTGCTTTCAGAGACGATACCGATGCTGTTGCAAGGAGCTCTTCGTTGAACCTTTCTCGAACGGAGAATGACCAATGTTGACGATAAGTGTGCTTCTCTCGAGTTGGATGTTTTTTTTTTTTTACGTTGAAAGCGTTTCCGTTCTTTTACAATGTCCAATTTACTGTGAGTGTTACGAGATTTTATTGTTCGCAATAGGTATTCATTAACCTTCTGCTAATCAATTAATCGAATAATCTTTCTGAATTAATATTTCATTTTTTATTTGAAATATTAGTAATTATTAATACTTGTTATTCTGATATCTTCATATGCTATTTTTAAGATATTAATGAAACGGTAAATGTGTGTGTATTATCGTGAAAATGATATTTAGATTGCAGATGTATGTAAAGTATAAACAGTAAAGCATAAAACCAATTAGATCTAGATGACATATTTCTCGATATATTTTTGGTTGTCGTAAATTGTACAGAAATCGAGATACTATTTGACGCAAAATCACTTCGCTCTGTTATCCATTTGGGAACATTCTGGCGAGAGAGAAACCGCAGAAGGATTACGCGGCATTAAAAAATTGTCTCGTATTGGACTTTTCATCAGCATTGGTCCATACACGTAACCGTAACCGAATGTATCGAGTTCATTGGCTCGAAATCGAATCCGCTTATCCATTAATACGCGGACAAAGTCGTCAACGTAACGATCGCGACTATGACGAAGACGACGGACGGGGAAGAATGAAACGGGAGGAACAGAGAGAGACAAGTGGAAACGGTAGGCACGTTGCCAGCCCACCAGCAGACCCAATCTTTTTTAAACGGCCCGCTCATTCATCGCGGCCAGACAGTCTCACGATTATAAAGCGCAAATCCTTTTATTTCACCGTTTTGCCCCGCCTTCGCTCTTATTTTTTGCCACCCGTTTCCATCTTCTCTTTTTCTTCCTTTCTTTTTCTCTTACTTTTTCTTACGCTTTTACACTTCCACTTATACGTCTTCTCTCTTTCTTTCACTTTTCTATCTATCAGTGTTATCGCGCTTTGATATTATTTTATTATCTTGCTATACTTTTTTTTCATTTGCTTTACAAAAGACGCGCCATTACTGACGAAGAATATCGGGAGAAAGAATGGAATAATTGCTTAATTAGCAATCTACCTTACAAAGTCTATCTCCGTCATTCTTCGGCTTTTGTCACAAGTGACAGGCAAAGCGGAAAAGCGAGAAGAGGCGACAGATACGTCAAGTTTAAACGAAACGCTGGTCGAAGAAAAGGCGAAAGGAAAATAGCGCAACATCGCGTTTACGTCGCATTGGTGGCGGCTTTTCCGCGTCCACGCGAAGTCAGCTGCCGTCGCTAATCCGTAGAGTCGAGCTGCAGAGATCGTCCTTTTAATACGTTTCTTCCGGCCCGCATACGCGAATTACATTGCACATAAACGCATTTACATAAGCGCAAAGAAAAGTACAGAGAGAGAGAGAGACAGTTGGGATTAACTTACCAGAATAATTTAGATGCTCACGTTTAGATATTTAGTCATAAGACAACGCTGTAACTTGACTAATTGGCTAAAACGTTAATTTAACGTTATTGCGAAAGAAAATGTTAAATTTTTTTATGTAATATATGTATAATGAAAAATTACATGGATTTATACTTTTTATTTTTCGGGATTTTAATGTGGTATAGTTAATATAATGAAAAATCAGTTAGACCACCAATATGTTGGAAAAAGTTAATATATTCTTCTTATACAAATTATTTGTCTGATTAAAAACGCGTGGTAATCTTTCTTATTTTCATATTTTTAATATGAATTTTATGTATCGTATGCTAAAATTAATTCGTATAACTGTTTTTTAGTTATAATATAAATTGAATCTTTATATATATATATCAATTATACAATACATATCGCAATACATACAATTTATTCTGGAAAAAAATCGTTTCGGCAATCGCGTTCCAATCATCATTCTTTCCGTACGTATGTAAAATGTAGGTAGGTGTAGCCTTGGGGGGTGTGCTTAAACACACGAAGGGGGAGAAATACATATTAAGGTAGTTGTCTCGTCAGGGCATGTATTAGATAAAGTTTTCGATTTTGGATTTTATATCAAATTATATGATCAGCTTTGCAGTCGATTTTTTCTGTGGCTCCTTACCGACTATTTACTCTAGAAAATCGATCTCGAAAATCACAAATTTTGCATTACTTCATACAGACGGCCAGAAAAAGAAGGCTCTATCACGGTTTCAATCACATATTTTTCGCATTTTTCGATTAGATGAAGTGAGAAAAAACATTGCTTTTTTACATTAGATTTCGAAGAATTCGATGCAACCATAAAATATATAGTTTACCGGAGATTTCGCTGCTAATTTTTTAGTTTATTTTAGTGAAAATGCGGTAATCGAGCAGACATTTTTTGGTCGAGGTAAGGTTGGGAAGACTTGGCAAGCCGCTGGCTAATCACTGTAGTTGCAGGTTATGAGGCTCGTCTTTCTTAGCCGAATTGGATAGTAATTGACACCCCTGTCATGCGTTTTGAAACCCTTTCTCAGTAATTGTCAAAATTCAATCGAAAAGAAGATGTAACCTCACTTGTAACCTTTCTCGACGACTCGCATGATCAGCTGATCAAAACGGAGTCAAATGAGAAAAATCACATAATTTGGAAAAAGTAACATACTTTGGCACGTATGAAATTTTACACCATAATTCATAAAATTATTTTTCCCTTAGCAAAAATTGCCTGAAATATATTTCTGAACGTGAAAACCTACAAACAGTCACATGACTAGCACGTAGCGAGACGCCTACCTTAAACGGAACGCGCGGAGAGAAGCTTCGACCACAGCCGCGCGTAAAGCACGTGAACTGCCAAGTCCCTGATAATATTTCCATATAACGAAATGCATTTGGGTTCTCTAATTATACATTATTAAAGTAAGTAGCCCGCCGCTCGTAATTCTCAGGCTACGTCTGTAAGCTCGGGAGAATATCTATCGCGTGAATGCCGCGTACGCCGCCCCCGCGATATTTAGTTTCCTCTTACGAGTTTCCGCGGCGCGAACGCACATATTATATTTACTACGGATGTATAGACGCGCGCGCTCGCGCACTGACGTCACGAACCTCGGTGGATGAGATTTCACACCCGACGTTTACTTTTTACGACCAGAGGGTTGAAAGGAGTAGCTTTACCGCGCGGCAACATGTTGTTCTTTATCTTTTATTTCCCCCTACCCTTACGCGCGAGTAGAGCAGAGGCGGAAGGATCCAGGCGGAAAGCATGGTTTCTATATACATATACGCGGAGGTTCAGCATATTTCGTCTATCCATTATTCATTGTAGGCAGCCTTCCCTTGTTCTTTTGTTATGTGCTTCCTGCACCGGGGCTGCTCGCGACGCACCGACTACTTTTCCCTACTGCCCTTTTCGTTTTTTCTTTTTTCTTCCCGTTTTTTCGCCCGTCGCCGAAGCCTATACGTAATATGTATACATATGTATATTTGCCGCGGAAGCCGAATGTCTATCGTTTATCGAATTACGATCGTATATAGGTTCACGCGCGAGATCGTTGGAAATTCATCGAACAATTTTACGGTCGTAACATCGCAGCGCTTATGGAAACGCTTCCACCTCGCGCGCTCGAGACGACGTCGTCGTCGTCGTCGTGATGGCCCGCGAAAGCACGGCACGGAAAGAGGAAGGATAAAGCGAACGATTGACCGTCCTTTTTCTCGATTGTCACATGGCTATCTAGGAAGTGCGTTTGAATTATTCATGCCCCGGCGAGCTTTCTCTCGACGGAGAGATATTTTTACCTCCATGTGTACTTCCATCGAGTCCGCGAACCTTGTAAAGGCACGATTACGGAGATGAAATTGTTATGCTGATCGATCTCTGCTTACTAAGACGGCGGATAAGGTCATGTTATTTGTCTGCAATCCTTTAACAGAAGCTATGTGCGCTGTCGCGTTGTGCATTATTAACTTTCACGAACACACTATACGTAACTTTTTTATTATCTCTCGAGACACGAGAGGAAGTTTCGTCATCTCCGGCTTATAACGTATGAGCATTTTAAAATGACAATTTTCTGACGTTTCGTCGATTTCTGAATAGAAATGTGACAATCCTTTTTTTTTTCAACTAATATAAGATAAAAGATATATATATATATATATATATAACCAGTAATCGAATTACGATTCTTGTTTGAATTTTATTTCACATTAAATTGAAATGTGTCGATATCCCATTTTCCTGATATCTTCCTCGAGAGGATTTTCTAAGTTTAGCTCTGATTGTTGCCGTATGTATGTATGCCGACAGCTCAGTATGGAATTACAGAAATCCGATATGATCGCATATAGGCACATCCGCGCATAAACCGATAGCAGCACATGCTGAAATAGTCTCGAGAGCGAATTACAGAATGTGTTCTATTAAGTTACACGTGTGTGCGCGAACGTAATAATAACTCGACGGGAAACGCCGAGAATGCAGCGCGCAACCCGCATGAATCGTCGTACGAGTTTCGTCCGTCCAACGTACGTAAAGAGGAATTGTTTAAAAGGCGGAGCGATGCTTCTCCGGCGTGGACGGGTTCAGCGACGGGAATTTCTGTTGCTCAGAGGTACTGCTCTCGGATTTCTTGTTTCACATTCTCGTTGCTGTCGTCGTATTAGATGCAAAACTGCGCGCACTCTATAGATCTTGAAATATATAAAGAGCCGACTTCTCGTGCGCACACGCCTACGCGGCGGGCGGTGCTTATCGCAGATTGCATCGAAAATTTAAAGTCGCGGCACTCAAAGGGGATTCGAGGACTATTTTCCTCTACCATTGAAATTGACTTGAATCAGATTCGGCCCTGGAATCGGCCCGAGTCGGGCATAGAGATACGTGCGGCCGTGCGCACCGCCGCATCGCTCGCGATGACGGGCGAAGGGAATAAAACGGGTTTCCAGCACGCGAGAAGATTTTCGCTCGCCTCCCGTTTGGTTAGCTACGTCCCCGGAGCTCTTTTACGGGTCACCATAGTTCACATCGATCAAACTTTAACGAGAACCGTTTTCCATAGCTATTCAGAATATGAGAATGTTAGTGAACTTAGGAATAAGTTCTTGGCGTAGCAATAAAAACAGTACGACTATTTTTGGCAGTTTTTAATTTTATTTATTTGCTTAAGAGTCGTTCACAGAATCAAGATGTTGATTATGGATGTTGATTTGTGTACATGGAAGAACTTATTTTATTAATGATAGATATGTGAAAATAAGATGATGCATTTCAGTGTAAAATCGTTTAATAGTGTATTGTTTATTTTTATCCAGCGTACATAAAATATTAATTGTACCATAAGCTAGATTAGCTAATAATAGTTTTAATAGTATATGCTTTTACGCATGTTTTTATGCGCGTTTTTATACATTAGCGATATGTCGATGTTAATATAAAAATATTATATTTTTAAAGCAACAACGGTTTGAAAAATTTATTACGAAAAATTTTTTATTACAAACAATATTATAATATCTGGAATAATTGGAAAAACAACGAAAAGGTGTCTCGAAAAAAAAATACAAATATTCAGATTAATCGAAGAATAACGTTGCACAGTTCGATTATCACTGGTATTTCATTTATCTCGTATAAACATTACGTTTATTGTCATTTTAACAGATTTGGTTCGAGATTGAAGATTCGCTTCGCGCGATCGCTATATATATAATTGCAGAAAATTAAATATTAAAATTTTTTTAACTCAGTAAACGCAAAGAGGGGGAAATCCCGCTTCTGTATCGCATGTATAAGCTCGCCGATTCGTATCTACTGTTGCGCGCATTCGCGTATTGTTGGTACGAGAGAGCACCAAGGTTTCCGCCTTCCCCGGAATTCCCCGAAGCCCAGGTTCCGCTGTGCAAGAGCGCGTTCTTCCGTCGCGGATCAAATGGCGCCACACCAACACGCCGCGCTCAACGGCAGTATCGCGCTTCCGCGACCGCTACCCCGCTCGTTGCTCATATGGATCATGCGGTTACGCGGTGGACGTGGCCCATTTGTTATTTGCTGCGAGTGCGGATTCGCAACGGCTACGCAACGGCGGCGCCACGCCGTAGAACTGGGGTTGCATCGGCCCGATGAACAATAGGAATTGCCTCGAGATTGCGAGCAGAAACAATTGCCGAATGCCCGTATAATCGCAGTCGCGTTTCTCTCAATCATGCATGCACAAGAGGAAGAAGGCGTGCAACTCAATTGGCTTGGGAAGGTCGCGTTTAGAATCTACAAATCATTTTTACGTGGTCGTTCGACGCTATATTACTCCGCAATTATTGTTGCTATTACCTCGCGACTCGACCACGGCGTTCCTTGATGGAAAACGATTCTTACTTCATTCGGCGTTGCATGGGAAATAATATAGGGACGGGAAAAAACAGTGGATTAGTTTCTCAACGAAATTGGCTTTCTTTTTCGAGAAATAATGCAACAATCACGGAGCTAACTGTTGCCGACGAAATGCACGCACGATTTCAAATGTAAGGACGCATATCGAACGAAAAACGAATGGCAAAGAGATATGAAAGAATTCTAATTCAACAATGATAGAATTATTTTTTTAATGACATTTATTTATTTTGTATAATAATACAGGCCTGTCGACAAAATTTATTTGAAAAATCGAATTATTTTTTTCCAATTAATGTATTAATTTTTTTTATTAATACACCTAATTTGGCGAGACATACAGTCGTACCAAAGTTTCATCTCACTTTCATTCTGATGAAGATATCGCACACTACCGGCGCGCGGGGGACTACTAGATTAATACGGATCCACAAAAGTAGGCGTGTGGCGGCAACCATAAATCCAGAGGACCAATATAATCAAGAGAAATCCGTGGCGCACGCGAAACGCGGCAGAGATGGCGCGATGGGCGTTAAGATTACCACTCGGCTCATCGAGTATTAATTACATCGGGTCAACGCGCAACCCCGCAACGCGATCCCTCCGTCCCCGAAAATCGCGCTACAGTCGAACGCGCTATTTGTGCGCGACCCTTTCTTCAACGAAGGGCGCCGAAAAGGGTAGGGGGATGTAAGGGAGTCGGGGAGCCGAAAAGGAGAGGAGGTAAGTCTCAGCGCCTGCGATGGTTGCAGCGTTAATGACTGTCTGGCTCAAAGAGAATTCGCGGATAAATTCCGACAAGCGTATAACGAGAGAGTCTCGTAAATGACGACGACGATAGTATGCCGTTATGTATATTAATGTATCTGCCTCAGCGAGTTTTTTTCGTGCCGCGCCACACAGTTCGCACACGATTCCGACTTCTTTCGCTCTCTTCGTTTTCGATGTAGACGTTATTCGAATTTCGACATCCTTTCGACTTGGGAACTCGTGGGAGCTGAATCGATTACACACGTCACGTTACGGCGGTGGACTTTCGGCTTTTCTCCGAACCAGCGAATTACGGTAACGAACCTGTATCGAGGTGCACGGAAATCGGAAGCCGCCACTTCGCTACTCGGAGGTCGTAACGACCCGAAGATAACCACTTCGAGCGGATAATGACAGAAAACGAGCGGCTTGTTTTGTCGAAAGCTACCGATCGGAAGTGTTGGTCCAAGTCTAAGAGGAAACGCGTTCGTTGAGTATCTTCTTTGATCAGAATGAGAAAGAGAATGGGAGGATTCTTTTGTCGGGCGCTCTTTTAAAATTAAAGATTATTGTCTATAAACTTGCTACTTATATCTTTGCATTGTAAATTGTGAAAATTCGCGTGTTCCCCGAACATCTCTTCGCATGAAGGCGTTTATACTGGAAAGATTACATCTCATTTGAAAATCATACATAAAATATTGGAATAAAATGGTACTTATATTGATATTAAAGTTGATGCATTATCGTAAAAAGTTATACCGGACATCTCCGCAACCGCTGTACTATCGCTTTAATAACTTATATACGGAATATTTAAATGATCTCTTACGACCCTTAAGACTGAGTAAAAATATAATAAACAGTAGATACGGCGCGTTTTATTTTCCCTCTACTTAAATTGGTAGTATAAAAAATGACAGTTCAGACGTTCCACCAGTAGAAACGCCACCGTAGTAGCCCGACGCTATATGCACCGAATGCACGTTCGCATTTTCCGCACCATCGCATCTCTCGTCGGCTCGATGGTTTACGGTGGTAATGTAGGCAATAAAAATGTGGCCGATAAAAATGTCGGGCGGGCGTGGTGGAACGCCGCGACAGGAACGCGCCGAAATGGCCCGAAGATGGTGGAGAAAATAAAAAGCCCCGTTAATTGTCGCGGCAATGACGATACTTCTCGGCGCGGTCGTGACGAAAGCGCGATAAGTACTAAAACCTATATATACTTCCTAATAAAACGCACTATACGTACCGGCGAAGAGATCGTTAACACGCTCGAACATTTTATTAGCACTTTGTGTCGGACACTCGCATCAAATCCATTGATGGCCCGGTCGTCGATTCGGTGCGTCCCGGACCGGCGATCAACCGGAACCGATCGACAAGTCGAGTGTTAAACTTCAGCCGATTGAGCGAGCACGAAATAATTATTTCGCGCCGAACGACGTCGTCGAAATTCGACTACGGAAAAACGTCCGTACGCTCCGACCGCTTTTACGACCTCGTCGTGCATTCGTCAGAGTTTAAAGTTTGACATGCGATTTCCTGCGCAAGTACGCAATACTATCCCACACAGGTTTGCGAATAAGTGAAAAGAGCGAAAGAGATTTCGAAACTTAAATTTAAACCGATCGCGCATACATACAGATTCACGTGAAAATACATTACGTCCTAAAATAAACGTGTCGATCGATAAAACGGTTAATGTAACTTTTTTCATGTAATATGGCAAATTGTATTGGATGTTCTGTTGATCGACTGACGCTTGTGCGCGTCATAAACATCATTTTTCTGAGAAATCAGAAAATCAGAAATCATACTTTCAGTGAGCTTCATGCACAATTGAGCGATAAATTTACGTTGGCTAAAAATAAAGCCACCCAATTTCTACGTTTGACAAGAGAAAAGAACTCTACAGTAATCTTTTTTTAACAGGCTTATTCATTAACACTAATAATGCGGCTCAGTAGTTATGCTTTGATTATGATTGTCATAAATTGAATGTAAAAACAACTTAACTTGATTATTTGTCGATTGCGCTTATTAATTTGTACACACTCTGTACATTTTAAGAAAACTTTATTTGTTCCAGATTTCTTGATTTGTGACGAATAGTAGCAGAAATAAGAACTGCTTAATTTTATTTGTCATTCTTATAAAAACTTAAAACTCGATAACTTTTGTTCATATTTGGACGTAATAATCTGTGTTAGCTTTATCGCATGAGTTTCTTCTGTTATTAAAATGGCTGAAAAATGTCTTGTTTTCAGACACGATAACCTGAATGATGCACCATCCTGCCTGAAAACTCGTGCTTTGATGGTTATATAAGTTTTCCATATCGTAACCGCCGGAATACGGATGATTAATCTTTATTGCATGCACGGGCACGAGTTTCTAAAACGTCATCTAGTTAGACAAGATTAATCGTATACGGCCGGGGTAACAACTTGTAAATTTATTATTAAGCCGTAAAAACCATTATGTGTTATTCGCGAGATGCTCCGCGACACGAAGAAGATGGATGCGCAATATCAGGGGGTCCATAGAATTTAACGAACTTTATTCACTTTTCAGTCAGCGAGATTTTAAGACATATCGCAGTTGCAAAATTAGTTTGACATGATTAATAACTATTAAATTGAGTTAATATAATTAATATAAAGACTCGATGAATATTTTTATCTTTACCACGGTAGCCACTACATTAATCGCTCATATATAGAAGACACGTTTAAAAGCAGCCATCGTATTTATATACGAATGATGACCTTATTTTTTTTTCTTTTATATAATCTACGTATAAATAATGAATATGAATAAAACAGAGAGTGAAGTCTTCTTTCGCATAAAAGTTTTACGCTATTAATGGAAATGTAGACGTCACACCTGGCGTACGAAGAACACGAGGGTCGACGTGTTCATAAGTTTTAATGAATGAGGTTTCAATTAACTTGATTTGATTCGCATATAGATTCGCAATTAGATCCGGAATTAGTCAAATGTAAATGCGCGCAAATTACAACCGCGCGTGCACGTCACGAGAGATTAGGGAGCAAGAAAGTGACGAGGGTGTCGCGCATACAAGTGAGTATCAATTTAATTTACAGCACATTCGGAACGGACTTGGTATCGCAACGCAACGCCAGCTCTCCGTAGGGCTTCGAACATAACATTAACAAGTGACCGCCATTCGGTGCCCTCATCGTCGTTCATCGTTGCTTAAACCCCTGAATCTCTCTCTCTCTCTCTCTGTCTCCCTCTTGCCGTCTGTCGTTCTCCTCGCCGTCCTTGGCCATCCCGTGCGGCCGCCAACATCGTGCACCAGCAGCCGCACCCCTCGCATTAAACTGTCTCGGAATCGCAGGAGCCAGCCTGGTCGGCCGTGTAATGGGCCTGCGAGAGTTCCCTGATGGCGTGGCGGTATTTTCGGTCTGGCGACCGTAAGTAACTCGGGTTATTTACGAGCGTGCGTAAGCACAATACGCCTGATGATTCCTAACGCTTTATCAGCGCGCGACAGTCCGCCCCGGAGACACGTCCTTCCCCGAAATTTCGGGCACCCACCCTCTGCGACGCCGACGCTCTTTCTGCGAAAGATTTAATGTTGCCATCCGCGCGCTACGGCCGCGCCATTCTAAATGGAGACGAAATCGTCTTTGCTCAATTAGAGCGCCAAGCTTACATCTAACATCAAGCAGTCATTCTACAAACCGGAAACAGTTACATGCGGATTCTACGTATTCAATGTAAGACACTGAGACATTGAATATATTTTAACAAATTGTATTTTGGCGCATAATTATCGTAATTGATTGGTTACGATAATTGATTAAAAGCGCGGATTATCTGAAGAACTAAACAGCGTAGCATTATTTCTATATTGTATTTGTGTGGTCTATCGTTCGAAATAATAATAGATAATACGTGTAATAAGGACTGCCAACAATAGATCCGGATGAGATTGTCAAATCTACACACAGGAGCAGTAGATTTGTACTGTACTGTACTGTACTGAAATCACGTGAATAAAGATAACCCGGGGACTAAGTCCGTACGGCTATACCTAAGCCCGTAGTCCACAACTCTACATTAAGATAATCAAATGAATTAAGAGGCGCGGGTCGCACCGTCGACTCTCTTGGCTGCTATTCATACAGCTACGCTATACCAAATCCGGCATAAGAATAGACATAATAGCGGTTGTACAGAATAATCGACTCGACAATTTAATCACAATTTATTTCATTCTTTATTCAATTGATTATTTTCTTAATGATCATAAATATGGAATCGTGATATTTTATTATATTTTCATTGTTATATTTTATTTTATTATATTTTCACATAATTCAGCTTTAAATTACAATTCTATAATTAAAAAATTCGTGTACTTTGAAAATATCAGAGATGAATGAAAGGAAACATTATATCTCGTTATTTTTGCACTTGTTGCTTAATTTGCATTAAAATATTTTGTAATTATTGGTATAAGGTTAAAAAATTAATATTAAAAAATGTTAAAGATTTATCGATGAATCTGTAAATAAGAGGCGATGACACTGTCACGTTGTATATACTTTCACGTTCAAGGGTCATACGTAGAAAATCAATATCTCCCTGCGCTTTCCTTGACAAGCACCGCAAACAACTTTTTTATCTCGAGAATGACGAAAGGTTTTTACAACAATGTGCTTTTTCGCTTCTCCATACCCCACACGTGTATTCGAGACACTGCGAGAGTGACAAAAACGAACCGATCCATTCTCGCATTACACTTGCGTCATGCCTGATTATGCACCCCTTTCAGAATGCGCACACTACGTTACATTGACGTATTGTATCCCTTTGTGTTCAACATATCGTTCTCGATACAAACCAGTTTCGGGCAATTAGTGTTATCATTACAAAGTATTTAGAGCGCAATACAGAGTTTGTTTTATTATAAAATCTACATATCATAAAAAAATTCCGTAAATCTATTTAGATATCGATTATTATGATATAGATTTTTTAAATTAAAGAACGAAAAAAGTCCGTTATTCGTCAATTTTCGTTATTTTTTTTCAATTTCAACGAGGCTTTACTTTAATGAAAGTACAATTTAGTGAATTAGTTATTGGAATATTTAATGGTAAAAATACATTAAAAGATATGGTATATACAATTCTGTTTTCCTATAAAAAAATTAATGAAAAAATATGTAAAGTTTTTTACTAAATACTTTTATGTTGCGAGATTATAAGTAAAAGGATTAATTTGGTGAACAATCATTGCGTGCTCCAAAATTCTGATTTTTGTTTACGACGAAACAAGGCGGCTAGAAAATTAACGTGACAACGCGTGCCACAAATGAATGCAAACGTGGTTGGCTCGTTTTGAGAGAAGACGTGCTATTCCAAGAGCGCGTTCGACGGACACGAATTGAATAATAAAAATTGCGAGAGGAAAGCTTTGCACGTTCCCTTGCGCCGGAGCTAAAGCTGCGAAATTGCAATGACGAGGCAGCCAGAGAATAATTGAAGATAAACTCAGCTGCATTATTAAAATCGTTGCAATTTGCACCGACGAACGATAATGGCCTAGCAATTATTTCGGTGAATCATTTAAAGAATAATGCGGCTCTAAAAGCTCGCTTTTCGCGGGGAGATCAATTTGGCATCTCGTCGATCGGCCGCGAATTCGGAATTCGCGGGAGAAAGCGCCTCGATCATCATTGATTCGTCACATTTTCCGTGACGGCTGCGTGCGAGAAGGCGCCGTTCATCATTCGAGATTAATCGGCCTGACGTACCGCGCTCAGTTTGCTCCGCAAACAAGAGCCCCGCGTGCCGCGGTGTAAACGGGGTACCCGAACGAACATTATTCATTGTTCATTGAGCGCGTCGCTACGTTACCCCGCATCTGACCGTAAATGCGCCGTAAACTTTCTTGCGAGACGGCGGAAGTTTTGCACCTGCATTAGACGCGATACGCTATTTAAAGTAAGCTGGCTGTCCACCGATGACGTGCTACAACGTAATTATCCTGCACACCATTGTATGGCCGCTGAATGTATATAAAGGGAAAAATTTTCCGAAATTAGCGATTGTCTCTTTCATCATTGTCCTAACTTATTCTACCGTGATCGTCGCTAATTTTGCGTAAAAGTGCTAAAAGTATTTCGCTTTTATCGAGGGATGAGACAAAATTTCTGCGCAATGGAATTAAATTTTGCCAAACTCTTGCGATAAAAGGGAAATAATAATAATAATAATGATGATGATGATAATATACTGCAAGAGTATAAAATAATATTTCGCGCTCGCTTATTTAAGGGGGGTATAACGAGCCGAGTTAAATAGAGTTCTTTACCGTATACTCTATAGTGAGTATAAAGAAACGCGCACAATCCGACACTCGCTTATTTATATGGCAATCAGGACGTATACGAATAATCGGATAGGCAACCTCAACTGCAACTTGATACTCCGAAATGTGTGGTTCATGGGCTCGAGTGATATACGATTATTCGACAGGAAACACAGCCGGTTGAGTTCGTATATGTCTAATGGAGATATCATGGCATCTGAACCCGACGCTGCGTTGATCGAGAATGGAAAACTTCTGCTCGGCTCGCGGCACCCGCCGTCGGGCGCGAAGCCGCGGAATTTAATGTTACCGAGTCGCGACGATGGAACGTGGAAACGTAGAAACCGTTAACCCAGATTCCACGCTATGCATGCTCGGTCACGTTGTGTGCGCCGTCGCTCGGTGTCATGATTCCGCCATTAACGCCCGGTCCAAGAACCGCCACGGCCAAACCGCTTCCATTCCTCTTTTCTTCTGACCCGCGCCAGAATGCATCTCAACTGTGTGCGGTGCGATTTCAATTGGCCACCGCCGCCGCCGCTTACTTATACATCGTAGATTCCTCTGTCCCATCTTTTATTCGTCACTAACAGCCTTCGTTGCCAAGTTGATAAAACGTAGAGCACATTTCCTTCGTGCTCTCAAGTGCCTTTTTCAGATCTGCAATTGAATTAATCAATTTGAAAACGCGATTAAAATTGATGTTGTCCAGAAAATGGAAAAAAAACGATATATAAGAAGAAATATATAAAATACGGATATATTATGTTAAAACTTGTTATTAAACTGTATATTTTTATATAGTTTGTCGATTTGTTTTTATTATAAAACATATTGTTTTTACGTATGTCTATATTAGAAAATTATGGATTCAATTACGAACTAACCGGTTCAGTTACAAAACTTGTAATAGCAATATACTAAATTGCATGAATTAATATGATATAAAATATTTCAATACGAAAATAACTCAAAAAGATGGAATTAATTGAAATACATTTATGTAATATAATTCAGCGATAATATAGCCGCTTCTGAATTACTATGTATTTTATATTACCCGCTCAGAAAGCTTTCTCGAACACACTATATAGGAATAACATCGCTGCTTCCGAATTTCTGTGCGATTCTAACCGGAGCAATAAATTTCTGCTGTTTTCGACAACTTTGGAGTAACTTCTAGACGCGAAAGAAAAACTTGTCACGAAATGATCAGTAGTACGTACACACACCTTCCTCTTTCCTACATTGGTAAAAATCCGGAAACTTTTTCGAGATAATGTAAATAGCACACCGCGAGAGCAAACATACAACGTCCGTTGGTTTACAACTTTCCGTTCGGGTTAGTCGTGAAGCGCGTTATTCATTTTTCACGTATTTGAGTCGAAGATACATAATGTATCTATCTTCGGTACGAACCTTAATACGGCCAGCTACTGTACTTCCACGGGATCTAAAATTTTACTCGCTTGTAATAATCGTAAAATATACCATATTGGCTGCTCTCCGCATCGGTTTCGCGACCAGTTTGATGGCGTTATCGGGAACTGAAAGGGCGCTATTTAAATCATCGTGAACAGTGGCAGTGCCTTTAACAACTCGCTATATTTTTAATGCAAATATCCTTTCCGCGTTGAAAGAGTTAAGACACACACGAGAGTGCATTATCCACAGGAAAGCTTCAATGCGTTACAATTTACATCATCCGGCGGCGGCCATGCGGAAGAGAAATTCGCCCCGGACCGGGCGAGTAGGGCCGTTGCCGAATTACTATATAGAGTTATTTTTGCCGAGGTGACGAGGCGATTTGCATTTAAACAAGCCGGGCGTATCCCCCGGGAGCGACGGCGGTGATGGTCCGTCTGTCGTCACCTCGAAACGAAAGGCAGGATCAATTTGCCAGGTATCGAGCTTACTGCGCCGCGGTTTTATTATCCTGTTTATCGTCCTCATCCCTCTCGCTTCTACCTCCCCTTTACCTTCTTCTCTATCTACTTTTCCCGACCGACTATTTTATACTCGCCGACCTCTTAATCTGTATACGTGTATTCGCGCAGACGACAAAAATGAAACCGACTTCTTATGCATTTTTATTGAGCCATTTATTCTCTGTAATCTGAATCCATCGATGGAGCCGCGGCGCGGCGCTAGACACTACGACGGATATATAACGGATAAAGCAGACGTCGTTTCCATGCGAAAGCATGAAATAAAAAGGCGCGACGATGGGCATGCAGGGAACGGCAGAGCGGTTGTGTAATGTAACGCCGCGGAAAGATCGATATGCAATGATCGAGAACGCGCCGAGCGTGGCGCAAATTTAATATTAACGTCTCGATCTTCTTGCCTTTCTTTTTAAACCGGGAAACGAGAAACTTCGGAAATATCGCGATGACGCGGCGCGCGTTGAATATTACATATATATTTTACGCAGAAAAGGAAAGAGAGATATAGGTGGTGAGGCGTAATTCAATTACGACAAGCATATCTTGAAATTGCGCATCACCGCAAGTGCGCGGAAAGGAAAAAAAAGTAAATCACAGCTGGGGGTGCGTAATTAAACGCCGAGGCAAGCGACCAGTCGCGCACGTCGTAAAGCCGGAAACGTCGCGTCGTGACGCGTCGCGACGCTACTTGGGTGGCGCGCGGTATACTAACGTGTGTATATATAGGTACGTATTATCCGCGGAAATGCAACTGTGGAATAACGCGTCGCAGACGGCTTTTATTCCTCGTTTTACACGCGCCCTCGCCTCTCTCTCTTCTCTGCTCTGATGCATTCCTCGGTTATTTCTTTATTCACCGCTCGTGACAAATAGTGAGCGCAAAGTCGTTATACTGGAAACGACGTCGCGCATGCATCTATTAAAGCGCTGTGGTAGAACTGCCAAATTTTTTTTTTTTTAGTAAGAATTTTAAACAATGTCATTGTGTGTGATAAGAGCTGTTGTGAAAGGTATAGAAGATAAGGAGCGGATCTTTTTTGCGAAAAGTGAAATCGTGCAGAGTGGTTTGACGATAACAAGTGCTTCTTGGGCCGAGTAAAATTCTTGTCTCAAGATATGTAACTGGACAGAAGAATAAAAACGTTATGAATCGTTTCTTAATTTATCGTAGAAATTCTCGTGAACGCATGTGTTGCGCCTGACGATACAAAACGTTTTGATACTCGCTACACGTTTTGCGCAATTATACATTCTGGATTGAAACACAGTGTTGTATGATAAACGATAATCCGTAATGCCGGAAACGAATGCGGCGGACAGTGCTGGTACTTAAAATACCCATTTTGCAAATTAATATAGACAGCCAGGGGAATTAGTATTGGTCGTGACCGTCTCTACCGCATTTAATGCATGCATCTGTAATTTCTGAGGTGGTTATGCAAATCCGGATGGAGAAGTTTCCGGGCATAAAGCTGGGGGAGTCGCCTCGGAGCGCGAGCGGCAAGCACATCTCCCCCTTGCTTTCCAGTTAATTATTATAACGACACGTCGTATACAATTTGTGTCCACAATACGTTGCCGGAATAAACTGACGGACCTGTTAAATGTCGCCGTACTCGTCAGCGCATCTCTGATCCACGCCAGGTCTTTCCGCGCTTTCCGCTCTCATTATTAATTTACTCCTTTAATAATGGAATTATTAAGCGGTTGAAGGTCTTATACGAAATACGTGCAAGAGAGTAATTAAGAGAGATTAGACTAGAATATAAAATTAGTCGCAAGAAGCTTAAATATAAGTTATTGCCATTATTATCGCCGTATATTCATATGTCGGCGGCAACAATAGCAGCTAAAATGAAACTGTGCCGTCATATATCATTATATTTAACGTACCGCTTTTAGTGGAACTGTGTGACACTTTTCTTTAAATGAGCTCAATACAGACGGAGTGTATTAGGAGAATATTTGTGAACTCTTATTTCTAGAAAGCACCGTCTCGTTCGGCGAGACGAATAAGAAAGCGTTTTACTCGGGAGAAAACTTGGGCAAACTATTTTAAAGCTATGATTGTAATATACTTCACATATGAACAATGTAATTCTTAATTTCAGCAACACGATTGTCCGTGGGATATCTAATTTGGCTGCGACAGTCGGGGCGAACAAAGTGGTAACGCGCAAGGCGCGACAATTCTCGGCGACTGTGTAAATATTTTATTTACTTGTGCGTACACGTATGTATTTCCGGCAGCGGCGGAGGACGCCCGCGTAAATTCTTGGCTATTCTTCCCGCGCGAATTAGTAATTAAGAGCTTTATTACCGACCGCTTGCCCATTAAACTCTGGCCACCGCTGGCTGAATATATAACGGACACTTTAATGAATAATCTAACGACTCGACGTAGTGTGCGCGTAGCTCCGAGAGACCGGGAGAGGCTATCCGCCTCGGCCACTGGCCGAGTCGTCGCCTTGATAATCTGTTTTGCATATTTTGTCCTGCAATGCGCGCGTACGGCGCGATGTAAATGCGTCGTGCGGTGCTCCGCCAAACGTTACACAGGCCCACCCGAAATACGTCGTGCCTCGGCCACTAATTAAGTCGAAATATTTCTCCGTCTTGATGCACCGTCTACGCAGTCGGTCAACTTAACGACGGTGTCCTGTGTAAATGCATCTTCATCGCACGTCGTGGACGCCGCGATATCGTCGCAAAACACGCGTAAACAAATTACCTTTTGGCAAAGTGACCGAGCAAGTTAACGGGCTACCATCCTTCGTCTGTTTGGCGCACCCGAAACTTATGCGGGTAATAGGACATTTACGGTTTAGAACGAACCACTGCATAAATGCGGGCGTAATGTTTGAGGCGTTTAAGGCGTTAGGAAGTTACGCGACGTGAACTTTACTCGGTAAAACCAATGCGAAAATGTAAATCATAACGGTATAATTTTATGCACTTGAACTTTGATTAGTATATTACGAAATAATATTTTGCTTTATCAATCGAAGTAAATTAAAGACTGATGATACCACTAATACAATACAAACTATTGATGATTTGGCTCCTATACAGAAAGAATAGTTTTGCCGAAATGTATAAAAATTAAATACAAAGTTTATAATTAAATATACGTTAAAACATGCCAGAACTTTTTCGCAAGTGTAGCGCTAGCCACGAGACAAATATATACGTAATGGTAGATGGAAAGTCTTCGAGGAATGCTAGTGGCGAGATCGATCGTCGGTCGGATGAGGATAGCTGAATATGATGAGACGAGTCGAGCAGCCAGCGCTTTTAGTCGCGACCACGACCCCCATGTACTCGACGTCGTCGCCCGCGGCCTTCGTGGCTTTCATCCCTGCCGGATATATACGAAAGTCAAGATCCACGAACTACTTAGTAAGTAGCAGCCACCTCAAAGGATGGGATAAATTGCCCCGTCTGACAAGGGAATTTGCATCTTGATAGTGAATTAAAAAGTTTCGACTCACCACGCGCGAGCGCGTCTATTTAATGTTCGTCCGCCCGAGGTGAAGGGTGCGGCCATCCTGGAAGAAAATCACCCTCGTCCTTACCCGACATCGCATTCATCAGCGGGGCCCAACTGGAGCGGAATCAGCGGAATGTCGTAGGGCCATTAAGGCAGAAAATGCATGTGTGACATCGTTTGTTTTTTCTTAAAAAAAAAAAGAAAAAAAACTGAGTTAATTGTCACATATTATTATGCTTTCGTTTCTGTCAGAATTTGTTGTATGAACAAACGGTTTAACTTGATCATTTTGTGTCTTCTATTGTTTATCTAACAATAAGCAGAACTTTTCATCTGAGCAAAAGAAAAGTTAATTTCTAAAACTTTCTAACTTGATCATTTTGTATCTTTCATTGTTTATCCAACAATAAGCAGAACTTTTTATCTGAGCAAAAAAAAGTCTGTCTATATTCTATATCTATTAGTTTTCTATTATACATTTCTAAAACTATTTTTTCACAGTAATATAAATCAGAATGTTTTTTAAAAATGCATGATACATTTAGAAAAACAAGTTTTAGGAAAATTTCTGCTTCATAATTTTTTACATAAACATGAAATGTGGAAAGACAAATAGATTTCTGTTTGCATCACACGATGCAACAGAATTCGATCTTGCCAATCTAACTTTGGCAGTATCGAATCTCGTAATAAGAACGTCACGAAAACGTAACGCGACCGTCCATAAACCGTCGGAGCCTCCATTACAACCCCATTACGTCGGGGCGATATCGTCGTCGCGCGTTATCGTGCGAAAAACCCCCAGACGTGGAAAAGTATCGCAAAGAAACATTTCAGCACGATGAAAGATACAGCTATTATTCCACACAGCCGATCTCCCTTTGATCGTAATTTCCCCTCGTAACATCGCGCACCTTTCGGCTGAATATCGGATTTCCCTTTTTACGCCGCCGGGAAAGGAAGTTTCGCTCTTGTACTACCATCGATGAAACGGCTGTTTCCACTTCTTTTGGATGGATTTCGTTGAAAAGTATCGATGACGAGGTTACCGTTCCTTTGTGAACGTGTCTTTTCTCAGCGGAAAGGTGAAGACTAGTAGGGTGAGAGAGAGAGAGGAACACCGTTTGCGCGAATTTTGCAAAGGCGAAATCGTGTGCGATGCGTATCGCTCAGAGTTCTACGTGTCGTGCGAATATGGAATGGCCTCGCGCTTGTTCAATAAATAAATTATAGATATTATTGAAAATCTGAAATACGTCTGCCAACAATGGCGAAACAGCCAACCGATATAGCGATATAATCGTATAGCGAAAAATCAATGTCACGTTCCCCGGAGGCTTCCCCAGGGTTAACTGCAACAAACATGAAAACTTCTTGATACATCCGATCCCTTTCACATGAAACACACGTTTTACTTCTTAGTAGGATAGGAAGCTTGCGCTCGATTCCTCCTTTTTAGCCGCAAGCGGATTCGCGTAGAGAAATTATTGGGCGTCTCGGGAGGCTCGTGTGTTCAGGTTTCTTCCTGGCACGGCTTCGATCGCCCTTAAAGTAAACCCTTTTTCTATGTTTAGTCGACCGGATACAGTTTCCTTATTTTTTACCGCTATTAGTCGTTCATATATGTAAGTATAGTTATATTACTATATCTTAATTATCTTTCGTAATATTGACTCTGTTTATGTATATAAAAATTTGTATCTCAGATTTAATTAATTCGAAATCAATTACATTAATGTAGGACCGCATATATATTTTCGTCTTATCGATTAGTCGAGACTCGGTTTACGATCTTGGAATTTCTCATAACGCAAGAGACGCCTTCTTCCTCCGCCGTCAGTCGCGGAAGCAGATTTTATTTCAACCGAATCACTGGGACTGACACTTCGGCAACGTCCCGGGGGAGAATCGGCATAGTTACATACAACTACGTCCGCGCAATTCACCAGGGAAATTCAGGCGTCTATTCGAGCAGTGTCGGGCGCGTAAACTTTCGCGAAGGATCCCCATTCGCCGATCCGAGGGAAGCAAAAGAGGATGGCAGGATGGGTAACTCGGGGGCGCCGTGGGGTTGAACGGGATACATACCGATGGCCGATAGGAGTTGAAAAACCCAGCGCGGAGAGCTGGATTTGCAGCCGACAAATATATTTCGAGCGCGTCTGCTCACGCGAATTTACTGTGCGAACAATAGACGGCTGCAGACTTTTATCGAGCCATCGATCTGCTACCGCGTTCCCCTGCTTGTGACAAAATGACATTCATCCGTGATAATTTAATAGGAATTAACGGGAACAAAGAATTAATCTGTGTTCTGGAATCTTGTCATGTTAATGCTTTATTAAGTGTAATACAAATTTTATCTCCTTTAACCCCGTCAATCCGTTAAACCATATTCATGAAATTAAATATCACCGATTATACATATAAAGGACATTCGTGGATTTCTTGAGTCTATTTGCATAAAATGAAATAGAATATCGAATTTATTCTGAGATCTCGCGTTATGTGTTCTTGAATGACAATAATTTATACATTAGAATGATACGTCGTAGCTTATTTTCGCACATGTAATTATTACATACTTATGTAAAGTCGACTTACTGAACGAAGTATTCGTACCAAGTATTGCAAAGTAAGTTTTTGTTCGTAACACGGCTCTTTTTCACTTTCTCCCATTTTGTTCTAGATAGTTTGCTTTTTTCTTTCGCCTACATTCTTTGACTGTATTACATTCCTGGCGTACAATACCGCTTATGCCGAAACTGCTTTTCGCAGTCTGCAACGCTGCATAATATTAGCATACGCTTCTGCTTATCCATATACTTTTTGCCAGCTGATGTCTTTTTTTTTTTACGGGCGGACATTTCATTTCTCGCGCGTCACAAAAGCTCCCTTGAATCCTATCCTGTATATAATTTTTATACGATGTGTAAATCTGAACGGAAATATTCAATTTGACATGTTTTGTCAAATATGTCAGTATATGCTTATTTAAATTATCCGTAGTTTAAATTCTATAAAGAGAAAGATGATTATGATAAACGAGCAAGAAGATAATATTGCGTATTGCTCGAAGAATAGGTTCCAAAATGTTCTTGATATTCGATATCAAATATTCTTGATATTGATATTTGATTTCAGGTATTGTGTTTAAACAGTTATGATATAATACTCATTGGGGAAATATGTGCATTTGAAGCGTTGATAACGGTTTACATTTCTCAATATAGTATTATGGTTAGTATAACATCGAACCCGAAAAGTAACGTGACTATAATTGTAAGAAATATAATCAATCATAAACTTTATGAAATATTCTAGTCACGGAGCTACTTTGATATACATTTGATAATATTATTTATATTTAACAACAGGAAATAAAATTGGAAGATGAATAGTTTAAAAAATTTACTTTCAAATTGATGAATGTGCTTTAGAACACTCCGTATGTTTCTCTCGAAAGCCACAATTGATCGCTATAACCTAGGTTGAGATTTATCGCACTTTCAGGTAGCGGTGTATGTCACAGCTATCCGAGCCGCGCGTTATACGTCGACGTGCGGTAGAAGGATCACATCTGGATTGATGGTCCTGATACCGTGACGACCGCAGATCCGCGCGCGAACCACAAAGACGTCGGACCTCGTAGAGATATCGCGACGCTTGCGAAGTGATTTCGGATATGAAACGAACGTATCCTCACGAACGTATATTTACCCGAGCAAACTCCTTGTGTGGTGCTTGACGCGACCGTTCCACCGGAATTCCTGCCATGAAGCGGTGTATCCACACGAAATCCACTTTCTTTCCTCTGCGAGAAGAGCGACTTTGTCTTTATCCGTTGAGGGGAGTCTTCATTCTTCTCCGCCTTTCGGTGACGAAACCCTTGTTTGAAATATTCTCTTTCGTCGCTTGCGCGACGACGGATCAGACGTCGCTCATCAATACGACGCGAAAGTTAAACTCTCCCTTCGCAATCTCGTTAATTCCATGAATGATATTCAGAAGGTACATTCATGGACTCTGCAAGTTTGTTGTATGAAAGCAAGAGATTAAGAAAGAGAGTATGAGAGAGAAAAAGAGAGAATGATTGTTGATTATATTACTTCGTACAACTTGGACCGTAACGAGGTAACATAATTGAAACAAAGTAAAATTAAAGTTTTGTTTCTTTA
Source organism: Temnothorax americanus (assembly GCF_048541705.1). Classification (NCBI taxonomy): domain Eukaryota; kingdom Metazoa; phylum Arthropoda; class Insecta; order Hymenoptera; family Formicidae; genus Temnothorax; species Temnothorax americanus. The sequence continues at coordinate 3,848,597 of NW_027509360.1, read as the reverse complement.
ATGCATATTATAAAAGAATTAATATATTTAAACAGATTGCAAGAATTTGCTATATTGTTAAACAAATTTCAGTAGCAGAAGTATTAGAAATATAACGACGCAAAAATTCGCCTTTCTCCTTTCTTCCTGAAAAATCCCGTGGAATATAAGAAATTGCAATTAATGTGATAGCGTGGAATGCTCGTTTTTCGCGTTACACGGAAGCTGCGCGGTTTAGTAAAGCGGCGCACTTGAAAAAATCGCACGACTATTCGATCGTTAGTAACACCGGTGCCGGAACGATAAATATATCGATAAAGAAGGTTGGTAGCTAGAAGTGCAGCGCTTTTCGTTATTGCGGATTCTTGTTAGCGGGAGTCAGGATTACGAAAGAAAAAACAAGGAAACTTTCTTTGTCGCCAAGAAATCGGCTCCGTTCGAGAGCTATTAATCGACCCGAACGGTCTTCAAGGCGCTTAAAGTCATCAAAACTTCTTCGCAGTCTCAGCGTCGAGTATCGTCGGACGGACTTCCGTTAATCGTTCATCGTTCTTAATTACTTCCGAAGAAAAACGTACTCGGGCATCGTTAGGCCTATTTCATTGGAACGGCAACTTCCCATTGGATGAAAACTAGTCGAAAATACATCGCGATGGAAAAAGTAGAAAGTAGACGAAAAACAGAAAGAGACAACAAGAAAGAATTACCAGGACTTAAGGCGACTACGATTTTTTTGTGTGCACTGCAGAAAAAAACTAGGAAACAAGAGTGAAAATGGGACATATAATTTTTTGTGTACGATAAATATACATCAATATATAAGTAACGAAACTAAAAAAACAAAACAAATATTTATAAAATATTATAAATTTTGACAAGACATCTTAATTTTAAATGATTTTACATGATTTACAATGAAATCTCGAATGAAATTGAATTATCCTTCACAGACAATGTTTGGTTTGTACATCGTGATTTTATTACGACAAACTAATCAACGAATTGACATTTTTAAATCTTAACGCGAGTATATTAAACCGGGACAAATTTATAAGAGTCACGAGATTGTCTTTTCGAGGATACCTAAAGACAAAGACGAATTCTCGAAAGCGGACGTCAGGGTCACCCTGGTCTAGGTGAAGACTAAAGCGACAAAGAGAGAAAATCTAGAGGGTGTGAGAAACCCGAGCTTATTGGGGATGATTAAATACCGCGATAACTCATGCCGCGCCATACCCGCGGGGTGATATTTTAAGATTGTTGCCTCCAGTGGCTCAACCGCCCTGGGCTCCGCGGGACCGATGAAAGAAACCGTGGCACGAAACGGTAGATACCGCCGCCACACCGTCGTCGCGATAGGAAGCGGGGAAAACGCGGGGGCGGCGGCGCGAGATAGAAGACGGCGAGAGAGAAACGGATGACGCCGGTCGGGGGGAGGAAAAAAAGAGGTGAGATGGGGTGCGGTGGCGCGCGGCGGCACCAACCTCTTACTCGGCAAGCCAAATCTCCGAGGAGCTCAAAATGCCGAGGCTATTCTACACACGTATCATCGCTCCCGCCTACGACCGCCCTCGCTCTCGCCCTCGCTTTCTCATCCACCACCCGGGCCTTTCAATCCCTTCCACAGAAGGGCGAGGAGACGGATGGAAGGACCGGGGAAGGTCCTTTTTCGCATCTCTCTCTTTCTATATATACTTCGCCTCACCTATCAGTATTCTCGTTGCCCTCTCATTCCTCTCGTCCATCTCGGACACGCTCTTTTCCACCAAAAGGTTTTCTTCGTCTCCTTCGTGTCTCAGACATGAAAACGGTCGATCAACGACGCACCACGGAACGACTGGCGGCCTTTTAAAAAATGCACTCGCACCTTCCGCCAAACCTTCTACGTCTCTCTCTCTCTCTCTCTCTCTCTCTCTCACTCACTCACTCACTCACTCACTCACTCACTCACTCTCTCACCGCCATTCGTTGCTTGCGCGCATATCTTCAGGGAAAGTGTTTCAGACCTTGAAAATGCACGATATCCCGACTGCGCTTCGGGGCGAGGCTCGCCGAATCGATATCCACGCATATAGAGCGTGCAGCATCCGTATGTGCGTGTATATATGTACGTCACGTCGCTGTTGCACGTATTGGGTCGGTGAGCGATGGGAATTTCTCTATGAAAGACGTGCAGATAAAAGCAACAAGGAACATAGACGAACTATCGTTGTTGTTATTTTTAATTAAATATTTTGGTTGTCCGGCGTTTGGCGATTTTTAATTGATATCGATTTACAACCGTCTGTTGTGATTAACGAGAATTAATTCGATTGGTCAAAAACGAAGTTAATATCTTATTGAAATGTGTGGATAAACTTGATATTATCCTGTACGGATAATTTCAAGTATCTAAAATGTCTCGTTTTATGAGATTCGTGCATGTAGAACTTATTTTATTTAGAATATTAAAGTTAGGACCCCAAGCATGACAGTCGTAGTCGTGGACGTAAGTATAACGCACAAGGTTTGGCGTATCCCGATCTGTCAGATCGTCGCATATCGCTACGCCATGTTATGTGCTTTGGCCCTTACACGGTTGTTTCAAATTAATAAATTGTTTAATAAAACGAAACACGAGATTTATGACAATGAAGAAACGGGTTTGTTATATGTAATGAAAATACATGCTGCAACATTAACAAAATCTTCTCAGGCAAACTCGTGTAAAAAGATTTTCTCGCTCACGCAGCACTGTATATCACGTTTATAGCTCGGAGTATATATTGTTAAAATTGTGGATAGAATGCACGGGCACATACATATAACCGGAATGACGTGTCTGTGCGCGTGTTGCGTGTCAGGTGAGTGAGCGATGAGAATTTCACTATGAGAAATATGCAGATAAAGGCCACGGGAGATAAGTGAAAGGAATAGGACGGGCTTGATCATCGAAATTTGAATTTGGTTTTCAGGAAGACGGAATTATGAAAAAATAAAGTTTCCACATAAAAAATATTTTTTAAAAACACAAATGTAAAATTATGTGATATAATACAATGATTGATTACAATGTGCGTTAAGCGAGTCGCGTTGACATTTTCATGAAAGCTAGAAAAATGAAACGCCGGGGTAACAAAATTGCGAACGTATTGAGTGCTTTGAAATTTTTATCTCTCATAAATCAATATCATGGTTTGGATAAAATATATAGATAAAAGCGAGTGGATAAAATTTTTACTAAAAAGTATTAACGTATATTTAGAGAATGATGATTTTTTTGTTGAAATTATCGCGAGTGATACGTTTATACTGTTGTATGTAAATGCTTGAAAAAAAAAGAGGGAAGAATTACGTATAATTCATGCTGGTTTGCGATACTCGACGTTTTTATCGATTTTCGGACGAACAGGATTACTTTGAACGAATTGTGATTTAGTTTATACGATACATACCGCTCTTTTTTACGACAGCTACGTGCTTCATTCGCTCCAGCGAATATCAAACTTTAAAGCCTCGATAGCCGTAACTGCGTCTGGGTTGATATATACTTGAATTCACAAATATCTTTTCTGTTAGTAGTGTGCAAATACTTATTTAACTAAATATATTTATTCTAAGAAATCTTGCTGTCAATTCTAACGTAATTATACATTGTTAAAGTTTAGACATTTTTTTTTTTTATATACATCAATAGCTGAAAAATGTAGAATCTGTAATTTTGATTAATTAATTCTGATAATGCATCTATAAATATGAACAGAAAAAATGTATTAAAATATCTTACATTCACGATATTTAATCAGCTTAATTAATGTTAATTAATCTTAGATCTCTATATTGACAAAAGTGTAGGTTAATCTGAATCTGATAAATCAGATTCGTATATTTAAGGTTGTTGAAAATGTATCGTTTCCCGTTCTTCGATAGACTCGTGTTGATCCCGTCGTCGTAAATAAAGACAAATAGCGCAGCCGGCGAGAATGTCTTGGGCAAAACATTATTCGAGGACGACACCTCAACTGGGTTAATTTGTAATTATCTATCTCGTCGGTAATATCGTGTAGATAAGTTCTTATGCGGCGGTGCAGCAAAGAGCAGTGCAATTAAGGAGGATAATTGTATAAATGGGATAGATCTTACCTCGGGAATACGAGGAGAAAAACGCGACGCTGTTAATTCGACCGGCTGCATTTTCCTTCGACTCCATTCGCTCTCGGGGACTGTGAATTTAAAGGCGTTCTTTCGCGAGTTCCTTAGAAGGGAGAAAGCTTTTTTCGTCTTCGCTCTCCGAGGCGTCCAACTCTTTAGATTACAGAAGACGTTTGATTAATCCGAGCGAGGACGGCGCTTGCTCTCTTTAATCGAGTAAAACGCGTATAAACTGAATTACTTTATTTTCTCCAGCTTATACGACATTGACCGTTGTTACACTTCGCCTTAGGTTAACTTGAGTCAATTTGACATGCTTATCTTTCCGTAACATTTAACGTATAAATTGAGCGTATTAATTGAGAGAATATAATACAAAATATTGATATTATAATTGTTTTATAATATATCTAACAAAATTGCCCTATATCTCATATTATTGATAAGGATAGATATAAAATGACCGGACTTGAGATTATCAATTTGGACACTTATTTTTTTTAAATAAACGATAAATTGATATTGATTACTAGATGATTACTTTGAAATCTAATTATATAAAGTGCTATTAATTTTTTGTTTTTATGCATGAATTACTGTACCAAGAAAAGTGCCAAGAAAATTGCTAAACGACAAAAAACGCCGGGAGCGTTTAAGTCAGTAGATAAAATGAAAAAGAAATTGGCCGAACAATGGCTAATTGCCGGAACTTTCGGAAATCTTTGTATTTCGCAGCGAAAAGGCGCGTTTGCCCGCAGAAACTACGGAAATAGTCGTAGAAGTTCGAGGATCCGAACAAGGGGTAGGATCCGCGACAGAACGGGAACGGGAGTGGCTTCGGGGCGACTCCCGCGGACAAGTTGGGGCAGAAGTTGGAACGGCCGTGGCGCTTTGTGCGGGCGAACGAAGTTGGGTAAAAATTAGCGTCGCGTGATTAACTCCGCAGAATAAATTTGCGGTAAAGCGACTGGTACCGAGCGAAACGGCGGCGGCGGCGGCGGCGGCGTCGCGACGCCGCGGGCCACTTTGCGGCGCTCGGTGGATAGGTGGATAAGCGAGCAAAAATTGTGCGACCGTGACAAATAAACTAATTCAAGGATGTCCCGCTGCGTAACGAATGTACCTTCAGATACACTCTCGTCCCCCTCGTTTTCCCCCCGAGAGAAAATAGCGCGAAGTGCTTCTCTCTTCCGCGCCGCACGCATTTTCGCTACCAACCTGCACTTCATTTCCTGCGTTTCCTCCCGTTCGATGAACGAATCATGGCGGGGTAAGCGAAGTGCGCGTTCGTTTCACGAAACGAAATTACTGAACAGCTTCCATACTGAATGGCGCCTATATGTTCATTCGCGCACTGTTGCGTATATATGCACTTGCCGACACGGTGAAATATCACGCGGTGTTGTCATACACTCGTATTGCTCAGCTGGGAAATTCCCCTCGAACGAATAAAGAGAGAATGGCAGAATTAATGCTCCAGTAATTCGTGCTGCTAATGCCATCTCCGCCTCGCATCAAACGCGAACGTATTTAGCAATACCGTGACAGGAATCTAGAATGGTATTAGAGAAACATATACATGAGAACACAATGCAACGTATAATCGATATTATTTAAGGTACAAATGTATTATATGCTTCACGTATGCTTTGCTTCGCGTACGCAGTTTCGGAGCGAATTGCTCATTCATATTACGGGAAACGAATAATTACACGGAGATAATTTTTTGTTATATTTTACCCTTAAATTCACTACAAACTTGGGACAACTTGGCAACCAAGGAATTTTTAAAATATACAAAAGACATTTTACAAACAACGTGATAAAAATTACCAAGCAGATTGGTAAATTTTGAAAAATTATTGAAATTTCCTAGATATATTTTAGTAAAATTAATCAAACATATTTTATATTTTAATGTAATAGATATTAATATTTTTTATTATGGTAGATATATAAATCAGAATAGCTCGCACATCAAATTCTTGGTGGTACATGTCCCACAACTGCCATGATTTCAGGGTAAATTTTAAGAGAAAATTTTCTCCGTGTATTTATTGTTAGTGATATATAATATTAATTTCTTTTTCTCCCTAAAATTAATTAAAATTGTATAGACAGCCGCGCGAAGAGATAGTCGCAGCCGAAGGTCTGAAGACTCACCGTGATCGATCTCGCATTCGCACACGTGCTTTCGTAGCAGGGCGTGTATGCGTAACACGTGACTAGTCCATTCAGTTATTCCACGTCGTTTTCTCCTCCTCTCTTTTCCGTCCGGCTTTCCTCTTTCTTGCTCGCTTGCTTGCCCACTTAGCTCGTCAAACAAGCGTTGAATTGCGTTTGCCACGTCGGCATCCTGCAACGTTCCGACCAAGTGTGAAGCTAATTCACATGCCTGTGTCTTCCCGGCCACGCGCCACGTGGTTCGTCACGTTCCGCTATCGTGCCACTCGTTTAGTATCTCAGACAAGTTTTACTGGAGAAGGTGTCGTAAAGATAAAGACAACTTTACGGTTGACATCGACTAAATACCGCGTCGTATAAAAAAGGATCGTATAACAGCTTTCGGATATAATGGTATACTTAATTACAGTTATATTGTAGTTTAATTGCTATAAATTTACTAACTACTTATTCTATAATAATTTATAATCAAGGCTGTGTTTAGCTCGCAAAAGTGGCACAAGTTAAACCTGGAAAGATTTTTTTATGAAATACGTATTTTCTTCTGTATGTAATTAACTAAAAAAATCTTATTTTATTTTATTCCCAAAATTATTCGTTAAAGTAACAATTCGAATAAAAAAATATATATTGAAATATTTCTGATCATTACATCAATTCTAATTAAATCATAATTATATTATGGTAATATATGATGAGTGTGAGATATCTATAATAACATTTCCAATTACATAATCTTTAATTTGTATTTATGAGGGGCGGGATTAGAGTATTAATATATAATGTTACACACACACACACACACATCAACGTAATTAGTTGTTATTGAGTCATCGAATGGAAATGACATTTATTGCTTGGCGCAATAAATCGCGACATCAAGCGCACCTGTGAAAATGTTATCGATCACGTTTTGCGGAACACGTGTCGTACATCACGTAAGAAGGTAACTCTCCAAGAGCATAAGAACCTTAACAGGTGATATACCACGTTGATCACGATTAACTATCGTTTCCTCGTCGCTAACAGCAAGGATGGAACATTGCCCTCGTTGTCGTTGTCGCCGTCGTCTTCGCCGTCATCGTTGTCGTCGTTCTCATCGTCGTCGCCGTTGTCGTCAACGGCGTCTCGCCCTCTTGAACGGGGGGCAGAAATTCACACGTGAGTGTAAATACAACCGCTGTCTCGAACCGTCTGGCTACAAGACGAGGAAGAGAATTTTACTCAAAGGTATGGCGACCATGGTAATGATATTAAGGTGCACCAATCAACGGGACCGACCTGCAAATTAAATAACGGTGCGCTGTCGGTTGATATGTATCGCATTCTCAGCCGAACCCGATTGCACCCTCGTCGACGGTTGCAACACAGCTCCCGCGTCTGTCTCTCTTTCTCTCATAGCTGTGCCCGCACACGCGCACACACACGCACGCACACACACGTGTGTATACATGTACGTACAACACATACATTCACGCGCGCCGCGCGCGGCTCTTTTTCTCCCTATCGGTTCACACCAAGAAGATACTTTCCTTTACAATCCAGTCGCCCGCGCCTTATTCTCCTTGTACGGAGACGTGGTACGGAATACCTAGTCCAGTCACTATGTACATTTAAAAAAGACATAATTCTGACCCAGGATTTTTCTTTTTGGGGGTGTTGGGGGGATCAAGAAAAGCTTAATCTCAAGTTTTCGACCTTTGTTTCCCGCTTGCTTTTTTTACGGGAGTAAAAAATGTGAAAAATGGTTTTTCCGCGATAATTCGGTTTCTAATAAAGTTACAAGGTCGAATCGGAGCTCATTTTAAAGTTTTTTTTACGCTCTACAAATTATGTCGTATGACATTTTTACGTATAATCGATTGTTTTCGAGACATGGAACGAGAAAGGGAAATAAAAAAGTATGAGAGATATTTAGTTTTTTCTCTTTACTCATTATTGTCGTCCGAAATTGCAAAAATGCTTCAAATGAAACTTGTAGAGCGTAAAAAAACCTACAATTTTTATTTGTTATTCATTTCATTTCGTTGAAAATTACGCCTTGTAGAGCACCTCAAAGTGGAGAGTCGTCGCCATCGCGTCAGCGATAAAGTATTTCTTTCTTATAAACTTACTTCACAAATATTGTCACTTAGATATAAAACTGCACGCTTTCATGTATTCTTCAATGAAACGGTAAGTGTAATTAAGAAAACTTGACGGTTTCAAAATAGCTACAATAATTTCAGGCTTTGCAAGATTTATTTGCAACTTTGAGGCGTAGTGCGATATGGAATTTTCAACGAAATTAAAGTAATAAATAAAACATTTTACGAATTTTATTGCTGTGCAAGTTTTATTTGAAGCGTTTATACAGATTCGTGTGCGAAAAACGATAAAATAGAAAAAAACGAACAAAAATGCTCAATTTTTCCTTTTCTCTTTCGATATCTCGAAAACTATCGATCGTACGCCAAAATATCACTGAACGTAACTTGTAGAGCGGGAAAAATCCTATAAAAAACACCTATTATGTTACTTATTTGCGTCAATGAAGTCGGAAATCTTAGCGAAAGCGTTCGGTGCCGCGTATCGACGTAACCAACGCGCCGCTAACGCGATGACGACGACTCTCCACTTTGAGGCGTTCTACAAGGCGTAATTTTCAACGAAATAAAATAAATAACAAATAAAAATTGTAGGTTTTTTTACGCTCTACAAGTTTTATTTGAAGCATTTTTGCAAGTTTGGACGACAATAATGAGTAAAAAGAAAAAACTAAATATATCTCTCTCATACTTTTTTATTTCCCTTTCTCGTTCGATGTCTCGAAAACAATCGATCATACGTAAAAATGTCATACGACATAATTTGTAGAGCGTAAAAAAAGCTTTAAAATGAGCTCCGATTCGACCTTGTAACTTTATTAGAAACCGAGTTATCGCGGAAAAAACCATTTTTTCACATTTTTTACTCCCGTAAAAAAAGCAAGCGGGAAACAGAGGTCGAAAACTTGAGATTAAGCTTTTCTTGAGCCCCCCAACACCCCCCAAAAGAAAAATCCTGGGTCAGAATTATGTCTTTTATAATCCGTTTTTTTGTACATAGTGACTGGACTAACCTACGTGACACCGAAACTGATTCGCTACAACTTTACTGGCCGCCTCCGCTTCTCTACCAGCTACCTCTTTTCTTTTCCTTCATCGCCGAGCTGTCGGATTGCCGGTTGGGCTCTCCGTCTTACCGCTGCCTCGACTGCCAACCAGTCAGCGCGGCGCTATACCCTGCTCCTGTAATCGGATTCCCAAGATTTTCCCAACTTTTCCTTAAATCGCGCACCACCCTCTTTTTCCCGGTTCTGCTTGCTCCTCTTTCTCTGGACCTCGCGCGTCGCGCGCGCGCGTGTTGCCTCGAGGAAAGCAGACTCCCGCTCGAGGAACAATCGGCCGGCGAATGAGAGACGGCTCCTCCGCCGTTGATTTTTTCTCCTCAGACGTTCCTCCGATCGCGTTATTTCGTTGCGAAGGATCGCTCGAGAGACTTAAGAAGCTCAATTGCGCTTTTATCGTAGACTATCTAGGATCGTGCTTGAACGTGAGAGTCGGAAACAGCCGGCCCGGCTTTTAAAGTACTCGGTTACATTTACTACCATACACCTATAAGATCTTTTCGAGTAATGCGATATAATTGAACGAAGTAAGTTTCGAGGAAGCTTTTTATTCAATGAAAGTTCTAACAAATTTGTAAATCACGCTATTTTAGACGCAACAAAAGTCTGTATAACACTCCAGATATTTGCATTAATTTCTTGTTAACTATAGACGCTAATTAACAATAAATAATTCTCCGTAATATATAAAATGTTTTTGTTAGCGCATCTTTATTACGCGTACTTTTATTGACACTAACAATATTAATAACAATTATAAACTTGATTCTACTGATAATCGTATATGATAAAATAACTTCAATCGAGTAATAGTCAAATTACGAAATTGATATTATACGTATATTTGGACAAATTGCTATTAATTAAGGCTGTTGACAAAATGGCTGGTGAAATCTTTTGAGCGATAAAATATTTCGGTATATATGTATTCGTAAATCAGTCGTTAATCATCACATCTTTCTTAAATTACCACGTAATTTGTTTTCATTATTAATTGAACTGCAAACTGCAAGCTCAATTTAGATTGGTTAATAATTGGATACTTTGCTTATTACAGCGTGCTGGATTACTCGAGAATTAATAATACTCAACACGCGCGCTGGTCAAAGCGTGCTCACGATTATGGAAGCTTTTCCTTTCATCATTTTAGGACTAAATTTGCTTTGTTTTGCGCCATGAACGTTTATGTAGCTAGAAACAAGCACCTTTTCTCGCTTTCTATAAACGTTGTTATTATTTCATAAACTCTACTAACTGTTATTCTATTGTTGTGTAATAAATAAAAGAATGTTAAGTAGAGGTATAAAGATCTAAGCGAAATTATTATTTCGTAATTTAAAGTTTATAAAATAATTTATTTTAACGTGCATAGAATTGAAAAGTTTTTGAATGTCTAAAAAGCTGAAAAACACGACCGGCTCCTTTGAAGAGGTACAAATATATTTATAAGTAGTTAAATTTTTTGCAAGCATAAAGTTGCAAAGTGCTATCAAAGCGTAAGGCAAGAAAACCGCGATCGAGAGCGAGGGTCCTGCGATCCTGCGGCCACATTAATTGAAACGTTCGAAGCTTTTGAGCAGCCGACTCTCATTGCCACGCCGCGCCGGCGAACATGGCGAGCGAGGGCGCGAAAGAAAAAGGGCATAGAACGAGAAAACGCCGGCGCCGCGGCGCAAAAAAAGGAAGTATGACCGTTATACGCGGTACGCGCGGAATTGGATTTTTTACCAATTAAAATTTCAAACTTGACACCTGAATGTGCCGTCTTTAATGAGACGGCGTCTGAGTTGGGTTTTTCTCATTATTCTCACGGGTTCCGGAGTTACAAAGCAAGATATATACACTCCGAGGGGGGAGGGATAAATTAGAAAAAATAGAAGAGTCTGATATGTAGGGTGGATACGTAAAAGCGAGCACACGTGGCAAGAAGCTAACTGTAAACTCCATCTCATTTTCGCGAAATTTCTTTAAATTTTATTACGGGAAGATATTTGAGTGAGAAAATAAAAAGTCGACGAATTACGTCGACCTTCGACGTTACCGGGGTTAGTCCTCGTGGTGCACACGTATACCTACCCGGGCATCGTGTGGTTATTATCGAACGCGGACGACGTACACGTGTGCCGTTACTCGTTCTCCGAACGTAATGCGCGTACGCGTATCTCTCGTCTTCCTTTTGCTATCATTGTGTATTATATGTTAATTAATGTTTGCATTACGCGGCGTCTACAGGTAATTAACTACTCGGCGCTCGTCGTTAGATTTTCCGTCTTATTAGCTCCGATACCGAATAACGGCTCCGAGCTCGTCTCTGCCTCCGCGACTCGTCGTCTCTCATCTTTCGCGTCTCTCACTCGCGAATGTCTCTTAATGACTCCCTATCTCTTTTACGACGTAGTTAAGCTCGCGTAGCTCGAGCGCGAGCGCATCGTTACGCGATGCCGCGAAACAGCCGCTGTGCGCTAATGGTTATTGAACTTTTCCCTCGTCGCGATACGAGAGACAAGATCGGGTCGCGGAGATCGTAACGCGGTTTACCATGTGCGATATAATCGACGAAGATTTATTGACATTGTTTCCGATCTCTTTTCTTCTGAATATGACATATGGTTTTTTTCCGAACTAATAAGAGATTATTATAATGAAATATTATTGTGACGCGAAACCATTTGATTAAAGATACAATATAATTCTGTTTTTGGAAATTACATTTTTGTACATGTAGTACGTACAAATAATAGCATTCTATATCGCACGAAAAACAACGATTTGCTAATACGAATAGTTCGTTAAAAAATATTTTGGACGTTTGATTAAAGATTTTACTATTTTGCGGTTTTTTCGCACCAGTCCATTTTATTCTTTTGACAAAAGCGTTTGTTTTATTTTTATTTTTTTAATTAACATGTCAGCTCGAATAGAATAACGAGTTAAATGATTGACGTATCGGCATGACTGAATTACAGCTCAACGCTTAACAGAACTGAATGAACAGTATGTAACAAATGCACAATAGGGGAGCACGCGTGTCGCCCATTGCCTGTCGGCGCTTTGTGTCGAGTTTGATGATACTGGTGTCACTGCTCATCGCGAATTGCTTTTGTTGATGCGATACCTGTACCTACTCACCTCGTGCCATTAATTCCCGCTTTACAATAGAAATGACCGTTTTTTTAAATACTTCGTCTCCGCCGTTTCCAGTACACTAGAATGTACTAATCAATGCCTGTGTAAAAGCTATACGGGGAAATATAGGTGACAGTATGAGAAAAATAAAACGTTATTTACACATTAAAGGAGAAATTTCATGTCAAGGCTAAATTATTGAATTCGGTATTAAAAGCATTCGTGCCATGCATTATCGTGCTCTGCTTTTTTAAGATACGGAGCACTGTATATCAGCAAGGAAAACTCGGTATCCTGAATTATGCGTGTCTTCTTCCCTCTGTATAAAAATTTGTAGGAGGATCGCGGTTTATCGGCCAGAAAAGGCATTTTAGCAATTCAAATCTTGTCCCTTTGCTTTTTGCGCCGCCTCTGTGCCACTCGTAATTCAACCATATACCGACAGTCGAGTGAAAACCAACCGTAGCGGATGAGACGATTCAGTAGCCGCAAGCCACAGAGATTGCTCAAAGGGTCGGCCTTTGAAAATAAATGAAATATACCCACTTCCAGATGTGACGAGGGTCTAGCGTTACTTCAGTGATTACGGCCGGAAATGAGCGGACTTGTACGCCTAATACTCGGTATGCCTCGAGGTTTATTTCCGCAACAACTCGCGCCACAACAACGAAAAGGCTCCGTGCTTGCCACTCAATCAGATTTCTGAGGCCCAAGCCTAAATTAAAATTGTTTTTTATTTTTTTTTTGTCCACTTCCCTCGAGGCCTACGAAATTGCATAGTTTAGATAACTACGTGATTCAGTTTGTGAACACTGAAATACGGTAATGGGATATCAAGGAGAAATATATTAACAAAATTCTTAGCGTTTTCTTTTTAAGCAGATATGAGAAGAATGAATAATTAGAAAGTCAAAAATAATATCAGGAAGAACAAAAGTATAAAAAAAAGACTGAAGATATTAATTAAATCATGTAGGTTAAAATTAATAAATCGTTCATACATCATTTCCAATTAGAAAAATTTCTCAATTGTTCAAAATTAGCAGCACTGTTTTTGTAGCGTCTTTCATGAGTATTTACTAGCGCATCAAACAACATCGTATAATTTCAGTTTGCTCCTTTTGTGTTAAACGCGATAACAAAACCAGTTTTTACATTTCATGTGAGAGAATTGAAACAAAGAATCGAAAGAATAGAAAAGAATAGAACGAAGAATAGAAAAATGGAAACAGAAAGAACGTAAATTATATATTTCCAAGCACTGCGCTTTGTTGTGTGCATGGTATATCGACAACAATATCAAAATTATTTTGAGCGTTCAATGACGATATTAACAATTACGTATTAAGCATTATATATAAACATCATAAATTTCACGTAAGCAAAAAATTAAAAGTTTTCGAAAAGCGAGTATAACATTAAATGCAAACAGGTAGCAATAATTTTGTTTTTATTACTATGTTAAGAATATGATGTTATCGCTAGTTTTTGATAAACTCACGTGATGCACAGGATAGTTGAAAGAAATACGTTTTCCGTCTTTTTCAAAAACAGGAAGGTATATTAACAGCATAAAGACGCACCATGTTTCTATATTTGACGTAGCTTTTATCTCATATTAATATCACAGTACAAGCGGTCGTACGATGTCGGAAATGTCGTCGACAAGGAGCTTTTAATGTTGGAAGTCTCGTATGTTGGCAAAACGCGTATTGGATAGGAAGGGGAGGCGGACCCAGGGGGTGTCTCACGAAGACCGAAAAGAGGACTACGGAATTTTTCGGAAGTCCGTGGCGCGAACAGCGAGAAACGACGTTGTGCGTTAAAGTGACAATAGCGGTATTTTTTTTTCAGGGCCGCTTTCGTGCGTTTAACAATGCTACAATTCATTCGTGCACGCATTACACCGTTCTCCGTTCTTCTCGTTTCTCGCCGTCGCTGTCGCCGTTCTTCTGTCCACCGTCAACCCCTTCTATCGGCGTTTCTTTTTTCGCTTTCGCCAGGTCTCCGGTCCTCTCGATCCTTTCAGTGCCTTCCAGTCGTTTCCACTCGAACGTCGAGGCATCTTTTCGCACCCTTTTTACCTCTCTTCGCAACATATCCATCCACCGACAACAAGCGTCGTCGTCTATACTCCCGTTAGTACGTCCTCGGAGCCACCGACAGTCGGCACAATGTGCAATGCATTTTTGTGATTAAAATTTAGTAGACGCCGGGCTGTGTTTCGAAGTGTGCGTACGTGTGTATTTGCTCGGGCATGGGCGGAGAATTCCCGCAGGATATCAGGGCGTCGAGACCTTCGGCGAAACTTATGAATAAATTCGTCTGCCGCGTTCGCGAGAGATTTGAGGATAATTTTTACAAATTAAATTGCGTACCTTCCATCAGTGGTTTTATAACAAATTTGATTTTTAATGGAAATTCTAATTATTATTAACTCTGAATGAAAATCATGAAGATTTATTTTTATTTGGTAGCGTACATATATATATAGTATTACGCTTTGCAAATTACTCTCTACAATTTTATGAGACATTGCGAACGTCAATAAATATTATACGTAAAATCTCGTCAAGATATCTTAATATTTTCGAGAAAGGCAGACACGATTGTAAACAGCCGGCGAAAAAAGCGTCTCCTCGCAATCCGTGCTTGATGCGGGAACGAGCATTTCGAGCGACGCACACGCATCACTTCTCACAATCTCCATTTAGAAGAACTCTCGCCGCCTCCGATGGCACCAGCTTTTGCTCTTAGCCGCCGTTAACTTCCGGGTTCCGTAAACATTCCACGGTTCTCCTACGGTCAAAATAAAAGTTGAGAGAGGAGAGGAAAGGCACATGGAGCTTTACCGCGAGACGTGCTTCGCCGTGGCGGAAGACGGGGCCTGATGTTGACGGCGGCGACCACCGGTAAGGAGGATGAAAGTCCGAAAAGGAGTGAGACGCGGAGAAAAGACGACGGGAGGGATTGTGGAGTGTAGAAGGCTGGTTGGGCAAGCGGAGATTAAGGCGGCAGCTCTTAAGCCTGACGCCGAAATCCTGACGTCGAGGTTTTCGTCGAGTCTGAAAAGGGACGAAATACCAACCATCCACTACGCCATGCTATACTCGTGGACTAGTCTGCTGCGCATTACTCGCCGACCTCTTGCCTCTTAGCACTCTATCCTCTCCGTTATTCCGTTTTCCTCTTTGCTCTCGCCTCACTGCGGTACCGAAAACTACGTGGAATGCTTGCCTTATCGAATCTAACACAGCCTCATCCTAAGAAAAACTCCCACACATTTGCATTAAGATTTATTTCTATTATTTTGTACACCGTTCATTTCGAAACGAGAAAACTTTGTTTATATATATGATCTCTCTTTACGATTTTCTCACTTGATATACTTTTCATCTATATTTACAATTGCAATTGCGAGCAATATGCTGTGAAGTATTATCGAACGAATGGTGAAGTATTATCGGAATTCTTGATTTTATTAGTATTAACTAATTTTTTGCATATAATTATAATTGCTCAATAATTACAGTCACACTTAATCGAATGAATCGAGTAGTTGCCGATTCGATGAAATGTTATTTTCCGTAGTGCCATTAGCGCATTTATAAATTACTATATATATGTATACATTGAGAAGCCATATTTGCATATGCATTTATGAGCCGTTTTACATATATATATATATATATATATATATATACACATATAAACTACATCTATCACTAGAGAAATAAGCAGAAAAATATGAAAAGAAGGAATATGAGAGGAACGTGCATTAATAGTGTACGAGGTAATAGTCTCTCAGGATTGACAAGCGACACGTTTTTAACGAGGAAGTCTATCTCACCCGACGCGTTGCTTTTAAACCATACCCGATCGAGAACAATGCGAGTACGTGATTTCGCTCTTCGCTATCAACCGAGGCTCTCGATCGAGCGTGAGTCCGGAGAATGTCTGGCGCGAGAAGATCGTGATTGCCGCCCCACTCGGCTTTTCGCGGATTACATTTCGTCGATGGTGGGCCGACGCGCGTCGGTGGGACGCGAAAGCGAGTAAATGAAGTATATGTAAATAATGAGGGTGAGGAAACGAATACCGCCGGGTGCTGCTCGGCCTCCGCTAATGGCAGGTGCAATGCCCGTTGGAGGGGCCTCCCGAAAATAATTCCGTCCTCTATCGCGCCGGGAGAAGAAGGCAGTGGAGTGCTCCACGGGCCGCCCAATTATCGTAAAACCGACGTCTACTTCGCGCCTCGGAGTTTCAAGCGGGCGAGAAGCGTCGTTCGTATGCGAAATCGATATGCGCCTCTATACGAGAGATGGTTTATTTCCGGCGAATGCTCACGGATGCCGCATTCTGCCACCAGAAAACAGCGCAATGGAATGACCATCGCGCTGCGTGATGAGGGCGTTTTATTTATATATGAGGACTTTTATTTATCGAATACCTTGCGCTCGAAAATCTTTGACGAACGTTAAAAGCGGTACACTTCCGAGTATAATTTTTATCGGGAAATATACTATACGATCATTGTTACACGACATTTCGTCTGCAATCACATCCGTAAGTAACCGTTGATGAGAATTTTTTCAAATCAACGAGCGAAAAACGTGCTTGTGACATGATAAAAAAATGAGATGTAAAAGAGCACAAAGAGACAGAATACCGCGAAAGAAAAAGAAGACGGTGAGTCATCGAAAAATGGAGAGGAGTATTAGAGAAAGAGAAAGAAAACTGGAGGTATAGGTGAATAAATAGACCGATATAAAAGGAAGGAGAAGTAAAGAGAGTAAAGCTCGTCTTGCAGTACGCGGTTAAACTCGAGCACGTCGGCAGGGCGAGGGGGGGGGAGCTTCTTGACTTTTCAATTTTCTTCCGCTCTTCTATCTCATCTCGACCGCTTCCTCTCTCCCTCTACTTCCTTCTCCTCCTCTCCTCTTCGCTACCCTCGCTCCTTCTCATCCCGTAACCTCGTCGAAGCGATCGCGGGCGAGTCAATAGGGATTGCCTTCGCCCGGAGTAAAATAATTTTCCGGAAAGTTGTGCCGCGCGCTCGGCAATGTTAACACTCTGAAAGTGGGTTTGCCTACTTCAAAGGAAATATGAGAACTGACGGACGCGTTTGATTTTTTGATCCGTTCCCTCTCACTTCTTAATGACTAACGGTTTTCGCGGGCTTTATCCTCTTGAGCGAAAGCGGATCACGCGCGCATCGCTGACCACTTTGAATTCCGATGGTGCGGGCGAGGAAAGAAAGAAAGAAGCGGCGCGCCGATACAAAAGTTAACCGAAGGAATCGCCAACTCCGCCGCGAGCGGAAGCGAACGATAGATAAATAGGGCACAAGTATATTTTATTTTCTCCCGAGTTCGCTTTCGATCCCCTTTTCGGAGCGCGATTCCGATTTTCCGTGATCCCTCCGCAAAACGGAGTCTCGGAAAAAGTGCAACGAAGAATTTAAAACGTTATCGACCGTCAAACTTTGAGCAGCTTACTTGTCAATTCAACGTAATCCTTTCTGCAAGTGAGATAATATTTCACGCGGAAAATTTCGTTTCTGCGTTGCTGATCGCGCTACAAAAGCGCAGCAGTTATTCCCACCGTAATACCAGAAACCGCGCGCGTATGATATTCCGCGGAAAATTTTAGCACGGAAATATGCGATAGCCAGTCACACTGCATTACGGGGTGCATTGCGTAAATGTTCGTCCGGGACGCATTAGCATTTTTTTATTTTTTTTTTTTTTCTCCACGATCTTTTTCATTCTCGCTTTACACGGCGGTTAATGAAGATCCATTTTAACAAAAACTGGACGGACGATAAGGTATACGTATACCATGTATGTCGTAATAATGTAACGGCGTCGTTTGTCATGCCGAAACTGTCTTTATTATCCGTAAAATTCTCTCGATCAAAGATAACGGCAATTTCTCAGATAGCAATGTGTGTCGTGTAGTCTCACGGAAAATCTATGACGGGGGAGGAGACGAAACATAATTACAGTGCGCGCCTTGTTATCGAGCTGCGCTGAGGGGGCGGTTGTCGTTGCGCTGTTAGGATGTCCGTCCAAAGCGTCGACTCGAACCAGGTAGCTAATGTTGTATACCGCTATATCTCGTTAGAATGAAATGGTTTCTGCCAGATAGAACGGGTGGCGCGATAGAATGGTAGCGCAGAAAATTAACTTTTACCTTGGTGCGGGTACTTAGCTCGCGCGCAGAAAAACCTGATGCGCCAACTGTTTTTGCTATTTACAGAAGGAATCTTATTGTCCCTTGTAAAACCCGGCTAATCGCTGAAACCCGGCGTGCTCGTTAAAAATAGCGCGCGACACCAGTGCAATTATGTTTCTCGCGGTTATTCTCTATTATGCAATTATATACAAGACACCGGGAATACATCACCTTTTCTAAAGAATTGAGAAATTCGGATGCGTTGAAAGATTAAAGAGTAGTCAAAAGGAATGCTCTCGTTGCGTGTTTTATATTTTGCTAAAAATTCGTTCGGCTTGTTTTTTTTTTCCTTTCTTTCTTTCTTTTACATTGAAAGTAGATTGCACGACGCCGAAACTTTGTAATCATATATTTAATATATTTTTATTTGATATTTATTATGGATTTTTATGACAAATATGGACTATTTCTTAACCGTTTGCGATAAAAAAAATTTGTCGTAATAAGAAACGAGTTTCAAGCTTCAGGCTGTTTTAAATCATTTTTTGAGCACAAATAACATAAACGATCGCGAAGGTTCTTGATGAAACATCAAAACAGAGCGAGATAGGAGTCTTGTCGACCGCGAGGACATTCCTGCATCAGCATTTCGCCAACCAGCTTGGCAAAAAATGAACGCTTTAATCACTCCTCAATTATCTGTTCATGGATGAAATTTTAATTTACGACACGATGAAGTTCCAAAGAGTCGTGCCCGCGCGTGCAAAATTCGTTCGCTTTATGCGCCCTCAATTTGAAAGTTTCAGTTTGACCGTTAAGCCGCTCGGAGGAAAATAACGGGGGGAGGGGGCAAAGGGCAGAAAAGGAGAAAGAGGAGGTGGAAGGAAGAGGTTGGAACTGCGGAGGAAAGTGTTGGAAACGGCGGGGGAGGGGGCACATCGTATTAAATCGGAAGATTGGAATTCTAATTAATACTCGCGGATTATCGATAAAGGGGCGAAGAAAACGGGCACACGAAGGGGGCGGGAAGAGGGACGGGTGGCGGAACGATGACTCGTTCCGTTCGTTTCATCTTTCGCGCGTCTTCGACACTCGCCTTAATGTCTTCTCTAACTCGTCCCGAGGTAGGACCCCTCCGTCGGAATAGATTATATCGTAATGAAAATCTTGACGTTTGACGTTCTGCAATTGATGACTCCATTCTCCCATCGATTCATTGAATATCTGTAGCGTTACCGATGCGTATTACGTGTCACGTGTGTGTTTACTACAGATTTGATCGTAGTAAAATGGGTTTTAAGCTGATTGATTATTTGCGAGAGCATTGAAGAAAATACCGGAAATGATTCGTATGTTTATAGCTACACAAATTCAACTTCTTTTATATGATCGATTTATTAGATAGATATTTTCTAATAAAAATGTACTAGAGATTTTCTTTGAAAATTTATTATGTTATTGCCAACGAACGTAATTGTTTGGTGTACAACACATCTTATATTCCATTACATTGCACGCAGAAAAGATTCTCTTTATTTCGCCATGTCACCGTCGGGGAATTAAACGCATCCCGCACTTTGTCGCGAAGCTGGCGTAAAGCCTGTCAGCGCCTTTCGCGAAATTGGAGCGGGCGCGCGCGCGGAAGATGAACTGCTTCTTCGCGTCAGGCATAATTCCCACGTAATTCACTCACAGCCGCGAAGGGAATATTTACAAATGGGATTTAAATCCGGGGGAGACGACCGCGGTGGTAGCCGCGGAATATCGTTTGCCGGCACCTAGCGGAGAGACGACAGAGCGCGCGGCGACGGCGACGGCGACGGCGACGGCAGCAGCGGAGGCAGACGATAGATGGAGGCCGCTTAAAGTGTAAATAGGAGGCGATTCGTGCCAGACAAAGCGTTCCCGTTTCACGATCCTCCTCCTGCACCCACTATCCCCTTCGCTTCCTCCTCGCGGCCATAAAAGGGAAGGACGTACACAGTCCTCTCACGGTTACTACGAGCCGAGAGAGTCGAATCGGAAAGCGACGGAAGTGGAATCCTGAAATATTAATGTGACACCAACCTTCGTCGTACGCCGATCCTTATTCTCGGCTTTCTCTTACTTCCCGTTGTCCCCTTCTCTTCCTTTTCTTCTGGACCGTACGTTCTCTCCTAGAGACGTTTGACTTTCTTTTCCCCTCACATCCGCCCGTGCACTTACCTTGTTGAATCATACACCATTGCGCCGGCTTGGCTCGATTCGGGAAAACAAGCTGCTGTATGTGTGTACACACATTTTTTATGCGCGAGAAGACATCTCGAGAATATCAGTTTGCTTGATAAGAAATGCTACAATTTTTAATGTAATATTATCAACATTGACATAAAAATATGTTATTTTCAGAGTCTTTCCTTACAGTACTTTATAAATTTTCGTCGTTTTAAGTCGCGCATATGTTACGCAAAATATGCAAGTAATATCTGCTAAAAGAGAGCATATATGTGTCTAATATTAATCTAATATATCTATAATATTAAATGAAATTATTTAATAATAAATAAAATTTTAGTAGTAAATGAAATTATATAATTAAAAAATCAGTAATGAGAGAACAAAATTGGTTTGAACATATTACGATTGCGATAATGTAGATCCAAGTGTATTGAAAAACTATACGTGCAACGTGCAACGTGATTATCCCATTTACTCAGATAACATATTTATCATTCGTTATTATTTGCAACATGTGGGAAAATCTCATATGCTTTTGTCAGCCTTCGTTAATAAAGGACTCAATAATTAATCTAATTCGTTCCATACTTCCAACGTAAATTGATCTTATGACGGTTGCGTTCAAAATTGTACAGTCATGCATTTATTAATTTATCAACTAATGGGAAAATTTTAACGCATTTTATACAAATTTACTTAATCACACGCAAGTGATTTTTGACACTGCAATATAACAAGAAAAATGTATTTATTATTTAGCGATTTGATTTTCGATATAACGATCTCTTAATTAAACAGTACGAGACCGATAATTTTTTACAACTATCGTTGCGCGGCATCTTCTTTACGTTACACGTAAAATAATGGACATGTTTATGTGCACAAATTTTACATATATTGCGTTTATTATTATTTGCGGAAACTTCTAATCATTTCGATTTGTTGCATGTTACAGGAGGGCGAGAGGGGGTATTTGGAAGGGCTCGCTTCAAGATATGCAGATCTCTTCAGGACACATTACGGGGATGTCCTTGAGCCGCTCGAGGAGCTACGCCGGCGAGAAACAAACTCTTCCGCCCGAATCCCCAACACTCAGCTCACCACCAGTCATTCACAGCCCATTTACGTGCCCGGAAAATACTCGGTGAGCAAATTCCTCATATTCGCTTTTATTTGCCCCTTCCCGGGCGTCGATTCTCTCCTTTTATTGCTTCCGCGAGCGGCATAATGCGGTTATAGGGTGACGTATAGTAGCTTGTCTATCGCCGCGATTTCTTCTTATTACTCTACTCCCCTGACACTTCGCCAAATTGCTTTCGAAGGGACAGAACTCGCGAGAAGAACGCGTCCAGTTGATTCAATACGAGCATTTGTCTCTATGTTCGACGGACGGAGACAATTTTGTCACAGAGAGAAAATAGGCAATCGCGTATATATCGAGAAATCAATGAAATAAACGTATTCATATATAAGGTTAAAATTACCGTTTCAACAATATTCGCGACGATATATATAAGTATGTGTCTGACAAGAGTAATTCGATCGGTAATAAGTAATTGGTAATAAATAAAATCCTCGTATTGAGATAGAAAGATTATTATATACGAATTGTAATATTGCGTAGGTTTAATATATTTTTTAAAATATGCTGATTATAATATCCCTTTAATTAATATCTCTATGTTTTATACACATGAACGAATATGTTTAGCAAAAGAGAAATTTAATGAGAGATTCTTCATTGAAGTTCCAACACTCTGCGTTTGTGGATTCGTGCGGCTTCTCCATGAGTAACTTCCTAAAGTGCTTTAAAGGCGATTAACCATGTAGACTCTATATATCGATTCCAGTTTAAATCGGTTATTGTTTGTTACTCAGTCTTTCTCCTCGCGGCTAATCGAGTTTTCAAACGTGAGCAATTGATTGACTATTAAGGTCAGCCTACTTCGAAGATCGATGATATGTCGATTTGGAAAATTTAATATAAAAATCACTCTTTCCGGAGTATTTTTGATTAAACGTGAAAACGATTGCTCGATTCTTTCACTTAATCAATCGAGTCTTGTTTAATAAATTTCTTTCTCGATTTCTCTCTATGCGTTATGCCTTATGTTATTAAAAGTTTGTGTTTTCTTAATTATATACAACAGAACAATAATCTTGCGAATATTTGAAATAGAAAAAGTTAACCTTGTTTGCAAAAATGAATACATTGCCAATTTTTGTTGAGAATACAATTTCCGTACTTTATATGTTCGCGATCAAATCACCATTATATGTATATTCACAGTTTTGTTTACGGACCAATCACGTTGGAGCGCCCGAAGCGCTATCGTATCTACTATCTAGTTACTTTTATTCATTGCCTACGGGTGTGTTCTCTTCGCGCCTTTTTTTTTCACAGTTATCACACTTTACTTTTGTCTCTCGTTCAAGTAATAAATATTACCTGCTGTGTATATTCCTGTGTGTTTCAATACGCCCTGCTAACAGGTTATGGGCCCAGAAAATACGCGAAGAATAATCCCGTTGAGTCTATCGAACAGATAAGGCGTAAAAACGATACGAGAGCGTCGATCGTACTACGAGCGTCGGATACTGAGAATCGCTTCACGCTACCGACGAGGGATCGCACATCACGCGGAACTCGAAGCACGGTACAGTTGAATTGAAGTCGGAATTGAGTTAGACGCAAAATCACAAGCAAGAGGCAGCACACACGTACGTAACCTCCTTGTTGTTGCACGCGGGAATTAAACTAACCTATTTCAGAAAGAGAAATGGCTCACACAAATATTGTGAATTCCACACGCATTGAGACACTAAACAGAGACAATTATGATACGTGGCGCATCCAAATAGAAGCACTATTAATAAAGAACGATTTATGGGATTACGTGTGCGGTAACAACGTAAAACCCGAACTCGTCGGTGAAGGCGCAGCACTCGCCCGAGCGCAAGATGCACGTAATGCCTGGATTTCGCAGGATCGGAAGGCGAGATCTGATCTTATTCTCTCTATCTCCCCATCGGAACTCAAGCAAATTCGCGGATGCGAGACATCGAGGGACATTTGGTTAAAGCTAGAAGCCACCTACGCATCAAAGGGACCGGCACGTAAGGCAACTTTATTAAAGCAATTAGTGCAACACAAGCTATCAGACGATGGCGATGTACGTGAGCATCTCTCAAAATTTTTCGATACGGTCGACAAGCTTAACGCGATGGACGTAGAAATGAACGGAGATCTCCTTACCATTATGCTGCTTTATAGTCTGCCAGATTGTTTTGAAAACTTTCGGTGCGCTATTGAGACGCGCGATACGCTACCCGATGCAGAGTCTCTCAAGATCAAGATCATCGAGGAGAATGATGCTAGAATCCGAAGATCGGACCATAACGAATCCAAAGCGATGTTTGCCAAGCAAAATCCCAAAGGATCGCGGAATAATTCAAACAATGATCCAGGTAAGGCAAAAACGTTTAAGAAGCCAAAATATAAGTGCAATTTTTGCAGAAAACAAGGGAATAAAGGATCGGAATGTTACTCCAAAAAGAAGAAGCAGGATGAAGCAAAGGCTGAAGCGAAGGCTGAAGTCAAGGCCGAAGCAAAGGCTAACTGCACTGAACTTAGTTTCTTTACCAACAAGGATAGCTGTTCAAAAATTATGCCCGAGGATCAAGATTGGTGTCTCGACAGTGGTTGTACCTCCCACTTGTGCAACGATAGAGACTCGTTTCTGCGTTTCCAAAATACGGACAGTAAAATAAAATTGGCGAATGCATCTACCGCCGAGGTAAAAGCAAGAGGAGATGTCGAACTGACAGCATGCCACGAGAAGATTAATAAGTCCATAAACTTAGAAAATACTTTATACGTTCCTGAGCTGAGAACAAACCTGATGTCTGTTGCAAAGATAGTGGACAAGGGCCATGAAGTCGTCTTTAAGAAAACTCACGCTGTTATTCAAGACATTCAGGGGAATGCCCAGATGATTGCCAAACGACGAGGAGATTTATTCTACTTGAGCTCCTCCCATCAAGAGGCCAATGCCGCAGTCAATATCAAATCAAACGAAGACGAACTGTGGCATAGACGCTTTGGTCATCTCAACTACGGAGACTTGAGAGCGACGAATAAGAACTGCAACGTCATCGGCATGGACTTCAAGGAAACCAACCAAATCCGTAATTGCAAGGTATGCCTCGCCGCAAAATTGCCACGTCAACCCTTTCCTACGAGAGTCGATAAATCGTCCGAAAAGCTACAAATCGTTTACACGGACGTTTGCGGCCCTATGAGGACTGTATCTAACGGAGGAGCACGATATTTCATGACCGTGATCGACGATTATAGTCGATGGTGCGAAGTATTCTTTTTGAAATCCAAGGACGAAGCACCCTCCAAAATAATAGAGTATGTGCGATTTGCCGAGAGGCAGACTGGCTTGAAGGTTAAAGCCATTCAATCTGATAATGGTACCGAGTATTGCAATAGGACTTTGGATTCATTTTTCAAGACGGAAGGTATCCAGCGCAGGCTCTCCACCGCTTACACTCCACAACAGAATGGCGTCGCTGAACGCAAGAATAGAACACTGGTCGAATCAGCAAGATGCATGCTCACTCAAGCTAACCTCCCGCACAGCTTCTGGGCTGAAGCCATCGCAACGGCGAATTACATTCGCAACAGATGCATCTCTAAAAGTTTGGTTCAGGGCACTCCGTATGAGGCATGGACCAGTAAGAAGCCGAATGTCGAACACCTTCGTATTTTCGGTTCCAAAGTTTTTGTTACAGATAACGTGCCCAACAAAGGAAAGTTCCAGCTCAGAGCGACGGAGGGCATATTCGTGGGCTATTCTAACGAATCTAAGGCCTATCGCGTTTGGATCCCGAGCTTAAAGAAAATTCGCATTTCAAGGGACATCAAATTCTTTGACGAACAATCCTCAGAGAATGAGCGCGAGGACACCACTAACCACGACAAGACGGCCTGCAGCGATGCGACACCGAACGTTGACCATCCCACTACAACGGAGATCGCAATCAACCCAGGAACAGGGGAAGACATTGAACACGCCGCTATAGATGAACCTGACGCTTCCGTGCACGATCAACCTATCAGGCAGGATGACGATGCAGATGTAGAGCAAACAACGCACGAGAAACGGGGGCCAGGAAGACCCCGATTGATACGCACCGGTAATCGAGGACGTCCAAGCAAACAGTACAATATGGTACGTACTGACGCAAATCAAGGTTCGTCGAGTGGAGAGGCGCATCAAAACGAGGATCCCACCTCATCTGTCGCAAGCGATTCCGACGAGGACGGTTGGTACGACGCTTTCTCTGGTATGTGCATGGCTGAGATTCCGTTTTCGCAAGCTATAGCCGGCGACGATGCTGAAGAATGGAAGGACGCCATTTATGAAGAGATGAAGTGTTTGGTCGACAACGACACGTGGGATATCGTCGAGATGCCCGCAGACGCGAAAATCACCGGATCGAGGTTCGTTCTTCGCAACAAGCTTGGCGCAGACGGACTGCTAGAGCGTCGCAAGGCTAGATTGGTTGCAAAGGGATTTTCACAACGTCCCGGAGTTGACTTCCGCGAAACGTTTGCCCCGGTCGCACGACTTTCATCACTTAGACTTCTGGTCGCTCTTTCTGCTACATCTGATTTAAAAATCACGCAACTTGATGTGAAAACGGCCTACTTAAATAGTAACATAGACACGGAGATCTACATTTCGAAGCCTGAGCTGCTCGAAGAAATGCTTAGAAGAATAATTCATCAGGAATCTGGTACCGAATTAGCATCTAAAGCCAAGAAGATGCTATCCCAATTGATTAACGGTAACCGGGTTTGTCGACTCAACAAAGCCCTCTACGGCCTTAAACAAGCTGGACGTCAGTGGTACGAGACACTTAAGGATGTCCTTCAACTACTTGGTCTTCTTCCAATCAAGTCGGATCCATGCGTATTTGTTGACAAGAATGGCGATCAAACCTTTGTTTTAATATACGTGGATGACATCATCATCGCATCCAAGGATTCAGGGAGAGCAGATCAAATTAAGAGAGGACTGTCGCAGCGATTCAAAATTAAGGATCTTGGTGAAGCCAAATACTGCTTGGGGATCGAGATTCGTCAAGAAGAGAAGCAAATCCGTCTATCTCAGGCCGGCTACATCCGTGAAATCTTGAATAGATTTGGCATGATCGACTGCAAGCCTTCTAGGACGCCTTTGGTTGTTGGGTCAAAGCTATTGAAGGAAGACGCTACCGAAAATAGAGATAACATACCCTACAAGGAACTCACCGGCGCCCTTATGTATGTCGCAATGGGAACACGTCCAGACATTGCACACGCCGTGAGCGTTCTTTGCCAGTTCAACGATTGTTATAACGAGTCACACTGGTCAGCTGCAAAGCGCGTGTTGAGATATTTAAAGGGTACCATAAATTATGGTCTCAATTACACAAGAGTCAACGAAGGATTAGTTGGCTATGTCGACGCCGATTGGGGAAATTGCAGAATTGACAGGAAGTCATACACCGGCATGGCATTCGTTCTTGCTGGTGCCGCAATCTCATGGGGATCAAGGAAACAGCGCACGGTCGCGTTGTCATCCACGGAGGCAGAGTATCTGGGACTCACCGATGCGGCCAAAGAAGCGGTTTACCTCGTCCAGTTTTTGAAGGAACTGGGCCTTGGAAATCTAGCCACTGTTACCCTTTACAACGACAATATGGGCGCTGCCCATTTGGCTAAAAATCCTATTCATTACGCCAGGTCAAAACATATTGACATTCGTTGTCATTTCATTCGTGAAGCCTTGTCCGGAGGGACGATTCAACTAAGATACCTTCCTACTGAGGAAATGGCAGCGGATATGCTTACAAAGGCACTTTCATCACCTAAACACGAGAACTGCTGCGAAACTATGGGGATTGGTCCTACTGAAAATCCAGCCATGTAATCACGAAATTGAGGGAGAGTGTTGAGAATACAATTTCCGTACTTTATATGTTCGCGATCAAATCACCATTATATGTATATTCACAGTTTTGTTTACGGACCAATCACGTTGGAGCGCCCGAAGCGCTATCGTATCTACTATCTAGTTACTTTTATTCATTGCCTACGGGTGTGTTCTCTTCGCGCCTTTTTTTTTCACAGTTATCACACTTTACTTTTGTCTCTCGTTCAAGTAATAAATATTACCTGCTGTGTATATTCCTGTGTGTTTCAATACGCCCTGCTAACAATTTTTAACTTGTATAATCGCAGTTCTATAAAAAAAAGAGAGAAAAATATTTTTAGAGAACTTCTTTGTTGTTTTTAATAACACGATTATATTGATCTTCACGTCCTATTAAGCCATCTCTTTTTTCACAAAATTCACAACTTTTATGTAACGAGTCTTTAATATACCGTGCCCGTGTCTCCTCCCATTTATAACGTAAGTGGTAGCCAGTACTGCTTCGCAAGCAAAACCTATACCGTCCCGTATAGATAGAGCAGGAAAAGAGCGAACGATCTCCATTTTTGCGCAGCCCTCGAGCTGCCTCAGCGACAAGGAGGAAGACGAAATCTATGGCTTCGGATACGGGGTCTTCAGCAGGCAGATGCTCCAACATCGACAGCAGAAGCTCGCGCTCGCCACACAAAACACGACCACCGCCGTGACACCGGGTGGACCTCAGGCAACCTACCAAAGGTAAGAAGTCTGTGTATAGTGTGTGTGTTGTGTGCGTATATGTGTTTTATATACATATTTCAACGACTTGTTTGTAATTATGGTCTCGTTCTCAAGTAAGCGGTAATATGCATTTTATGTTAAAACTGAAAACCTGCACCTGCACATTAACGTGTAGAATGTAAACTGTAGAGCAAACATGAATAAACACAATTGCAGGAACAATAACGCAATGATTAGAAGCGTGTTTCAGTATAATAAATTAAAGTTAATTATAGAATAAACTTACATTCTAAATTTCTAAAAAATATATGAAAATTGTATATTTGATTCATTATTTAAATGATTCTACTTATTCTAATATTATATTATTGCATATTAATTATTTATTTTACATATATTATTTAGTTTCTAAATATTATATAAACAGTGCTTTATATTTAGTTTTAATTAAATTGTAAATAAATGAGAGATGTACGACTATACTGCAAAACTGCAATTGCTGCTACTTTACTTGAACGCTAGACTTGTTACGGTAAGAGAAAACCAGCGCGGCGCAATCGATCACTCGCTCAAATCGCGATCAGTAACGTCCGACATCGAACACATTTGTCCAATACAGCAAATCCGAGAAAGCTCGAAACAAGACGATTTTCACATTTAACTGGATTCAATCTGGACAGTCAGATAACGAGCGCGCGTGTGCGTGCGTGTGTGTGCAGTACTAGGAAATAATCAAATATTGATGTTAATGGTTTATCCAGTTGGTTTGATATTTTGAGCGTGCCGATTAAATTAATCTATCTTGAAATAAATGCAAAACGATTATCGCGAATGTATCCTCGAATTTCCATGTTCATGAAGCGCTGGTATTTTTGCGGTGCGCTCGATATTCGTTTTGTAGGAAGAAATATGACATATACGAATATGTATCAGATTCAAACCACGCGCGCCACGGTCGATTTGAAATTGGGCTGTCAACGTAAAATAAATATATTTTGCTTTTGAGTTGCTGTTCTTTTAATTCTGTGCGTTTTTAATTTTAAATCTTCCATTGTTAAGAGTTTTAACCTTAAACCTTTTTGGTATCAATTTACGATCGTTTTAATTTTTGGCAGAGATCTAAAGAGAAAACTTTAATTTTCCGACAACATCGAAAATTATACTTCATGGTATTTTGATTTTTATGCATCTCTGCACCGTACAAACGTTATACTCGGTTTCCCGGACCATTCGTACAACACGCCACGCGCGCCGTTCGCTGCCGCAGTCGCGCAGTCTGTTTATTATCCGTAATTGCCCATTGCTAACTGCTCTAACTGATCCGAAATACCATCTGCGTGCAGTCTCGTGCCGGCTGCTTGATATTTAATGGCTAATTAACCGGCGAACCCCGAGCCACTGCCACTGAGCGCGCTTGGCCCGACATGCCCGTGCACTTGCTCAACGCCGTGCCGTGCCGCATCGTTGCGAGGAGGAGAAACTGAAAGACGATGGAGGGCGAAAAGGAGAGAAGGGCACCGAAACAGAAGAGAGAAATAGAGAGAGAGAGAGAGAGAGAAAGAGAGAGAGAGAGAGAGAAAGAGAGAGAGGCAGAGAGAGAACGCATATCGCATTATTAAATTCCATTATCGCGCCGTGGCCATCGACTGTTTTCGTGCACGCGCGAATAACCACGGCACCGAACTCATGAAATTGCTCTCTCCTCTCACTGCCGCGATAAGCACGCTCGTTTTTGCGAATGAGTACACCTCCACGGGCCGTATCCGCGTACTCCGGTACTGTGACTCGGTTCCATAATGACACAGCGCGAACTAATTTTACTGAACTCTCATGAGACAACCGCAAGTTGCTGCAAATCAAGCGGATTATGATAATAATATTTACGAACCTGCTAAAAATAATTCTCGAGTTTATGTAGAAAAAAGGGCAGATGGTTCTTTTCATCAAGTTACAGTTTCTATATACTAATTTTTCAAATGCTAATTAAACGAAAGCCTTTTACACATAAAGTTTAAACATTTTGTGAAATTTAAATACTATACTGTATATATATTGACACGCCAATTAATTAACGTTTAATCTGAAAGTAGTACTAATTTGCGGCGACCATAAAATTAATTGCTTGGAAATAACGATCGATTGGACGAAGTTTTTTGTGGATTTAATTGGTGTTCTGTCGCTGTAAATAACGGGAATCGAAAATAGCGTTCTTCACAAGCGGCCATTGTTTATTACTCTCTTAAATTAAAAGAATCGAGAGATACAAGCGTATAGTTATCATAATATAATAAATAATGAAACCAAAATAATCCCAGCTATAGAAACAAATCAAATTGATCGTAAAACGATTAAATTTGAAATCAGTAAAGAAAACTCGAGACGTGCTTAATATAATTATGTCTCTGTGTTATCAATGTACGAGCAATTAATCAACTGTCCAATTTTATATAGTACAATTTTATATAGTCAGTTAATTGCTTTTTTTATCACGTGACATTTTACAACATAGTTATCAAGGTATAGTCAATGGCGTCAATGGGATGGAAATAACAATAATTGAACAACGATAATCAACGAGAAGATAAATATAATATCAGAGAGAGTATAACGTTATGTCTTTATTGCGTATCATTGAGAACTTATCTGCCTACAAAAATTTCCGCGTCCCAAAGGACATTAGGCGGGAATTTTTGATGGGGTCATAAATTTCATCGCAACACTCGGCAAGTTAGTCCAGTGAGCCCGCGAGCGCAGTTCTCTCTCCGTTACTCACATACGCAAAAATAATTACCGACTTCACGGTAATTTATCGCGGTGCTATAAAGCATGTACTACGTGGTATCGTAACAAGACAGGCTTGCAAAAACATTGAAAAACAGCCGACGCGCGACGGGGTACGCGTCGCCTTTCATGCTTAATGTTTCAACCGAGGACTTTCACGCGATAGACGTAACAATTTCTAATAAACTCACCGCGATAATGATATTCTCACCGTAATGGCGAATCGCACAATCAAACGAGTTGTCCATCTACGAATAAACTTACTGCATCTAGGGCGTATTAATAAAATAAACATTTTTTTAAATAATAAATTTCTGCAAAATACTTAAAATAAATATACGATTAGTATTGAAAAAAAAAAAAAAAAATGAATATTGAGAGATAAAATATAATCTGATTGGTAGAAAAATTCCGAGGCAGAGAAGTACTCTGCAACCGATCCTGCACGGAACCGCTTTTATCCGGTCTCTCGTGCGAGAGAATCCCGTCGTGCCTGGCTGTCGAAACGCGCGTCGAAGCGGCTAGACGATGATCGCGAAATTCATTAGCAACGCGTAGATGGATATCGCGTCCGATTGACGAATGGATCGCTTGCATTAATTATACGCGGTTGCGCACATGGCCGACGATAACCGCCGGCCGTTTGTCACACGGTCGATGATGCGTTTAACGATCACTCGCCGATGATGCAACCGACTGGCCTGGCCGGCCTGGCCAGTCACGTCTTTCCACCCGAGGTATATTTGCCCGCGCGATTGCAACATCATTATCATAATGCAGTAGAAGACCAGTCAAGTTCTTTTTCGGACATGCGCGTCTTATTTCGTTTCCTGCGGGATTTATCTGCCAATTCGTGCGCATGAACCGTATATACGTCGTGATAGATATATTAAACCCTTTTTACTCAGGTCTTTTATTCTGATCGCATACTTATTCAAATCTGTTTCACGATCAAGACTGCTATATTTCTGTATGATTTATATGGCTCTTGATTTTTCTTTTACACTTGGTTCTCGGCTGAGAATTTTCATTATCTTTTATCAAGCTGAACCATCGCTGTGTATATGTCGCTATATCACTTTAATGATAAGGCCCTCGAAATAATTTATAATAGAATTCATTGGCTGCTTGACGACAGGCCAAACGGCTCAATCGCGTGTACCGTGCCCGGTCGTCGGAACATTCGCGTTATAAACAATCGCATGGACCGTGGTCATAAATTAATAAACGGACAATAACGCGGTGAAGTAAAGCCTCTGACTGACGTGCTGACAGCCACGGCCGATGGTCGGTTTTGTCGTGTCGACGGCCAGGTAATCCTATCGACTCGTCGGCGCATACGTCGCGCCGCGTCGCATCGCGTTGCATCGCGTCGCGTCGCGTCGCCGGAATGCGCGTGCTCGATTATCCGCGCCGCGAAACTCTCGACCTCGCGCCCGTTATCCCGCGTGTAATCGCAGTTTTAGTCCTTTGCCATATTTCGGCGCGCTCGCATCCGGCTCGCCTGCGATTGTGTCGGGCCGCGTTCCGGCCGATCGATTCCCCGCAGAACAAAACAGATTTTTTGATCTCCCGCGCGCTCCTCCACCCTCCTCAATCTGCCGGATGAAACTCCCGGGAATCGCCGGAACCGTCGTTGTCTCTCGCACGTATGACTCTCGCGTGCAGATGTATTTACACGACGCCGGACGCAGAACGATTCCAAATGTATAGCAGGATATGAATTGTACGCTTAGCCTGATTATTCGAACGATGCTTCATTATTTTTGTTGCGAAGCTGTTTGTTATTGATAATATATCGAGTAGTGGGGATGATCATTAAAAAATTATTTTTATTATTACTGTCGCTGCTATGATTATCGTTAACAATTATGTGGCTTATTTAAAAAACGTTTTCCTGCTTAATAAAAGAAATATTTTTTGTTACGTATAACAATAAATGTATTGTGAACACATTAGACAATTAGAATTAATAATTAAAAAGAAACTTGTTTTAAATTTTATATAATTTTGCTGCTATTATTTTATATACTTATTCAAATACTAAAATATATATACTAATACATATAATTATAATTTATAATATAAATTGCAACAGCAAGATTACATAAATTTTTTATTCTAGTAAAATCCCAGGGCCATTGTTTAACGCGATTATTCTTTTGACTCGAAAATTTATATTTTAATTACATTCATATTTTAGTATCAAAATTAAAACCATATTTGTAATTATTTCATCTCGCCGTATATGTTTGAATCTTGTTTCTGTGTCAAAATTGTGAAACGCTGCACAAGCGCTATATGTGACCGTGAAGCGCTGACCCAGAGATTTCGTTAAATTAAAGGCCATTACACGTAACAATGTTTTAATTGTAATCGTAAGGCCGTAAGAAAATAGACCAATCACAGTCGATTATTCTTCTCGCGCTTGAAGAATAATCGAGTGTGATTGGTCTATTTTCTTACGGCCTTATACTTTGTGCAATGGCCTTTAGATATTTATTACTTTTCGTGCGTGAAAGAAATCCGATTGTTAAAAGCGTAATCCAATATTGTGACGCTAAATGTGGGTTTCGCGGTATGCATTTTATATGAAACGCGAGATTATTTTTGTCAGACAAAAACAGCAGACTTTATTGAAATTTCAACGAGAATCGCGCTTATGAATAACGACGAGAACTGCTGTTCTCTCGTAAATTCATTCATATTACAAATGTATCGCGCGTGATTATACTGGAATCACGTTAATGCAGCAAACCGGATACGTGCCGTTTCTATGCCCTTCTCGCCAACTGCGCGCTACGTATTCGACGTCAACCGCAAGCATGTCTTCACCCATAAAAAATACTGAATCTAGTTTGCAATTTAGCTAGTTGCCATGTTTCATGCCACGTAAAATAAAGCTTCCCGTATCTTTTTTTTTTTCCAAAAACATGAAATTACACAATATGCGTTTTGGCTATGGATGCAAAAGATACGAGGTTTTTATTCGAAACTCTCACATCAGTTTCAAAATGGTTCATGAGGAGAGATGAGAATCATAAGTCATTACGACAGTAACGATAAAAAGAGTCTTTTTAAGTACATTAAAATATCAGAGAGTTTATCTTAATAAATCTCCCGAATTACTTTAGTTATTGATTGTCTGAATATCAGTTTGTGAACTAAGAAGCTTTAAAAAAGAATGCAATAATATTTCGAAAAGAAATGTAAGATGCATAAATAAGTCTGATAAGACTCCAGGAACATATTTCGGGGAAAAACGTTATATATATAAGTGAATATAAAATCCATCTCCTGGAGAAACTGCGTGCGCAAGAAGTGAGAAATAACACGAAAAATGTAACGGTCGAGTTCTCGCGAGTCTCGACACCGAACAGGTCCAGAAGCGAGTGGAGCTTCCTGCAGTTTTCAATCGCATACACGAAACATTCACGATTGGCCGTCTTGCATATTTTATATTAGCTTCCGTTTACTCTCATTCCCGCGGCTTCATCAGGATTCTCCGCGCGGACGGCGGAAACGTTTTACCATCCATTTGTGTCGTTTAACTCGGAAGTACGGGCGTCCTTCCGACGACCACTCTCGCCGTGGTAATCATGACTCTTAACAGCCCTAAATCGATTGCTACTTGGCACATATAATAGCGACGTTCGCCGCGGCGTTATCTAAGAAAGAAGCAATCGTTCCTTCTAAGTCTGGAATGCTATAAGCTTAACAAGGAAGGAAGCCCAATACAGTTGTACTTTCGAATCGACGTGACAAATCGGCGGCGATCGATTTTGCTACTCTCGAGTAAATAACTCTCGGGTTTCAATAATGTGTAACTTAATATAATAACTTTTCGAAGATTTAATCGCGTGAGAAGCGAAAAATTCTCTAATACGTTTTGCCTCTTTCATACAAGTTTATTAAACTGTCAGCAAAAATTTTTTTATTTCTTGTGAAATCGACGTTACGAATTAGGTATATAGCTAAGCTATACCTATATACCTATTGCGAATTCCGAGCGCGGTGCCGATTTTTGAGAGGGATGTTCTTCGTTTGTACTGTGTTGTCGGCGGAATCTATTACGAATCCATTGAGGAGGAGAGGCCACTCTAGGCAATCGATTCCGGATGGACCGTAGATGGAGACAGAGGAAGAGAAGGCCGGCCGCGCCGCGCCGGCGAGAAGGCCGGGAGTGGCCCGACCGGAATTGCAGCGCGGTTTACCCGCTGAGAAATGTTAGCTTTTCGTCAAAGGATCCTATTAGTATGCGGTTAGTATTACGGCGCGTTGTATCAAGATACATTGAGGCAAGATACGACGCGCTATTACCGATTCTCTGGCACGTGAACTACCGACCTCTCTTCGCCGTTCTCTTTCTCTCTCTCTCTTTCTCTCTCTCTCTCTCTCCATCCCTCGGGCTATCGTCCTTCCCGCGTCGTCGTACCGTTGTACGCGAAGTACGATGTGTTTGTACCCTTCGCGACACTTCTCGACTTCCTACCGTTGGATCGCTTTGTGCAGGACGTTCGATAGAAACCGGGAACGTTGGATCAGCCAATAAGACGATTAGTGCGCGCTCGACCCTTAACATTGGAAACGCCGGAAATCGCCGCGCGCGCACATTCCGGCGTGATCTACCGTAAGAGATCGACTGCGCTCGGGGAGAGATACTTGGGATACTTCGGCAAATACCGCCATTTACGGCGACACGATGCTTCACGTGTCCCGAGACGTAGGTACATTGGAATTTACGCGTACCCTTCCGTATATACGGTTAAATGGAAAAGGATCACCTGTGTCATCACGTTGGTTATATTTCAATTACTCATTTGTCAATTACTCATATGCAGTCAGAACTCTAGAAAAAGAATGACAACTCTAAATTTTGTTATATATAATAGAAGCAAAAAATAGTCATGTTTTTTCTATTATTTATTTAGAATAGCCTCTTTTTTCAACTTGCAATTAAATAATCTGGCTGGTTAATCTTGTAAATCAATTAATATTGTTAGCTCGCAAAGCCACACATAGGTACTGTTTTTCTCTCTTCATTTGTGTTTTTTCATATTTTTTTTACACGACTTTAAACATGAACGCACTTGGTGAAGCGAGATTTCTTTCGTTGGAATTGTTAAAAAAGAAACGATCATAATTATTACTAAATTAATTCTACTGTCGCATGATGATTTTGGTATCTTGTTTCATTCATCATAGTCATACATAGAGGCACATAATAAAAAAAAAAGTACGAAAGATTACTGCATAAAGAGGACAATTTTTCCATTTTCCGTTATTATATATAATATGCAATATTATTTAAGAAATATAAATATCGAATCTTTTTACCCTTGATGTGTGTAAATTGAACTTATCAATAACTTCAACACAATTTGCATTATTAGTCAAAGTAAAAATTACTTTGGATTACAGAATATACATATAAGCATTAAACAATTTACGCAAAATATTGTCAAATAATTATCTTAATTTTTTACTTTCTTCCTTTCTGTGTTTCGTAGAAGATATAGTCATCGCGCGCGCGCGTAGGAAGATGTTTGGCGAATAATTCTCACTACTATATCACGCATTACGCAAATGACTGCGTTAAACTCGAGAAGCCAAATCGCGCCGCTATAATACGTATTAAATTGAAATAATACGTATCAACTAAATTGAAATTAACCCTGTAAACACTGGTGAATTTATTATCGGCTTGTAATAGTATCGAAATGCGCGCGCTCTGGTCGATCCATTTCGCGTATCAAAGGAAGTATTAAATCCCGACGACCAATCACTCTATTACTCTTAACATCGATATCCGCGTCACTCTGATGCGACCGGTGTATTGACCGTGTTTGTGCGGTAAGCGACGGTAACCACGGCGAAATATCGCTGCGGGTGAAAACGAATGGGAAACGGAGCGGAAAAGCGCATAGACGCCCGGGCGGTTTGCCAAGCGGCGCGGACGCCGCGCCGCGCCGTGCCGCGTCGTTTCTTTAATTGTTAGCATATTTTAACCGTAATTTTCCTCTGTTACAGTTGTCTGAGCCCGAGATCTGCGTTCTTCTACGAGTTCCCTCCTAACGGTAAGTCGCGCCTAGACTTCGCAGCTTCATTTGTCTCTGCTTAAGATTTAAGAGGCGCAAAGGAGAAAACTCGAGCCTCTCAGGTCGCGCCGCCTCGTCGGTCGTTTCGTCGCGTCGCTTTGTCCTTTCATTTGCGAAGCGAAACTGGAAACTGGAAACTGGAACGCGTACACGAGTTTACAAGTATTGTACCCGCGAGTTCGGCCGACATATATAGCCATCTGGGTACTAATGCGCGGGTTATTAACGTAACGTTGTATTTTTATTCGGCGATAAATTCAGATATCAAGATATCAAGCGACATAGATACATTTTATATCACCATTAACACGAATAGGTCGTTTGAACTATAAATAACTCCATTGATCGTGAATTACCCTACTAACCGTCATTTGCCTATGCGCTTTAATTACTGAATAGTAAAGCAAGGTACTGAATAGTATAGCGTTGTAATTGAGGACGTCTATAATAAACGTACGTATTTTGTCATTACTCTATTGCTGTTATTATTAGGGTCGAAAAAATATTACTTTTGGTATATAGCTTATTTTTTATATGTTTCGTGCTATTAAGAATGTACTTTGCATATAAATGTTATCCTCGTGACTGATTTAATCGCAATAGCATTAATATTGCGTCTACAGTGTCAGAAAACCAATTATTTCGTATATTACTTCCATACTTTCAACTTTCCATGACAGTGCAACATAAATTACGGTTAATAGAGGAGCATTTTGAGCACGGAGTCCTCAATTACGTTCTTTTGCTTGATTTATTTGACGTATTCGCGGTGTAGAAATCATTTTGCGGGAACGCAGTAATTCCGTAATGGATTGAGAAAACTATACACCAAGGTACGAGGCTTACGAAAGGAGCCAGGCTACATCAGATTTGAATGCGGGAGCTTATTTAATGCATTGATTGCATGCTTTGCACGATTCCCGCGGCGAATGCATGCATACGATTCCCGCGGTACGATTTCTAAAGGGCCAAGGCACATCGTCTTTATACCCACATCGCATTCGTGCACGTCTCTACCAATGAAACATATCTAAATGGTCTAACAATGGAGCAATCGCGAACGGACATTGCTTGCCTTTCTCGGTGTTGCGATACGCAGCGAATGCTGCGTCGTTATATATAGGAATATCTCGCGCCACGCGTCTTGGCAATTGATAGTCGATCGCCACTATATATATATATTTTTTTCCAAGTTGGTATCGTCACAGTACTTATATACTGTGATATCGTGTTGTACGCGCATCGGATAACGCCGTTGTTCTGCACCTCGTTTATTATGTAAAACGCGGATAATATCGATCGAGGAACATATACCTGTAATCCCACATTCAAACCGGGAGAAGTCCGTCGATGGCTTAACTTGCGGTTGTCCATAGCTTTTTAAGCTTCTTAACATCGTCAAGAATGATAATGTGAATCTACTTATAGCAACGAAAACTTAAGAGATTATTTTCGTGCAATTTTGATATTTACACAAAGTAATAGGATTTTATTGAACTTGAACGTAATTTGAATTTGATGCGTAAAGACGAAAATAATACACATATTATATAATATTTACTCTATCTAAGGTCTGTTTATGATCGCTTTCCGCTGAAGAACTTAGGAGAAACAAGTCTTGAGACATTTGTCTTGAAGTTACTTGTTGAGTTATATTCGCAATCACAATTCGATTGAGAAATTTAGATGAAGTTTGTCTTGAGACACTGTCCGAGTTTTATTTTTTTCAGAGTTCAACAATTGATTTTAAATAAATTATATATGTATGTTAAAATATTGTTTAAATCTTGTAACATTTTTTAGAGATGAGAAGAGAGTTTGAGAAAAGAATGATTGAAAGTAAAAAAAACTTGATTTGAAGTCTAAGAATATGTTTCTAAAGCAAAAAAAAACAACAGAATATATTTGGCGTAGTTATTTCATAAAATACGTTAAAAAAATATTTCGTATCGATAAGGCTGGCTTATTTTCGGCCTTGATATTTGTTTTGATACGCAAAGCCGCGCCGTGTGTGTCGCGCGACGGGACTCGAGTCGGCAGCGCGTATACTGTTTCGCATTTACCCATCGAAACGCAATCGTGTCGAAAGCCAGAAGAGGCCTCATGCGATTATTTCGAACAATTAGCTACTACCAACGCGCGTGATCGATTAACTCCCGCGATTAACGATTGTAAATGTATTGACTGTTTATTGTTAGATTTCATTGTACCTCGCATCGCGTTTTTGTTAATTTAAATGTAATTTGTTCAGTACTTTTGGATTAGCGTGGAGCAATACGCGAATCATCGGATTAAGTAATTAACGTAATGGAAACTCGTAGATATCGGTTATTTGTTAATAATACATAGATTTTTACATTTAGAATATACTGCGCTTGCAATTCTATTCTAAATTTTACGGAGGAGAAATCGCGCGCGTATTACTGTTCACATTTAGTTGAGTACAATCTCAATTAATCTTTAATTAAAATGTGGCCATTGAACTGTCTGTATCTTTGAAACTTTATTCTGAGTATCTCATCTGATATGCTTTTCGATACGAAATTTGCGTAATTTATCGATTATAAATACAAGTCTTAGTGTGCCGCAATATAATATTTTTGCATCTACTTGTACGCGATTGCATTATAAAGATGACAATAAAGCATTTTTGAATGAATATTTACTGCCATCCGATATCATTCATATATCGTATCGCATGTAAGAAATATTCGACGTTACGATTGTATTTTCCTTCGGGCGCGACGGCGAATACGGGTCCACCACCGATTTTCACCGGTGAGATACACGCTCGAGAAGGTACTTATATTACTAGCGCGCGTGCAATCGGCCTCGCGCCCGGGGAGAGAAGAAATAAAACCAAGACGAGGAATGCGCGCCGTGGCGCAGCGGAATTTTTCGTGATATCGAAAAACACTTTAGATCCCGTATTGGAAAGGCGGCTGAGAGAGAACCG
The DNA here is from genome assembly GCF_048541705.1 of Temnothorax americanus. Lineage (NCBI taxonomy): Eukaryota > Metazoa > Arthropoda > Insecta > Hymenoptera > Formicidae > Temnothorax > Temnothorax americanus. Next base: position 3,808,091 of record NW_027509360.1, on the reverse strand, counting down.
TATAGGACCGACGGCGGGGGACCTAGCGTTGATATTTCATTTCTATTGACTTCTACCACCACTCTCGTGCGTTATATTTTTTCCAACTATGAATACATAATTGAGATGGAGTTTTTTCTCTCTCTCTTTCTCTCTCCCTCTCTCCCTTTTTCCTTGCTTCTTGATAATATTCTTATCTTAAACACCAACGTGTTTTCTATTTTTGTCTCCTTTCTATTAAAAGGTTCAAGTTCTTGATTATTTATTTAGTTGAACACGATTAGTATATTTGCTAAACAGATCTCGCTTTAATTGAATATTTTATTTTGCTTCTACAAATTTTAATCTTAAATTTTTCTGGGGTGGAGTGTGCATGAGCTCAATTTTATAAAAGCATTATTTTGATCATATTTTTTATATTTATTCGATCAGCACATATGTTGCCAATTCAATTTAATTGATTTATTGGAAACATATATATTTTCCATTTAATTTTCTGAAACAAAAGATATATTGTCCTCGTGTGTAAACATATATATTTGTAAAAAAATATTTACTATTGTTGCCACTATGAAATGTTCTAAGCCATAAAAATGCTTTGCATTCATACGGAATCAAATACGGAGGGAGGAATCTACATCGTAGCGGAATAAATGCTACTGTGAATGATTCCCGTAACTCTTGCTTAAATTTCAAAATTCCTTCGAGTCGACGTGCCCGACGTTTAACGGCGAAGTCGTTGACACCCCTCCACTCGTCTTCCGGCGTTTCTGACCAGCGACGAGCTGATTCTCAGGCGCCCTCGTGAAATTCTCGATCCTGCCCCTCACGGCACCGCACGGCACGGCACGGTAGAGATACTCCGTTGAATCGTAGGGACTAATCAGTTTAGGGCGGAAACGCGCGAAGCGGCGCGCGCTTAACAGTAATTCCGTGTAAGAGACGTCGATGCCAGGATTGCTTGCCAGCACTTAGCAGTTGTCGCGTAGTACACAACGGCGGGGAGACCAACCGAACCGGAGCCGAGAGAGCCAGAACCGAGCCTGAATCTCGGTGGGGGTTGCCGGGATACGCAAATACCCTCGCGCGGGTTGTGCTTGCTTGGCGAAACGCGCGGACTGTGAGAGAGCAAGCCTGTTTGTCTGGACTGGAATCCAAGTAAGAGGTGGGCGGCTAAGCAGATACGCGGCGATGAGAGACAGAGACAGAGAGGGAGAGAGAAGTTGGGGAAGTGCGCTTATCCTTGCATAGCGTGTATATTCTACCCTTCTCGGATAGTAATGCGCACGCTATACTAGTGCCGGTATCCGCACCGGGATGAGTGGTAATGAATGTATCGTATACGTTTGCGCGTCGTACATCAAATTCGAGATATCACGTGCGTGTCTTCGCTTTCCGAATAGGAACAGCCGACTAACAGTTTATAACTCTTATTATAAATATATGTATAATTGAAGATAAATGATTTATATAAAAAAAAAAACTGTTAATTGCTGATATTGTTTTTCGAAATTTTGTTAAAAGTTGTCACATCTTAGGAAGATTTTTTCCGTCAATAATCGTTCAAATAATTGATAGTTGCTATATGATAATGGAGTTTACTGTGATTTTAACGTAATTATGTTTTTTTGCGCGCTAAGAAAGGAAAAAGAAATCACTGCGCATTGCCATACACATCGATCTCGAACAATGTTTGCGGGATTATTGTAGCAAAAACATTGAACGTTCTTTGGTGTCGAAACTCATCGCTCATACGGCATGGAATCCAGCTAGAATGACGCGTTTATCCTTCATGCAAGTGCATTTCGCCAACGTCACGTTCCGCTTACTGTGACGGTCGTGCCGGAGCCGACGATAGTGTATCGTCCTCCTCGCGTCTTGAAGCCGCTGTGAAATTCCGTATGCGACATGCAAGCACCTGTTCAAATAAAATATACCAATGCGCGTATCTTCGTGAAACACCATTTTTTTTCGTAAATATGTAACTGGTACTAGAATTTTATCTCAAAATGGTTATCTTGGCACTGTTATATATAAAAAAAATTAATTTTTATTTAAAAAAAAGTTATAAAGACATGTAATACATTGTACAGTGGGTAAATTGATAGTCGTTTGCAATATCAATTTTTGGAATGCTTACTCGGTGAATTGATTCCTTGGCCATTGATTGCTAAATACGCATCTGCGGGAAAGCAGATCTGGTCCGTCTGGATCGGAACCCCGATAGGGAAAGCCGCATTTGTGTATACCTCGCCGCACATTGAATTGCACCAACATGCCGAGCTTTCATCTAAAATCCAAACGGCGGCGATTCCGTTTGTATTCCGTGACACACGGTTAGATTTGTCGCGTCATATATAAAGTTTCATATATATACGTACGGTGACGCACAGATAATCAAGAATCAGTAACTTTTGAACGTAAATGAAGGGAAAGATATAATAGAAAAGATACGATTTGAATGGAAGATATGAAAAGGAAACCAATCTAGAGTTTCAAAGAACTTTTCTACGTTTTTCCGTATAACAATGCAACGAAATGACGGTTCAGACAAACTGGTACGTATCAAGATCTGTTGTGGAGTTTAACAAAATTTAGCTTTTTTTCACGTCAATCTCTTGAAAGTGACTCGAACAGAAATATATTTTTCTCGTTAATGCAATCCGACTCCTTTTCAATTATTTTCCCCTTTCCTTTTGTCGTTTGCTATGTGAAAGATGTGTGATCGACCCTCAGGCGTCTGGATAACGCGGCGAATTGCAACTCCATTGGCCGTTTTTTGCAGCCTAACTAAAGGGTTCGATCGAAAATACATTCGGCAAGGGGAAAGGGGAAAAAAGGAGGTAACGGAACGCGTTTTCTCGAACGACAAATCCAACGGCAAGGCTTTTTAACGCGATTGCTCTCTGACGGCGCGCGTCCCGGCCCCGGCTGTGTTTCCGTACGAGCAATTGAATCACTGCCGGCAATCAACAGGAACTTTCGCGCAAAGAGGAAAAAGCGAGTCGCATGGGCGCTCTGCAATGATTGCCGTAACGCGATTTGTCCGTCGCGATTCGCGGCCCAGTTATTGTGCTTTTAGCGACATTGCTTTGGCCGATTGGCTTTTCATCTCGGACGATATAGCGCGGGAAGGGAAGGGTATAATAATCTGAAAATGTAGCGGAAAATAAATATTATTTTTGAGTCCCGTTTTGTTCTCATAGAATAAAGCAATTATAATGCTTATTACTGACTCGACAAAAGTGTCCAGAAAAATCTTATATCACATTTTTATTACTCCATAATGTCAACGTTTCGATTGGCGATACTTTATGGCCATTTCGCAGCGTCGCGAAAGAAGCTATCCTTAGAGGTGCTTTCACGGCGAAGAGGAATTAAGCTCGATATATTAAAGCCGAGTCGAGTCTCTTAGCGCGATGTAGGTGATAAAGCGGCATAAGCTTAACTTTCTTAGTGGTACATCAATTGAATGATGAAGGTAATAAAAAGATACGAGTATATGCTTTCAACGCCATCATACTGCTTTACGACTTATAGCGCTCCACGCCTTTGCGCAGAGCTCGTAAAACAAAGCACCGCAAATAAGGAAACTTGGGTAAATAGAGCAGTTCGCGCGCGATTCTTCAGCACATCTCATCTTTCTGTATTTCGCGTACGGTTTATCTCCAGAGTTATCGTATTGGGAGATTTTTTTTTGAAATTTGGAATAAGAATCTGGGAAAAAATTCGCGCGAAAGTAACGGGGAAAACGTTGATAGAATTTGATGAAACGTTGGAAAATTTTGAGGCGTGAATGATTGATAAGCGAAAAATTTCAAAAATATAAAAGTATTGAAATTTATTTGTTTTGCTATTATTGTTATCAAAGTTGCATGATAAACATGTGTATTCCGATAAAATATAACGAGGTTAAGTTAACATCGCCGAGATCTTTTTGTGGATATAATTCTTATGAATTTTTATGAAATTTATTAATTTGGAAAGTTTATTGAATTGAAAGTGAGACTTCTACTTATTTAAATAGCGATAAAATATAACTGAGATATTAATCTTTATAGCAACGTTGTCGGAAATACCGATGTCGGTACCGCTTATTGTATAGTAAACGCGAAGATATACTCGTTATATCGATATTTATTCGTCGGAATATATGTCTGGCCATCCGATCAATCGCGCAATGACCAAGCTATTTGCGTACTGGCGGTGCTTCACGGAGCTGGAAATATTCTATTCAAGCTCGCGCAACTTTCCCCGTGTCCTTCGCGAAGTCACGGAGCGACCGACGTGCTGGCGAAGGGAAGCGCTCGTTAACGAAACGGACGGTGACGTGGACGTGATGGGAGGACGGTATAACGTAGCGCGCGGACGGAAATTAATAACTTCGATACGTTCGTAATAGCCGCGTTTCCTCTAACAGCTACTCGAGGCCGTTGTTTTTCACGACGCCGTGTCGCAACGGAGCTCTCCGTCCTCCGCGGACGTTTGCCATTGAAACATCTCCATTTCAAATGCCGCTAGGGGGAAATATAACATCGTAAATCATCGCCCCGAACGCTTGCGGAACGGCACGCCAGTAGGGAATGCGTTAATCTAAGAAAGATTGACGTCCTGCTTATTTCCTACAAGCATGATATAAAGCACGACGCCTCGTTTCGCGTCGCGCTCGCGATCATTTCTCCGTTGTGCGCTTCGCGCACGTTAATCTTTTCCGCGGTTCCGCGATTAACGATAGGATACTCTTTTCCGTAAATGATTGATAATGATAGCACATCTCTTTCCCGTGCCGCGTTTTATCTTAAAGGTATATAAAAATAAATCAAAGGACCATAGACTTCGACGTAGGTATTAAAGAAACATTGATAGATATTAAAATGCATCGACGTCTCACGGGACGAGAATGTTCGTCACAATCGGGCTGTTATTTCTTATCGTAAGTGTTTACCCTGCGCGGCTACAATTTGCGGCTAATTGACACTGGTTGCAATGCCGATAACTGCTTTGCCGTTGAACATTGACCGCCGCGGCCGTCCGGCGTACAGGCAACGGAATGCAATCGAATTATCGTGAGCTCATCACTGGGCATTTCTCTCTCACTCCCTCTCAGCCGGCGCATCCTGTCCCTTGTCTCTCGCCTACACGCAGTCGTTCTCTCCCATTAAACAATACCTTTATGCAAATCATCCCTGGCTTAATTGCGACTGCTTTGCATGCGTGGGTTATCCGCGTGACAATCACGGTATCGCGATCGCCAATAGTATCGTTCGCGGGCCGCGGGGATCTACCCACGTCGTTTCCCGTATGCGCTACCGTATACGTGGAATACGCAATGGCGTTTTATACGAGGCACGAAGAATCCCCGACAATTGCATCCGCGGCGGCGTTGCTACAAAACATTCTCATTATCCCCTTATCCGCATTCCTGGCTTCCTCAGAAACGCGTCCCGCCGGTATTATTATTGTCATTATGCGTCTTCAGAAATTAGGCACGCGTATTGTTCGGCGCGCAACGATTTAATTTTCGCGTGAGAAGAGGGGTCCGGGCAGGTGGAACTTATTCTTTGCGGCATTTACCGGAACGCGGAGCAATTTAGAATGAAAAAGAGTAATAACTTCCTCCGTAAAGCGTATACAATTAAGATACGCGATCGAGGATCGTAATCTCTCTGACAGAGTCACGCATCGACAATACTTGTATGGGAAGCGCTCAGAAATAATGGGATTCCGTAACAGAATTGGCTAGATAAGAATAAGGTGATACATGATAATGCGAGTGATTGAATGATTATTATATTCGCTATTGTAGATTAGCTTTTGCTGTAATGAGGTACTAAATTCTTCTTAAATGTTCCATCAAATCCTGCCTTATCTTTTAATAATTATAAAACACGAACGACTTTAGTACTTACGATATTTCCTCGAGATTCCCAAGGCATCATCGTATTCTGTGAACGTTCCTTGTTGAAATGAAAAGCGTTTCGCTCCCAATTAAAACAGAGGACAGACATGAATTGCAGAAAAGAACGCAGCAATGAAAAGTAATCGTTTTGGCGACGTGAACTCGCGTACGTATCGCTGTAACCCCTTTGCAAAGAGCACAAGTGTACCTCGAACCTCGCGTCACCCCGTTGGCGGACACGTCGCGTCGCGTCGTCGCAAAAAAAAAAACGAGCAAGGTCTGATACTTTTGTGTACGCACCACCTTCGCCGACGCGAATGGTAGTCATGACAACGACACAAACAGAGAACAGAGCTCCGACCGGCGCGGCGCGGCGCGGTAAAAGCGTGACGAAATTATAGGGAAGAATAGACAATGACGACGCAACCGCACTCGGACGGGGGGAAGGGAGTAGTCTCTCGACGTGATTCTCGACGTGACGCCGCGAGAACCGCAAGCCCGTGCACGTGACACCACTTGCTCGCATGCCTTGGAGCACATCCAGTTTTCGCGCCCTCCGCCCTCCGCTCTCTCCGTTTTCCCATCTGTTATTTTCGTGTCTCATCCGGATTCCGCTCGTCCATAAAGGGCTCGAAGTGTTCGTCGAACTCCTGATATACATACTCCTTGGACGCTGCGTCGCTTGCCTCACTCTTGCACATTTTGCTGTCACTTCCGGGCCGGTATAAATACATTGCAAAGAGATGAATTAATATGTAGCGATAGTTGTTTGGTTAATTCAAGAGTGATAATGTAGGCAAAAATTGAATGAAACTCTTTTAACTGCTTATTCGTATAATATTTGCACACAATCTTTATTACGCCGAAGAATACTTCACATTTTGTGGTATATCAAAAAATAAAATCATAGAAAATAAACTTACAGAATGGAATACTAAGTTCTAATAATTGATTCATAGCCATCTTATCTTGCTCGCGTACAAAAATTTCTGACTGAGATAAAAGCTTTAAAAAAAAGTCTACGACATGTTGATGCATTATATGTGAAATGATGCACCCCAATGATCTGCAAAAATAAAAAATCTGGAAATTATTAGACTCACGATTTGCAAATAAATTTGTTATTTTCAAAAAAAATTACGTAATTATTATTACGTATATCAATTAAATAGTTGAAGTTAATTAGTTGGTTGAAATTAAAAGCTGTAGGAATTTTAGTTTTTTAAATTGTTTTTTCAGGTAATTTGTCTTGAAATAATAATTAGGAACTGCACTCTCGTACGTTTATGTAACCGAGTGAATAAATCTCGATACAACCCTCCCGTCAGCGTGAGGCGGTTCACGTTGGGACACCGTTCGCTCGCATGCCTTGGAGCGCATCCAGCTTTCGTAACCTTCGTTACCTCTCTCCACTTCGTATCTATACCAATCGTATTTCATTGGGGGTACTCTCACTGGGTAATTTCACTTAGCATTGATTTCTCCAGCATCGGTTAACACTAATCTCACAATTAATTTCCTTGTTTTTACTTGCTAAATCTACGTTATAACTCTCATAAAAAAGACATCCAGCGAATCATAATTCGGCGTTAATCGATGCAGCGCACGTGATGGGAAAGAAAAATACTCTCGACTTTTTCTCGTTGAAATATAACATTGACTCAACGTGTGTTATTCGTTGAATCGTTAAAAGAAATAATAGGATACAAACCTTTTAGATATACAGTTGTTAATTGGACATCCATGCAATTACTGCTTATTCCCGACACATCAAGCTTTGTACGCTCACATAATTGCTCGTTAGAACACAGTGAATCTGCTTTTAGCGTGGGGCGCGTGTTATTTTATTATTGCATACATCGGACGGTGCAATATTGCCAGCGGAGAATTTTAGATTTAAATCGGGCTCCGTTCAGCTTAACGATATTGATCAAATATTTTTGCTGATTACAACCGTATAATTAATTATTCACTTCTCGGAGGCCGGCCACGTTCCGACACGGACAATATCGTTCGAGTGAAAAATGGATCGCCCGATAATATCGGCATACTCTCGTCATTTATCTCGGCTCTGGTCCATTTATTTGACGCCGTAAAAAAAATAGCGAACTTTAAACCGATATTGACCCAACTTTGCCGCCGCGGGGGCCGTGGAGAGGCTGCCTCGCGAAAAGGACACGCCATAAACCGCGAAGATTACTCCTTCAATATTCATGTACTTCCGTCATTACCATAGAACTACCTCTAAAACCGGTCGCCCGACTCCCCCGGGAAGGGGGTAGGCTTCAAATAATTTATTTCGTCATTGCTACCCGCGCAGATAAATCGCACGCCGACGACAGGTATAAAGCTGCTGATACCCGTTGTCAAATAGTGGGATGCAGATCCCTGAATAAAAATCAATAAAAATCAAACTTTTTTTTCTGCTCTCTAAATTCTCCATTGTCAAATGAGTGCCACAAGACAATTGTATAAGTCGAAAATGTTTATCAATTTTCAGTGTTGTTGTACAATCTAATATGCGTAGAAAATACTTTTGTTGTTTTTTTTTATTCTGTTTTTTTTAGAGATATTTTTAGAATTGTTAGTATTAATACCCAAAACGTGATTATTTGTTCCTGGCTATTTCTGATGTTCAAGTAATTCCGTACAATTCAGCGATAATCGACCAATTGCTTCTTTGGGCTATCGTAGATCTCGTTCCGTGCAGTCGTGCACCGAAAGATCTCGCGCTGAATCGCATTTATCGAGTAACCGACGCGGTGAAAACAGGGAGAACAGCCGCGGGCTTAGATAGAGAAGCGCTCCGAAGTAAATTGTCGAGGAAGAAGAAGAGAAAGGAGAAGAGGAATGCCATTACTCCGCCTGCGAAGCCGAACCTCAGTGCCTATACCTGGGGCAGGCAGGAAGGAGGGAGAGGCGTTGGATGGGACAGGTGCAAGAGGGAGAGGGGAAGAAGAAAGTGGATTTTAATACCGCTTATTTTATTCATGCTTATAACCCGGGCTTTCGCCCGCTAAGGATTTTCATAATAACGGACTTGTCCTCCCTCTGCGAGGGTCCGCAGGCGTTATAGGCGAGAAAGGTAGTCGATGTCGAGCTGACGAAAATTCTCCCTGAAAGCAGAATTACGTCTGTGGCTCTCGCAAATGCAATATTTCCGCATATTTTCTTTTCTAAGATGCGGAGAAGGGATTTGATAATGTGAGAAACGTAATGCGCGCGATGTTGCGAATCGAATTTAAGAAATACGTGAAAAAGTTTGACAATTATATCTGGAAAATAATAGAAAAAATGTTATAATACAAGTTTATGTTTGAAGAAAATGTTACAAACGGCAAGGAACTTAGCGAGTATCGCGATGATTACAAATTCTCCACCGAAATGTTAAACGTTATCGTTATCTGGCGAACTTTACGTCATCATCAAGATCACCGCGGAAGGACCATTTACGAGGTGTCTGGCAGCATCACGTACATCTTATAGAATCCCGCTACTCCAAAGTAGTTCGTGTTTGCGAGGTTTTACGACCATCCCCCCGCCCGAGGGCCCCCCCGAGGAACATTGTCTTTCCACTATGTAAGTATGCTCTAGCCGGATTGCCAGCCCCCGTCCCCGTCTGAAAATCAAATTTGGCACGCTGGTGGCACTTCTTCCTCGACATTTCACTTCCGGGGTACCGACAAACGTTTCCCCAAGTTGCATCTTCGCGACTTTATTATGCGCGTCACACGCGAGGCACTCGGCGGCAGCCACTTTCTGGTCGCGAACTTCCGATTTTTCTGGCCATAACTCGGGCGTGTAAACCTGAGCTTGCAGAATACGTAAGACGCTTCTTGACCCCGACATCTCCTTTTTACGCGGTCGTGCCAGAGGGAAGAATGTTAACTTTTCCCCTTCTCTCCGTGAAAAGTTTTTCCATCCCCGCCCCCTCTGTTGTTCTTCTATCCTTCGCTCTCCTCTTCATTCACTCGCGTCGACTTCTTCTTCTTCAGGTTGCTCTAAAACAATTCAACGAAGGAGCCAACGAGAAAGTTTTGCCCGGACGCGCATACCAGACAGCGAGAGCGAGAAAGGGGCAAGGAGCGAGAGAGAATATGAGGAAAGATGGGGTAGAAAATCGCAGACTTTAATAACGCATTTCCGCCGGCACGTGAAATTCTTCTCGCGTTGAGGTACAATGCGGAAAATCGAGAACATCCCGCCGCGCGCGGAAAAGGGCGCACGAAACTCTCCTCGTAATTTACGGGGGAACGTGCCGGGAGTCGAAAACCGGGCAAATATCATTGCCCGCTTCTTTTTCCCCAGTGGTCCAGTTATAATCAAGGGGTACCCTCACAAGGAACCAATTGAATTTGTCGGCAACCTTCCGCACTATTCCCACTACCCCTCGCGAAGAACTAATTATTAGACCGCGGAGTTTCAGTTACACGTGCGGCGCTCTATCTGAACTTTTATTATCGAGCAACGAAAAGCTAATTGAAATGGGCCAAAAACAACCGGGCACTTTCTGTTTATTATGTGTTTTATTCCCCGCGCAATAAAATTACGTTGGTTTTCGAACTTCTCGTAAGTTCTTTAAATCTAGAAAAGATAGAGATACCAGGCACATTCGAATATTTATAGTAATATCTTAATGCTGATTCAAAATGTATTTATCATCAACGTAATAACCTGTCACAACTATGATATATCCATTTCGTGTGCATTGATATAATATTAATGCATCGATAAAAATTTTTAAGAGATATTTATCTTGTCTTGCGTGCTCTTTTCTTGGTAAGTTCGTATAATCGCATCAAAGCATGTTATTAAAACGAACTAAGAGATAAATTATATTTAAAAAAAGAGAACAAATATATATATATATAAATTATCCCCGTTGACGTTTAAATCCACGCTTGAGGTAAAATTCGCTACCGGCGCGCGAAGCCAAGACGAAACGCATTCTAAGGCAGAATCTCGGGGATTGGATAATTTTTCGTGTCCACCTTCGCGTAAGCTCGAGGGGTACGTACTTACAATTTAGAGTACGTGTCGGGAGGACAGAGATGGAGGATCGGCGGCCTCTATAAAACGGAAGAGGAATAAGAGAGGCGAGATCCAGAGCCAGGCGAAGAGAGTGTCGCGCGCGGATGCAGCCAGCTGTAACGTAACCGACTCTGGCGCCGTATTTGTCTTTCGGTGCAGCTATTCTCCCTGTGTCTCACTTTACTCTCACTTCTGCATCTACCGCTTCTTTTGTTTCCCTCTATCTCTCAACATCGCCGCCGGAACGGCGCGGCGACGTATGAAGACGTTTATGTGCTTGCACGATTAAGGAAAGCAATTTCTGGAATGTTATCACTAATCGTTAATGTTAATCATTAATCATTGCTGGAGAAACTTCAATATATGATAACAGAAAGAATCTCGAGATTATTTAATGCACAGTCTTTTAGCTGAGAATCTTAAATATTTTTTTTATAACTGTTCTTGACTTTTCATATATCAATAAGATGTGCTAAGTTGAAGTTAATCAACGTTCACGAATATTAAATTTGTTTGTTCTAAGTTATATTAATTTTAAATAAGAAATTTATTTATTAATAAGGCATTTTTGCTGAAAAATTTGTTGAAAAATTAACTAAATTAATCGCTTAATAATTGCTAAGCACCAAATTCTATTCTATTTGGTGCTTATAAATATAATTCTATCCAAATTCTATTTGGAATAAAATATTACCTGTACATCTTTATTCCGAAAATATTTTTGTGGAACGACAAAAAAGAGAATCTAATTACAAAACGTGCTGCAGTAATTGAAAGTATTCTTTAAAAGTGACAACATTCGCAATCAAAATTTTGTGGAGCAGTGGAAACTTGGTATTTTTTTCCCTTTCTGAGATCTCTTTCCCGTTTCCTTCTCGTCTCAATTTCCCGCACAGCCCGCGTCAGCTGTTACCCTCGTCGAACTTGCTTCACGGTGGGAATGCTCGGCATCTCGACGTCGGCAAGATGGATGCGCGCAAACATCGATCGACATTGATCGCTTAAGCCAGGAAACGTCGCGAACGATTATTACGACATTCCGCGAAATTTCATGAGAACGCAAGCGAGAGTAGAAGGCGTCACTTTCTCATTGGCGTTTAATTCAAGAGCGCGGGAATTTTATCACGAGACAAAGTATATTAGGCACTTTTTATCACGTGTTCCTCTCTTTCATGCGCTAAGTGCCTACCGCTCGAACGCTTCGTTTCGACTCGGAGCGGGCGTCGACGACAACGACAACGACGACGACGATGAAGAGGGTGGAACTCGGCTCGGCCGTTTTATCGCGGCTCGCCGCTGAGCAAGCAGGGACTCCATCTCTCACGCAACTTCAGGATTTGATGCATGTGCCGCCGGAACATTTGTTCGATCCCTCCTCATCGAGTTCCCCCGCGTCTCTCTCACGCTCGTTCCCTCCTCTCGACTGTCGGGCTCTTGGGCCGCCTACCCTTTGTCTTCCTCTTTCTCGAATTTCTTCCTCCACCGCGTTCTCCGCCCTGTTCACCCGCGCGTAACCCGCGCCACGGCCTTCGCCGCGCCGTGCCAGTGAGGGTATTGGACCTTCGCCGTCTCCACGGTGTAGGCAGGTTTATTTTTATTCCATACGATTCATTCGATTGAACATGACTTGTGGTTACAACCCGGGCGATATATTTCCGATATTACGGGACGACATTCCAACTCCCGTTGGTCCCGCGAGTCTCTTGTATTCTTTGCCCATATCGCTCGCGCGCTGCCGCCACTCGCCGACCGCGGGTAAAATACGTATACGATCCTCTCTAGAATAATAGCCGCTTCCGGGGAATTCATGGATGTATACCCCGCCCGCTTTCTCGCGGCGCGGGTGAGGGGAATGGGCGCACCACGGTCGTTGCAGCTGGTTCGATTTCGGAAATTAGCCCCCGGTATTTCTTGCAGCTCTTGGAAATCCTTTGTCAAGTAAGGATCGTTCGGATGCTCTCTTTGCCGCGTGGTGGTAATCCGTTAACCCGCGTACAGAGATGCACTCGAGTGCAGCAGGAGATCCTTGTAACTCGTCTTAATTGCGGCCCCGAATAATTGCGGTCGGAGCGAATCAATTTTCGTGATAGCGATAGGCGATTGGTTTCCCAATCCGTTAAAAGTAACGCGATCTATATATAAAAATTATTTTGATATTATTACTCATTATCAGTTATCTATCTCGTACCCTGCTTATATGTTTAATATTAATAGCAAATGTGTTACCAAAACATTACCATATGAATCTATTGCAATCAATTGTCAGGATTAACATAGTGGAAGCGTAATAATGCAATAAATATAGTACGCAACCATTCGATTATGTCGCTATTCCATTGATCTTACGCCGATAAGAGCTTATCTTCGACTTATTGGCTTAAACACGATGCGATCAATTCGTCCAGTACGTGCTTCGCAAAGATACTGAACACTATTATTATTAGTCCAATCTACATTTTACAGTCGATTATTCGATCGAAGACACTTTCAAGTTAGACAAAACTATCCAGATGCTCATTGATAATCTCGTTATATCACGGCGCAGATGAGTAGTATAGTTTCCGCAGCCGGCATAGCGCGCCGCGGCGACGCGAATGCCATTATTGCGGAAACAGCGGACGCGCTCGCTGCAAAATGCGGGCCGTAATAATTGCGCGGCAACGTTAATTCGTTTCCCTCCTCGCGCGAATAATTTTCTACGTAAATACGTGCATGCATAATGGCGCGCCTCTCCTACCCCCACCGCAGCCTCCTAATTAACACGTTACGCTGTCCTAACGCGTCGCTTCGCGCTCGAAATCGATACAGCGCGGCATTAATTATTGCTTTACGATAGTCCTTGATTAAATCACGATATCGCTGGTTATGTCGACTCGGATGTCGTAACCAACAGTAACCATCCGGTAAACACTTTGTCGCCTGGTCGGGGAAAATTTAGTTCGCCGCCCGCGCATTAACTCCATTTTGCAATACTATCGCTATCGGAATATTGTACGGTTAACGATACTGTTGTAATTATGCGCGTGTTACTACATAACTAGTACGATCTCAACGACATTAATACCTTTATTGGTTTCCCCGCGACATGTTTTTCGCAAATATGCGTATAATTTACCTTTTAATTTCAATGAGAGCTTTGTCCGAATAACACGAACATGAAATTTATTAAATATATTAGGGGTATTCAAATAAGTTAGAGTTTAACGGTTTGACAGGTTATGTCGGGTTAAAGTCGGGTAAAAAGTTAATTTTTACACTTTTAACCCAAAGATTAATGTGATAGGTTAATGAGTCACTTATGTATTTTGCATAACCTTAAAGAGTAGCGCGCCCAAAGTTAATTAATTAACTTTTTACTCGACTTTAACCCGACATAACCTGTCAAACCGTTAAACTTTAACTTATTTGAATACCCCTATTGTGTTTTTAAATCGGAGAATTGAAAAAAGGAAGAACAGCGCGACGCGAAGTCAGAAGACTTATGTAATGATAAAAGTAATCTGAAGTCATTGTCCTTTAGGTCAAACGAGGTTCCTCTCGTTTTGAACGAAAACAGTTATACTCAGTGATAAAAATAAAATAGATTATTTCATCGCGATTTATTTCAAAGTACAACATATATTTTAACGAACCTAGATAATCAAGCGTGTGTCGCTCAAACAGTTTTCTCGAATAACGAAAATGCCCAGCAAAAATAGTTAATTTTCGTTAATATCTGTTCGGTTTATAACGTATGATAGTTAATTTTCGAAAGCCTAAAGATACTTTGATGATAACCGTTCGGTCGAAAGCTCGATAATTCGTTTCAGCTACCGTCCGCGTCGTAAAGGTTGCTAATTAGGCGGCGCTATGACAGTGCTAATAAACGGATGAGCTGACATTAACACAATATATCGGTGTTGTGAGGGGGCGACCGGATAACTAGCGGCACATCTGAATTATCCGTTAATGAATAGCGATGTTGTGGGCAATCCAGATTTATTCGATTATTTGCGCGAGATTAGTCGTAGTTCGTGGCTACTCAAATTGGGAATTTCGGAAAAATCTTCACGAATCGGTCATTACGTGTCAATTAAAGTTCGCTTTTGTCCGATATTGTCCGCGAATGCTGGCCGTTAAAGAATGGTAAAAACAAACATGGCTATATAACCGCAACAATCGTTTAAAAAATTCAATATATACATATATAAGCGTGTATTTGAAATTGTGTAGAAATTTGTCCATATCGATTTAACAGCTGTCTCTCATCGCTCATCAATAAACGGATTGCACGAGTCTATTCAGAGAACGGAAATATAATTTATGAGTGCGAATTATGTTCACGATATGCTTCGCTGTCTGATATAGGAAATTTATTCAGAGCGTATTTGGGACTTTCTAATTCGGAAGCATTTATAATAGAACAATTGATATGCCGAAAATAGAATTACGATAACAGAAATTAACAGATTTGTCAATCTACAGAGAAGATTGAAAGTAATAACGCATGGGCAAGTAAACTTAATTTCGTAAATTATTTCCCATAAATTAATTTTGTTACTCCGAATTGGTATAAGAAAGTTTTTTTTCTAATTTATTTCGAATTACTCGAATCTTTTTATTGATTTCGTACGTCTTTTGTAATATAAAGTAATTCACAAAATAAAAACTTTTGCCAAACATCAAAAGTAATTAAAAATTGTATCTGACAAATAGACCTCTGATATTTTGATATTGTAATATTCAACTAAATATTTTTTTATCCTCACTACGGCGCTAAATGTAATATCGTCGATTCTGTTTGTTCAAGAATTGGAATGCATAATAATCGAAATATAAATTTTTATTTGCGCGTACGATTCTTGATCAATCGCGCTCTAAAATTTTGATCAAATGAATAATATGGTTTTAAAACGGTATCGGTGAAATCGATTGATTTATATTGCAAATGGATAATTCTTCATTTTAATATACGAGAAATCAAAACGAGAGAGGCTGAAATAAATAAATAAATAAATAGAAATCGATGAATAATTATTGTGCGTGATAATCGAGAAAATATTTGCTTGCCTCTGCCAGTAGATATCCTATTAAATCCACATAATATTCCATATTGTTTTAAATTTTATTCTTTGATAATTTATTCCGTTCCACGTTGTTACAGAACAAGGACAAAATACGAGCAAGAAGAAGACAACGTTTTCGAGATTACTACGAGGATTGAAGACCCACAGAAAAGAGAAACAAGGCCAGCAAGCACAAGGCTCTCCTAGGCATGGTCGCGCAAGGATGGGCGTTCCACAAAGAGTAAGTGTACATTCACACAATATTAAAAATTATTTATGAAAAGATAACGACGGTGTCTCATTAGACTAACTGATTCGTGCTAAATTCAATTTAGCATGAATTTAACATAAATCCGAAATTATTAAATATTTCGCTCAGCGCGGGATCAGAATAATGCGTGGATTGTACGACTTTCAAAATTTCCCAGAACCCTCCTTTTATTATAGCGCTTTCGTCATACCAGATGTACGGCAGACGAGGTAAAATTGCTCTCCATTGCGCTTGGCTTGATCATTGTGCGCGTACCATTTCAAAGGATCAGGTTTCATCGCGTAAGATAATAACTTTTTTAGAAGCAAATTCTCACACGCGGCACTGTTTAATCCTACTTCGCGGCTTCGCGGTCGTAAACGCGTGCGCGTAAATCAATGTCACCGTAATTGCGTGACCGCACGACATTATCACGTACGTGAAGCTCCTGCGCGTGAGAGATTTCGACGACTAAAAATTAAACCCCGCGCGTACTTCTCGACAAGATTATGCACAAGTTAATTTCCATCATCATTTGCTGCCGCTCGTGCTTTCATTAAGCACCCTCCAGTTCAACCGACAGCGAACTGCCGACACACGAATGACAGAATTCGAAAGAGTTCAGACTCTCGTCCATCTAGTAAGTATGCACAGCTGATTTTTGGTACGCTGAACGCATTTTACGCATCTCTTGTCATTCCGAAAAGTCCAACGCGGTATCACTCGTTTTTCACGCAAATTATACCGTTCGACCAAATGCAAACTCAGCTTCAATATATGCGTTACGGCGATTCATTTGTTTGATATTAAGCTATCTTGTGAATTACTGCATAGCGTATATGCATCAAATGAAATAACTTTCATCTGACAATGAGTCAGGAACATCTCTATACTGTTTAATAATAATGCTTAGAATTTAAAAATTATTCTAGAGTTTTTGGAATAATTTTTAATATTCTTAAGAATTTAAACATTAATTCTGTGTCTTGAATGCCATACTTATTGAAAGAAAGAAAAATTGCAAGATTAAAATGTACTTTGACTGCTTCTGGAGTTTTGCTTTAGTTTCTTCAACTGTGGAACGATGGGAGAACAGGAAAGTTTTAAAAATATCGATCTTGATACCGTAGACTTATTGACGGCACGAACTGATTTCTATTCTATTCTATTCTATATTCTATATTGATATTCTATTCCATTCTATATATAGATTAACTGTATCACATTTGAAGATCTAATGACTTAAGTTATTGACATAAAATTGATATTCTATTTGCAATTGTATTTTCATGCAAGATATCAGTTAATATTAGATGCATAATATATATTAGGAAATATATTATAGATAAATTATATTATGTTCAAAATGATTCTAATATCGATTAAAATAAATTCACAAGAATTTTACAAAATTCAACGTGCTAATTTAGAAGTCATAACACAACTTTACCTTTATATACTAATTTATGAATTTAGCGAACATTATATCTTATTTTTATTTGCCAAGAAATTTATTCTCTATATACAATTCTACATTGATCCCAACAATAAAGATCGTCACAGCTGTAACATTTATTTCTATGGCCGACTGGTGTTTCACGAAAATATATTCAATTAAAAAAAAGTTGCTGTTAATCGTTTTGCGGCGCATGATGCACGCGCGGCACGCGTAATCCTATACGGTTTAACGATTTGATTTATCGCGTTCATGATGCTAGGGCAACCCCTCCATTTTCTCTTTCTCATCCATTCATTCGATCCCGATAACAGCTCAATACTACAAATCGCAATTTATCAAAAACATTGATGAAAATCAATCGTATAAATTTCGGCGAACAGTCATTCAACCAGAGAAGAATAGCTCTCTACGCGGTTTTAGAAATTCCACGTTTCTAGAATTCTTTTTTTGGTGATGTGAATGTGTTACACGAGACTTGTTTATAGGAAATTGTTGTAATAAACCACAATTGTTATTATAAGGGGCCCATTTTGCGGATTGTAGTGAATTATTCAAATAATCAATGTCAAATATAACATCAATTACTACATACATCATTGCAATATCGTTATCTTTAATAATCTATTTCACAACTCGTAATTGTGTGTGTGTGTGTGTGTGTGTGTGTGTGTGTGTGTGCGCGTGTGCGTGCGTGCGTGCGTGCGTGCGTGCGTGCGTGCGTGCCCATACTACTTTGTTAATGTAAATCTTTCATTCCTCCAGTGCATTAAGACATTATTTAATGGCAATTATATACGCACATACCGCACGTGCAAGCATTTAAATTTTGAATTGATTGCGAGAACCTATAGAGAATGGAAATAACGTGCCGCGGCACGTGGAAAATTCTATACATTTCCGACGCGAAAAGAAAGAGTCCCATGCATCCGTAAGTACTGCTAAAGAAGTAAAGACACCTAAGATTTCCCATGTGTCGCCAATTTGTTAACCTCCGTCGACGGCTTCGCATCCCACGTGGCCCGCCTGCCGTCGCGGGCGCATCTAATTTTATCCGTAGATTAGTCGCCCGACATATATATATATATATATTCCGAGATATCGTGAAATAAGCTCGGGGACTGCAGTTCGTATCGTACCTATAATGAAATTTTAGTCCGGCCATCATTTACGCCGGCTTAGGTATTACTTTTAATGCAGCTTCCTGCACACCGCGACACGATTAGTGTAATTAAATTATAGTCGCACCCTTATCGATCCTGAAACTCACGAGCCATCTCGATAGCGGAAACCTGAAACAACGGAAGTGGATATTTTAGGTTTCAATTCGCGGATGCAATTTCGATTACAAATTTTAAATGCAGCTGCAGACAAAATGTCGCGAAGCGATTATTTCTATAATAATTTCATACGGCTTTTATGGAACAGTTATTATTATCGGCATTATCTGCTTTCCGATATGATCGGAACCAGAAATTTGAGAAAAAAAAAGTAGCTGAATATTTTATATTGGTAGTTGCAAATAGTTGGAAAGTAGAGATTTGTCGATAAATCACAATCGTTGCGCAGTTTTTTTATATTGGTTTTTTTTTCCAAAATTTCGGCAAATTTCGATATAATATTTCGTATCATACACGTGTACGTACACATTTCCTCAAACGCGTGATTTCTGTAAATTCTCGAAGGTAAACAAAGCTTAAAATTATAAACCAGCAACGAGTATCAGATGAAAAGTTTCCTGTAAATGAACATTTCCCGGAGGCACGCATACTGATACACGCCCGGTAGCGTCGCTTTCGTGTATTAACGGCAAACAAGCCGAGGTTGAGTTGCTCTTGATCTCTGTATGCGTATTCCGTCCGCATGCACGCGGCCTGCATCAATGTGTGTGCACGCGCTTGCACCCGTGCATAATGCGGGCAGCCGGCGAGCCTGCAAGTGCCAGCAATGAAATTCCCACGCTTGGTTTAAAATATATACATGTGTGTGTATGCGTGACTGTGTTTGTACGTGTGCGTTTTGTATGTTCCTGTGTATATATGTGTTCACTACCGTGGCAGTATCCGAATTTAGAGCGTAAATGCATCTTCGAACAGGGAACGTTAACTCGTTGACCCGCGCATCAGGTAAATTTATGCGTATGCAATTCGGAAAAATGTGTTTGCGTTACGCTCGTCGGCGATAAAGTGAACGGCGTATTTTTCAGCGCCGCTACGTATCCGTATGGATACATGAACCAAGGAGGAAATGGATTTTATCTTCTCGTCTTCGCCCGTGCGGAAAGAAGAGAAACGTGGCGAGAAATTTGCGAAGTTTTCCCAATATACGTACGAAAGCGCTTCTGTTTATTATGCAAACACCAAAGTTGCCGAAACAAATAATAGTGAAATTTAATTAAATTTTCCTGTCTATTTTCAAATTTTTTATCGCAATTTTTTCAATTATAATAAACGGGTCGAATGCATAAGCGATTTCGAAATTAAATCTCAGAGAAATTGCATAACGGAGCCAGTTTTCTATCCGCAACTTTCTGCAACTTCCCATTTCTAAGAAAGATTTTCGTGAGTTGGCATTTTCTTAGCCAAGTCTAAATACAGATGGACTTTTAACATATGTGAATGCTTTCGTACTTCTTTAGTTGACCGCGTGAATTATTTTAGATTAAATGCGGCCAGCTTTAATAAAATAACTTATTTATGAATGTCAAACGAAATGAATGAAGTCGTACGTAATCAAATATAAATAAATCTGGAAAAATTTAAACAAACGTTTAAAAAACTGAGATTTTTATGAATTTGTATATATATGTATAAATTTATAAAAATTTAGTTATTTTTACATGAAGATGTAAATATTTAATTACGGCTTGATGCTTTGCTCACAGCTGACACTAAAAAAATTTTATACGTTCAGTATTTAACTGATTTATCATTGAATTTCTCATTGAACAAAAGATATATTATACCTTTTCTTACTTTTCTAAGTGAACTTACTTTTGTAACATTGTCTTACTCTGATGTCATACATTTATTTTCGCATTCTCTAAATATTCCCGGCACGGAATCGACGACCGTAAAAGTTACGCGAGCCGGGCAATGCTGGAGTTTTGATATGGCCTTGTACGTACATGGAACAATTTCAAGAACAAAGGCAGAATTTATAAAAGTCGATAGGTCTTTATTCATGTTACAAAGTTCAAGAGTACCGATTCCGTCGTCGCTCTCTTTTATCCGCAGCCGGAGTACAACAGGTATGTCGCACAGACGGATGTATGCAACGTGCGCGTCTGCAGAAACTCGCGTCTGAAAAAGCTAGAACGTCGATAGTACTTAGAATGAAATTTTCTCTCGAGAGTCCTCGGCTGTAGCCCCAGCCGCTGAGCCGCTCGTTCGCTCGCTCGCTCTCAAGGAGCAACGATCTCCTCTCGGAGTCACGTCGTTTCTCCTCACGGCCGGGCTACGCCGCAGGACTAGACCGCGCGCCGCGAGTCGATGCACTCGGAGACGAAAAGAACGACGAACGGCGGCGAGACGAACTGCCGGCATCCACCGTGACGAAAATTGAATTATGCCGGCGGGCACGAAGCGCGGCCGATACATGTCGTACACAGGGGGGGGGTTCGTCGCAGCCGCAGCGAGACTGCGGTTTCCACGCCGCCGCAGCGATTTCAGAGGTGACGGAGGAGGTGGCGAAGGAGAAAGAGCGAACGAGGAAAGAGAAATGAGATGAGGGAGGAGCGAGAGAGACAGACCGCGAGTGAGATTCGCCAGGAAGCGAGAGGTTGCTCAGCGGTAGCGGGGAATCATCTTGGTCAGCTATCGCTGCAACGGAGAGGTCGGACTCTCCATTTGACATGCGGACGGGGCTTTGATCATCTCTTTTGCCGCGGCCCTCTCTTCTTCGGCCTCTATTCTCTCTCTCTCTCTCTTTGCCTCTTTCTCTTGACGTGGACCACCGTGTCTGGTGGTTCCACTAGCCACAGCGGCTGACGAGAGTGAGCTGACGAGAGTGAGCGAGTGAGTGAATGAGAGAGAGAGAGAGAGAGAGAGAGAGAGAGAGGATAGAGTGATCCATTGCTCCGCCGCGTATCGCTACCAGCAACGATCGCTGCCCGCGACTATGATGGGTCAGCTAGCCACGTCCGACGAGTTCTCCGAGGATGCGATTCCGCCAGATGGAATATCGCGGCCTGTCAGCGGCCGTATGAGCCGCGCTTCTCCCGTATCCGACGACCCGCGTATCCTACGTGCCTTTCGTCCCGTCGCGACTGCAACGTCGACGCGACGCGACCGACCGCACCGCGTCATTCGTCTTGTTTGGGCCTGACTGCTGTCAGTATAGTATAGTAGTGCGCGGCCCAGATGGGAATCTAATGGCTTACTCACCGCGAACGCGCGCTCGCTTGCTCCCCGAGAGCGATTCGCGTGACCGCAACTGCAACGCCGAGAGCTCGCGCCGTGTTGCAGCTGTCGGGGTTGATAGGTCGTTCCGGCGGCCGATGACGTTCGGATACTTTGAGTACCCGTCGCGCGATGTTCGTTCAGGGTTGCAACAAAAATTTTTTATTTTTTTCTTAATCAAGAGGATTCTCTCGCTGATTAAAATTTGTATGACCCCTATCTAGTTACGAAAGTAACGGCTTCACACAAAACGTAAAACTTTTTTTTGTTATGATTTTTTTAACTTTCTTTAAACTTTCTTTTAACTGTGTTGTATCTAAGCACATTCATTACTTTATCATAAAACATCATAGTATCACACTGTTCTGCAAACTAAGGAGAGGACTATCCCTCCCAGGATTAAAGATCCAATATATTTTATCGCATTTGGATTGTCATAAAATGTTTAATGGGACGTCATAAATGCAACACGATTGAGGTGTAGTCTTGATTCTACCTTCGAAGGAAACGTTTATGAAAGTATTAGAAGTAACATTTTAACAGCGTAAAAAAAAAGTCTTCGCAAAGGCTATACGTCAAGACTTTCCGAAACCGTTATTAAAGACTCAGTCAGTCGTGCTTGCTTGTCAGAAGGGGAAATTCGATGTTGGATCTGGCAAGAATTAATATGCGTTTCGTGATTGACGTGAACATAAATCTAACCTGGTAGTCTGGTCACGTTTCAGGAGATTGCGTTTCAAGCTTAACACGTAAGTTACTAACATTCTACTCAAATCGGGATAATATTCTACAAAGGAAAGTATATGAGGGCGAGCGCGGGGTAACGCAGATAATAATACGTATTTTCTATATTTTCTTTAATCGTTGTGTTCTCAATGCCACGATAAGCATATAAACGTATAAATAATTGTCTATCAGAGCGAAAAGAATTAACCAAGCGGAACTACATTTATCTCTCTCGTTGTCTTGTTCTCTTATTCCTTAACGAGCACTTGCGATGCAGCTTGCGAGAGAACGTAAGAAATCGCGATCTTTGCGAGTTACCGAAGCGACTATGCTTTTCTTTTTCTCAACACTTGAGGAATTCGCGTTGAGTATTCCTATAAAATTGATCCTATTTACGCGATTGTATCCTCTCCGCGTTGATCCAACGGCATGCCCATTGCGAATGTACGTATTATCGCATCGCTGATTCGCGTTTCCGCGTCTCTCGTTATTAACCCAGTTGCGATGTCATCGTGTCTGCGGTGCTGAAAATTGCATCGTCGAAATGCGTTATGAGCCATTATAGCAGGGGGAACGGGCGCATTAACGAAAATACGCGCGAGGATACATCAGGAGTCTATAAAAGTGGGCATGGCACTCGAAACTCGTTCGCCTCTTTCTTGAACGCTTTCCATGGATGTCGAATATTATAGTGAGATTTGCCGCGCGTTTCTCGGCCAAAAGGAGAAAGACAACAACGAGCGATGCGCTTTTTATTATAATGGATAGCGTGCTTTCGATGAGTAAGCACGCGATGTACAAAGGCCGCCGGCAAAGATATGTAAATTTAAAGTGGTTTAGAGCGAATCGAGAGAGTAGCTCGTAGCTACTTCAACCTACTTTCAGTGTAGGAAGAGAATAGCGTGTTCCCTTTTTTTTTTAATAAAAGCTTCATATACAGAGTGATTGGGTCGAAAAACATCGAAACATGCAGTTACGTGTAACTACATATAATACATAAAAGCAAAGTACTTAACAGTATTTTTCGATCGTTCCTAGCTATGTCTCATCCATAATTTCGTGCTCTCAAAATTATTATGATAAAAATAGTATATAGCGGCTAAATGAACCCGCGCTTAACACGCGCGAATGCTTTAGAAGTTCTCTTTAAGAATAACAGCGGCGATCAAAGAGAGAGTAGATTCTTAAACGGGGTAATTATTCGCGGCCTGTAAACATTCGACGGAAGAAGGTTCCCAAACGTAAATAAGACGAATCACCTCGCTTTATATGCTAATCTAAGATCGGTAGGGGCGTGAAATACATCAGCTGTTAACCTCGTGACCCTAGCTATTGCATTAAGAAAGTATTTCCTTCGCGACAATGGCCCCGTTCAAATAAAATAGGATTAAACTGGATATCCTAAAGTAAAATCACGCTTCTTTAATGTTCTTTTTGTTAATAAAATATATATTAAGTACGTAAAATATATGAAAACACATACAAATTAATATTAATAATATTCACTAGAAATAAACGAAAGAGACAGACTGCAGTAAAAGTAATATCAGAGTACTCAGATAAGCAAGATTTATTATATATATCCATATTATAATTTCAAAATACTTCTTTATTTATTTTTGCGATTATATTTGTTCCTAGTACATCACATAGTAATATATATTGTTTAATGTATATTGATATTAATATTATATGTACATTATTATTATTCACATAATTTACTGGTATCAATAATATGAGCCACTTTATATTATTCGCTATATAATAAAATACTCATGTTTCCCGTAAATCACGACTAATGTTCGCTCTAATTCAATGATGATGCATTTTCATTTTCTTCTAATGAAGAGCACTGCAACCGAGGTAATCGAAGTACATCAGCCGTAATACGATTCATGTCGATAAACTTAGCAGACTCCGCCACGCACGGGAAATATATCCCTATGCTCGCCTGTGGTAAACCAATCCACTCTCACCGACTCGCACGACGGCGGCGGTGGCGGCAGCCAGACATCCTAATTTAATTTCGGGCGCACATCATGGCTTACGGCGATGGCTCGAAAAGTCGCGTCACGTGGCGCAACACGCTTGCGGCTTCGTTCCCGCAATGAATCCCTCGTTGAATCCTCTTAAAAGTGGATCGTCGTCGTGTGGCCCGCGATGATTCTCTTATTTTCTTTTTATTTTGCGAACCTCATTCGCCCGCGAATGACGAGAGAAGTCTTCAGAGTCTCTCGCTCGTTATTATCGTAATCGTGAAGCGAGAGAAATACATTCGCGCCGGCGAACGGGCGAAGCCATGCCATTGCATCATGCTGAGCGTAGAACTGTGTAATGCCATTAAGATAAAAAATATACCCGGACCTCTTCCTCTCCCTTGAGCTTTCCTAACGCTTTAACAATAATTCAGTTCCCTTTCGACTCGGTCCCTTTTTCCCGTCCGCTCTCATTCTCTCGGTAAGGGCTACTTTACCTGGGATAGCGCGTATATTACTTACTAACGGCATCGTCAACCGTGTCTTTCTCTTTCTCTCTCTCTCCTCTCTCTGTTGGCTGAGTGCATTACGGCATCATTTACATCGTCGGTACGGTGCCGGGACATCGCGCCTGCCGGCACTCGCAACTGCCGCTGGTTATACGGCGCCCGAACGGGGCCACGCTACGACGGGAATTATATCAGCCGGCCGGAATCTCGTTAAGGCTGATTTTTCGCGAATATAAAGTGTCCGGCGAGAAAGAGAGAATGCGAAGTGAGGATCAAATCGCTTTCGTTGAAACGAAAAGTTAGCGCTCTTTCTTTTTCTATTTTTCTCTCTCTCTCTCTCTCTCTTTTTTAAATTCTTTTAATTACGTATTACGGAAATGCGACGAACAGAACACGCAATTTAGCCGATTTTCTCGCAGCATTTCCGATCCAAACTTTTTGCGCATACCGATACCTAGAGCGATATAGCCGACCGTTTTTTTGCTTCTGGAACGTTTCGATACCTGCGTACGTAGGAAGCTCCGTATCGACCGAAAGTCGAACTGCTTTACACAGCGGGCACATAGCAATGCCGCGCGGCCGAGGCAACGAGGTAATTCGAAAAACTTACGGGCGCAGTTAAGTAGATCTACGACAGCCCAGGGTTAACCGGTAATGCATCTCGAGGCACCACACCCCCGTTTGAATTTGCCTCGGGATAAAAGAGGGTCGGAAAGAGCGAATGGGGGCACGATCGACCTGCGGCCTACGCGTTTCCATAAGCAAATCCTCGGGAAATTTGAAAGTCCGAGGTAGCGAGAGAGTTTGAATAAACCCGGCGTATGGTTAAGAGAAGAATAACAGCTTCGCCTAAGAATAGTTGCGTAAAGAATTAAACTGCAATGTGAATCAAATGTGAATGAAATTTCATATTTTATCTCTTAAATAATTTTATATTCGGCAAATAGATTAAAGTTATTCCGTTTTATTTTCTTGTCTATCTATAATACGACTTCTCTGTGCAGATTTTATGAGAAAGTGTAAAAAGATAATAGAAGATTTATCAAATTTATAATTAATTGTTTTGCACCAAAATAACTTCATTAAGAGAACCATTATTTGTTCCGATTTATTAATTCTCTACGTTAAGAAATCGAAAAATCTTATTGATTTATAAAAAAAATTTAAATCTTTTAATACGCTTATTTTAGGTTTATCTCTTTTATCATTACATATACTGTATTAATTATCTATAGGTAAACATTAATATTCTAACGAAACGAAAATAATTTAGAGCTTGTTGCGTGATGTGCCTAATCATAAATTTTTGATTTTTTTTTCTCGCAGATATTTAATATTATATCGCACATATATATATATATATATATATATATATATATATATATATAATTGCTGTATGTCGTTAAAATTTCTCATTTCTGTGTTTCCCGACAGATTAGCGCTATCGACAAGGTTCACGATTCACAATCGCCCGATTTATTTCGTTTGCCAGCGCGCGCGCGCGCGCGCGACACGTCTGGCTAGGGGCACGTTCCTCGTTTCAGGAATCGATCGCTCTTCCCCTCAAGGCGACGTTTTTCGATCGTAAAGCGAAATTGTTTAACCGGCAGGTACGTGCCGCTGTAGCCGGCAGCCGTTCACCGTCCGCCCATCACGAACCAACGCTTCGTCCCAGCATCCGACCGCCCTGGGGAAGCGCGTAGCCATCGCGCGGACGATATAGAGCTTTATGCGGATACACCAGCGAGATGCGCGACTTTATGGTCGTAATGCAATCTTGCGTTATCGGTGGCCCGCAACCGGCCAATAAAGCCGACAAACGCGCGAACGCCGCGTCGATCTTATCGCCGGAACGTCGGAGCGCCAGGCGTTCACATACGCGTCCCATTTCGAGGGCGATCGTATTCCTGGGATAAGTGCCGCGAGCGCCTATCCCATACGGCCCGACAGTGCCCGTCGACGACCTGCAGCAATGCATTTCAATGCACCAGCCTCCAACGCTTCCCCTCTCTCTCTCTCTCTCTCTCTCTCTCTCTCTCTCTCTCTCTCTCTCTCTCTCTCTCTCTCTCTGGTCTGGCACTCTGTGTGCACTTAAGTGATTCCGGATTGGCGCGCTAATGACTGTTTCATATTCATTGGCCGCGGTAGTGTGCGACCCGGGGCACCTCTGTTACATCGCCTAATTCACTTCCCCGCGCCACCACGTTATGGTTTCTTCATCTCCGCACGATCGCTTATTCGATTTCTGCCTGACACAAGCGACCAGTTAAGCGATTCACTATTTATAGATGGTTAAGTATTGATCAGTGAACAGTTAGGTAATTATTCTCTCGTATCAAATGTTATTCTTTCTTGCAATCAGTTCATATTTCGATATCAATTTGGCATTTTCCACATCTGAATATTATTTACGTAATAGTTTGCATTACTGATTCTAAAACTATACATTTTTAAAATGATTTTAACGTCATCTTATTTATTTAGACCAAAAGCTTTGAATTTA
Source organism: Temnothorax americanus (assembly GCF_048541705.1). Classification (NCBI taxonomy): domain Eukaryota; kingdom Metazoa; phylum Arthropoda; class Insecta; order Hymenoptera; family Formicidae; genus Temnothorax; species Temnothorax americanus. Next base: position 3,780,317 of record NW_027509360.1, on the reverse strand, counting down.
TTATATTTTCTATTTGTACGTATGCAATCATTGCACTTTTGGAACTATCCTGCACATATTTTGATGAACTTTATATAATAATTATTGTTTGGCATTGCATGTCGTGGTATATAGCATACGATGTACATTGTAATTACCGTGAAAGCCGTAATACAAGTCCGAGAAAAGAACCCATTACGAAGGATCCCTTCAAGCGGGATCAACAAGAAACTGACTTCACGAGAAATTAATTAAACTCGATGGGGTTTTTTAGCCGGCGTTAAAGTTGCCATGTAACTTATTCATTCAGTAATTCCCGGGACAATTGGATGTCGCCGGGTTCTGGTGTAAAGACGCGTATAGGAGCGCGTAGGCGCGGAACACGCGCTTACGCAAACGCGTCGTGACGCACGTGTGAGGGGCGCACGTGTACTGTGCGCGGGCGACGGGTACGAAGAGCGTTAAAAAAGGATCCCGGATACCTGCGACGCGCCGAGGGCCGATGACGAGGGTGAGCGAGAAGAGGGAGACAGGAGCCCCGAAGGGTTACGTGGAAAAGAAAAGGGAAATGAGCAGACCACGAAAGGTGGATGTTTCAGGTGCGATCGATGTAGCGCGACACCCTCGTGTCGCCACCCTTGAACTTTTGCTCGCTCGCCACCCTTTCGAACATTACCCTTGCGCGCAGAAAAGCCCCTCTTCATCCCACTTTCGCCTTCCCAGTGCAGTGTCTCGCGCCGATGAAAGCCTCAATGTCACGGCTTCTGCAATTTTCTTGTCTGAGCACTGACGCGCGCACCGAGAGAAGACCCGACGATCCTCAGGTCGTTTCAATTAACGAATGTATCCATGTCACCTCGCGAAATGATAATTACGGAGAGCGTATAGGAATATATATCTCTGTCTGTCCCTGAATCAGCACCGTAACATCTTCAAACGCTTGCCAAGTTTTTCCACTGATATATATGTATTTGTATGAATAAGAACTAACGATTCGTTGAGATAACGCAGAATATGCACACGCGATCTCATTCACGCGACGTCGCGTTCACGACGGGATTTTTTCTGAAGTGCAATCGATTCGTCTCAACTTATCTATGTTTATATGTGTTCATGTCACCCTTTTCGTCTGCGATAATTAGCCTTAGAAATTGTCGTTTGCGACGCCGCGTTAATTTATTAATCAAATTTCACGAAAAAATGACATTTTAAGCGAAGCGAGTGTATTCCGCTACATAAATCATAAGAACGATTTTAGACGCGTTAAATCAAAATTTCTCTAATGCAATAATAAACAAATGAATAAATAAGTATGTAATTCTATTTTTACATTTTGATTTTACATATGAACCAAATTCGAATAAAAGCAAGAATGAATTATATATATTATACTATTAAAATATTTGTATCCAATATTGTGCTATTATTTCTAACGTGATGTTAACATTTCTAGTTGCTTATTGTTAAAATACCAGTGATAAAGTAAATAACGACAAGAGCAGCAACCGATACATGACGTGACACGCGCAAACAGATATGTATCCCTGGCGTTATGTATGTATCCCTGCTGAAAGTCATTATATTTCTGCCATCGTTCTTCCTACATTTCGGACGAAGATCGACTGTTCTCCCTCGTTCTTCTCCGCGGACCATTCGTGGGTTTGTTCGAATCGTTAGTGTCCGCGCCTTTCGTTAATTGTGCGAACCCTGGGTGCTTTGCCGTTGCCGCAGCAGCCACGGCAAACAGCATGCGGCCAGTGGCGGCACGTAATTAGGACGGAACACGTCGCCCCGCTTCTCCCCGACGATGCTTTTTTCATGCTATATTTTTGGTCCTCGTTCCGCTCGCACGTACCCACACTGGTACGTGTCTGTGCGGTCTGTGCTTCTCTTTTCGATCTCTCTCTCTCTCTCTCTCTCTCTCTCTCTCTCTCTCTCTCTCTCTCTCTCTCTCTCTCTCTCTCTCCTCCCTCTCTCTCTCTCTCTCTCTCTCTCTCTCTCTCTCTCTCTCTCTCTCTCGCGCGCGCGCGCGCGCGATCTCTGAGGTGACACGATACACATAAAATCAGTATATATGTATATACACACGTACACGCGGGATCCACGGTGTTTGTTAGCGCGAAGTCGAAGGACCACGAAGCAGGAATAGGAGGAGGAATAAGAGAAGAAAGGGAGGAGAGCGAAGCGAGTGAATCTTCTCTCCACTCACCGGTGGCGAGTAACGGCCGCTGCAGGCTTTGAAGCCTCACAATGGGTCGGCTTCTTACCACGACAAGACGCCGCGCGCTTTGGAGTTCGCTTAATTAAACAAGATATCAGTGCACGCGCACCCCGGGATCCCTGACCGGAGTCCTTTTCAGTCCTTCCCTCCCTCCGCCACCGTTCTCCACCGGCTATCCCGTCGCCGCACTATTTTCGCCGAATTCTTCAGCAATCCTGAATACTTAGATACGGACTTTTCATGTACGTGATGCTTCCTTAACATCTTTTTTTTTCGTTTTTTTTCCCTTTTTCTTTTTATTTCTCTTCCAATTTGTCCAGCTCTTTTTCCTTTTTTATTTTGTTATTATGCTTTCTTCCGATTACGCGTATCGCGACGTTGAAATCTTTTTTTTTTTGTGTCGACGTTCTTTAATAACGCCAGCTTAGAATTGACGTTATCTTAACTTAGCGATTTTCTTAGCTTTAAGTTTCTTCCTCACAAGAGGAGAGAGAATTCTATACTTGACCGTCCGTGTTGGAGAAGGTCTCGAGATATCTCGATATCTCGCCCGACACATTCGGGCGATAAGTATTGCGTGCTTTGTGATTATGATGTCTCCGGAGTTAACTTTGTTCAGAAGTTACTACAGCGTTACGTCGGTGTACATGCGCGCTTCCGTAGCGCGAAATGTATATAAAAGTTTCCTCGTTAAAAATGGGCGGGTTGTTCAATCAAACGTAGTATAATATCATGTTGATATCTCGGCAAGTACGGGGTGTTTGAAACGAAAATAATGGTATAGTATTGGTACAGCACACACACAATTAATAACAGAACAACTCAGCTTTTAGTTAATTTTAAATAATGCTTACTATCGGAGAAATCTGACGCGTTAATCGCTAGGACGCTGAAAATCGCGCATAATTCTCTTTTTATCCCATACTTAAAAAAATATATATATCGAATTCAAGTTTTCCAAGAATTTTATCGATTTTATCACTTCTATTTAAAATGGTATAAAACAATATTTTCCGAAATTAGAATAGTCATGTATCGGCTTTGGTGTATCTATATCGATTTTATCTGCATGCCATTTTATTTCGAGAGAAGATATGGAAAATTAAACGGATACAGAAACTCTCGTGGAGGATTAATGTGTTCATTTGAAAAAGAGAGTTAACAATATTCCAATTCTATTTCAGTGCTTTAATCTCTTTATAAAAATTTTTAAATTTTCCATTACAAATCACCTCGAAAAATATTTCACGTATCACTCATTCTGTAAGTAATACTTTTTTATTTATTTTAACACTTTTAGTATAAGTGTTAATATAAATTTATTTCTAATATAATAATTAAAGTTATATCTTTACGAATCCGTGTATACTATAGTACAGTGCTATTAACATGCAAAATGCGATATTGTGCAGCATAATATCTTTATTGTCTTTTCGATAAGTTTAAGAAACTTAGTTATTTAGCACTCGTCTCTCTTGAACTATATAGCATGCAATGCCAACAGTAAATAACGACAGACACGCACTATGCCGCAAAATGTTCCTGCCATGCATTGGTTTTATCGTCGCACAGGGCTTTATCTCGCAGTTCGCATTATATTGCGTAAACTTTCTCGAAGTTGTACCATCTTGCAGCATTAATTGAAGGCAAGAAACATCGACGTTTGGCTTCCGAGATGGCAGAGAATTCTCGTTATATCTTGAAACGAAGTTTTGTCCCCGCATATTGTGTATCGTCTCGAACTTGAATCTTTAACGCTTTCTGATTTGTGCGATATCTCTCTGCCGCACTTTCTATTACTATATATTAACTATAGTTTCCTTTTATGAATGCGAAAGCATTGTCGCGATAGGATACAAGCATTACATTTGACATTGTTCGTGTTTGTATATTGTAATGTGAAACAAATAGCAAATTAATTTTATAAAGAATATCACGCGAATCTGGATATTATATTCTTTCTAACAATAAGTCAGATATTGAAGCATGTATAATATGAAAGATTGCGGTTAATACTCTAATATTAGAAAAGTTAATGGCTTTATAAAAGATTTTATGCAAATCACAATATCGTATAACTTAACAATATAAAAATCATGACTATCTATCAAATATTTATAGAAATAGCTATCAAATATTTTTATAAATCAAAGAAAATTTTGGCTGAGAAGGAACTATTTATCTTTCATGTTTTTATAGAAAACATTTTTACAATAAATTTTTATTGCGTATATGATAATATATTATATACACTGGAGGTGTGAAATTCAATCTAATGCGCCGTGAGCTATATTTTAATTGGAAAGCACCAGCTGCTTCTCTTTTATAGGCAATTGAATTTTTAATTTTTCGGAAGTTACAGAGCGGAAGCTAAAAGCTATAAGCGCGGCACACGGTTGAAAAGAGTTTCGCTCGAGATTACTCCACTTTTTAAGCGATACAATTTTGAAACGGATATTTACGTCACAAGAGATGATTACTGATAGATTTTCAGACTTGTCAAGTCGTAAAAGATAGCGCGGATTCATGTCGGGGCGCATATACCGCGTATCAATTGTACGCCGTCATTCGACCGCGTAGACACGACTTTTATGGACTTGTGCATGGGGCATTATTCCGAAACAACGACCCAATTCAGGCAGGACGTAAACGCTCCTTTTTATTGCCACTAACGAAATTTCATATTACGCTTCCTGCGCGCACGATCGCGCTGTGCACCGCGTCACGCCGCACCGGCGCGGCGCGGTGCCCGGCAACGCGGCACGAACATTTTCGCCACACGCGAGGATTAAACCTAATCGCATATACGATCCGCATAAATACCGGCGCGATGTCCGGCCGGTTTTAGAAATTGCGCCGGAATCACGAGAGAGAGCCGCACTTTCGTATCGTCGGAATACCTGCTTCCACGCGAAAGGCTATCGCCTCGTTCTCTTCGAGTCGTCCGAATTATTGCCAACCGGAGGAGGATGGAGATCGTCGCCACGGCGCCGTGGGAATTATTTCGACTGCGCTCAATGCGATGATAATTTATTATCGAATTGCGTGCAGTCGGAACGCCTCCGTGTCGATCGCGTGCACGCATAGACCAAGTACGGCGATATCGATTTGCCAGGCGACCGCGAACCAGCTGCGCCGCGTTGGTTACGTGCGTACGCAAACGAGGGTGGCGATGCAAAAAGATATTTCGAGAAAGCCGCTTATCGAAGGTCCTTGCTCGGATTAAAGCTGTTTGCCCGCAATTCATAAACATATAGCTGAGCTCGAAGAACGACTTAGCGCGCGCGCGCGCGACCATCACCGGTTATCTCTTAAACTCACATTGGATTTGCATTTTTTTTTTTTTTTTCGAAATAAACTTAATTCTCGTTTAATGCGGTGAAAAATGTTGCACCGATACCGCAGTCCCTGGATATTATACTGATATACATTTGTTTTAAATATGGTATATGCCCTGTAATTTATTTAATCTTTATTTCTTTCTCTTTTTTTGTATAATTCCCATAGCGGGAAAATTCATTTTTAGTATATGACTATGTGACTATGAAAATCGCTTTTTATATCAATATTATAGAGATTATTGATATGATTAATTATCGCAATTAAGTCAATGCATAATTATAGTTTGAATGATTTGCATTTCATTTTTTTTTATATGATATATCGCCAGGTCCGAGATAGAAAAAGTTATGCTTATGACTTGGTTTTTTTTTTTTTTTTAATCGAGATTAAAACAAATAAACACTATTAAATTATATTTATCAATGCAAACAATTTACAAAAAAGAAAAAACGGAATATTATATTCCTACTCTGGATAAATTACCGTATTCGATGGAGCAAAAATTTGTGAAACAAAAGCGTGCCAATTTAAATGGTCGAAGTTTAATTAAACTAACGCATATCATTATCCACGGCAAAACGAGGATGAACTCGTGACGTCGGAGAGATTTTACTGTGTGTGGCATATGACATGGAAAAAGTCAGGACAACGGACGTTTTGGCACGCTACAGGAGGAAGAATGGCCACATTTCGCACGCAATGAAATCGGAATAAACCACGGGCGGTTCTCTTTCATTATCATTAAATTAGATCGCGCTCGGCGAAAAGGGATGGGCGGGCAAAGACCGGCGGGGCGAATACAACGGTGGAAATTGCGTTTTCTCTTACGTGGCGAGAAAATTTTACGTGTTTCGCGCGTTGATGGCAGAAGAAATAACCCTCGTAATTAGCCGGGCGAGCCACGAAGTTTCCGCACTCGCGGAAAAGTCCCTGCGCGAAGCGAATGACGAACAGCGGTGGATGGTGTGACTGCTCCCCGAAGCTACTTGCCGCGAGGGTAAATTTGCATAAAATATGATCGGCATGCGGCACACATCTATGACGTACACCTTCTGCGCCGCGTAAAACATTTTGACGAGGGCCATGGCTCTTTTCACGACCTCGCCGTTTCATTTGCATCGAACGATGCACCTCCTCCACCCTTTCCCGTGCGTCCTTTTCTTGCCCTTGTCTTAAGGAAGAAGCATTTCCTTTTACGGTGGACATGTCGCGAGAAATGTGAGGCATAATTTGGAACATCTTTGGAACCCCATAAGTTATACAGAATATTCTGAGGCGTATATGAGCTTAAATTACGCGGTGACATTTTTAATAGAATGATTCGTTTATAAAATGAAGGTATTTATTTATAAAATAATCTGACAAAAATAGCGACAACCTTGTTTAAAAAATTTATATCTACTACAATTTATTACCACATGTTAAATATATATATGTATATTATGTATATTATACATATGGTGCATAAGTTTAACATGTATAACATGTATAATTACCATTAAAGGAATAAAAGGCTTAAGATAGTAATACAAACGAGGATTATCAGCTGATATTTATTCAATGCTCACAAAATAGTTTATATGCACGATAAATATTTCATCTGCTAAAAGAAACGCAGCACATTCTGTATAATGAGTGACAAGAAGTTTGTCTTGCAAATTATTTCGCCCGTATCTATAATATACAGACAGTAACAGTTTGTAGGAGCGCGTAAGGACGTGGTTTCACATTCATAAGTACTGCTGTTAAAATTCAAATGTCCTACGCAGACGGACTCGGATAACCTTCGAAGATCTCGCTGTATCAGCGACGCTCAAAACGATTATAAGAAATACATTCTCGCAGATATTCCGATTATTTTCGATCGTAGTTAGCCCGCAGACAATTTTGACAAATATTATGCGAGCCGTGGTGTTAGTGATGCAAACAAAAAGTTACGCGCTGGCGTGATAATAGGGTTGGTAATAGTCTGGAATTAAAGCGGAGATCGGGCAACCACTGGTACAAGCGACATACGACGATTAGCGTACGCGTATTTTCCAGCTTGCACTGCTGGTATCCATTTACTTTCGTTCGCATATACTTGTCCCCGACTTCCACCGCAGGTGTCGTCGTTTCAACACATAACACTCGAGACATAACCCAGGACTCGTTTTCTCTGTCGTTAGATGCCAACGGCGTAACGTCCCATCTCGTTAGCTGAATTTTAAACGAAGTGCAGTCGGCTTGATATACGCAAGCCGTCTCTTCTTGTTTCATCAGCGCCAGCGCTATCTCTCTCACGGTTAATGACAGTCAGCCGGCGACGTTTCAGAAGCGAGTGCACAGCTTTCGGAAAATCCTTGTCGCGGGCCGTGTCTTTTTCTTTCTCCATTTTACACCTTATTTCCGTCTATGCCATTCTAATAGTGTTTAAATTAAAGACCACAGTACAATATCTGGATGAAAAGTGCAAACTTTCCTATAGAAAAGGAGAAACTTGAGGGAACTTTTCGAGAAATTGGATAAGGAAAATATTTGCACGTCACATTTTCTATTCAATTCCTATAATTCAACAAGTTCGTTCGGTGCTTTTTTACTTTGTTCAAACGAGGAGTATGTTTTACAAATTTGCGGCAGAGATATTTTCGTTAATCTATATACTTTTCATAACTCTGTATCTTTTACAATTTTACATACATGTAATCCTTTTCGTGTAATAACGTCATGATACATTGTTTTTATACGCACGTATCGTCGTAATGTGCCTCACGCTGCGCGTATATACGCAACTTTTTCTATTTTTACAATTTATTATAATATTTGTGCCGTCGAGAATTCAACTTCCATCATTATTATTTACACCGCAGCGCCTGCGTTCGCGAATATAGTACTTTACAATCGTTATTATGTATGTATATATGCTATGCAGCCGAGTTTGCCGGCGCGCCTCCTGCCATGTTCCCTCCCAGCTGCCACGAATACTTTGTCAGGGCAAATGGTCGCGCATTCTCTCGCAAATATCAGCATTAAGATTCAAATGACCGAATAATCGGGCGAATCTCGCAGGACCCGTTTCTGCGCTTAAACAAGCACATGCACAGATGAGGCGTGCGAGAGCTTCTCGACGAATCGTTTCTCTGTACTCGTGTCTGCTATATAGGTATGCCTTTATTACGTGCAATCCGAAACTGTACGCATATCATATTTACTACTAATGTCTGCTGCGAAATGCCTTTACGACATCGCCGTTACCCCTATTTTCGTTTTTCCGATAAATTCTTTTGTAAATTATAGATCGTATGAAGCTGCTTTATGAGTCAAAGGAGCTCCAAATTGTTAGGTACTGATATAAATTAATAGTACAGAACTGTATACTTGGTTAATTGCACTTTCATAAAAATTTTTGAAAAAATAATATTTCAACTTTTTTTAAAAGAACTTGAAAGAGATATTTTAATAAAATTACATTTCTTTATAGAATATATTAGCAAATTATTTTTTAACAATCTGAGAACATATTTTTTTAAGTACATTTACTTCGATTGATCTTTTTTTCTTTTTTAAAATTGTATTTTAACTGCTGGATATTTTATTTAATTTTTTATTGCATACAATTTCGAGCATTACTTTTCTTTATATGCTTGTTTCGCTTTTCGTGAAATATCTGACGCGAACGTATCGGAAGTCCAACTTTCGTTTGTTTAGTTAATTAACGCGCGATTCTATTTATCACAGTTACGTTTGATTCAGCAATTCAAAATTAACGATCTTTAACTAAATAATTTTTTTCGACGAATCTGAGATTAATTCTAATAAATTTTTACTGATATAATTTCAACAGAATAATTGATAAAGATTTGCTTGTTTAGGAGTTACGTGTATACAGGTCTTGAAACTTGGAACTTCCATTTTAGAGCGAAATGGATGGCATGTGTCCAAGTATATGATGTTAATCCTTTCACTTCTGAGACACAGATATGTCTCACGCGTTACAAAGCCTACTTTGGGAAAACTTCCCGCATGAAACTAATATTGTAAAGTGCTCGTAAAAGATATCGCCCTTCCAAATGATAACCGAGTCTGTGTCATCGTGTTAAGTTCGCGTTGGAGAATAATAGTACAGGTGTCGAGAATATTTGAGCGAAGTGTCCACGACAAGACATCTTTTCAATTACATCGTTCGCTCGATGTTACTCTCACGAAAGAAGAAATCCTTTCCTTATCGATCCGTAATTGTTAACGTTATCAAAATTCTTTCCACCTACATCATCATAACTATTCATATTGCGAGTTTGCCGAGTTTCGCGCCGCACAACCGAAGTTTCTGCGCTGACTAGCTCATAAATAGCAACTTCCGCAGCACTCTCGAGCCATGTAGTTACTTGCAAGCTCCGCTTACCTCCTTTCCTATGTGCACAATGATATTATTGCAGCCGACGCTACTTTTCGAGATAACCGCAGCTTTCCATCCTTCTAACATAGTTTTCGCTAAGTATCATGATTATGCTTGTGAACGAAACTACTCGCTCAAAGTAATTCTATATCGTGCGTAATATAAGATAAGCATGCTGTTCTAATTCACATACAGAGGATCAATATTTTATCAAGAAACTTATATGTGTACATACATGCGTGTGTGTGATCAACATTTTATCAATGAATAAGTATGCATATATGTATGTACGCATACGTATATATATGTTCGCTGCTGTCAGCACGTGAGATGTGTCTCGGGATTGAATTTTATTGAATAGTTCCAAATTTATATAATGCACCGTAGATTTTGCGATGCGCCAGATAATCTCGTGCCGCTGCTCCGTTAGTAAACCTTGCCCAAGATTCACTGCCGCGCAGTTCCCGCAAGCTCCATTTATCTTCTGGCACGTGATATGTGCGATATTGTACGCAGTTTCCAATACTTGTCGGAGCAACCAATCCCGTTATAAAATATCTCATTCGAAACAAATAACCGGAATATTATGTATAGTTGAGCGACGTTTATAAGTTAATTAACAAAAATCGATTTCTAATGATGCGAGCGTATATCTTGATTAAAGAAAGAGTAACAAGCATAATAAGATAAATCGATTTTGAATGAAAATTTATCATGGTAGTTACTTGGCTAATTATGTTTGAAATTGGAGCGTACGAATGACTGATAAAAAAAAGAATCTAACTCACCTGAAAATAGTGTTAAGATCCGCTTTTTATATGTAGAGCCACGTGAGAGACTACTTCTCTTTGCCGAGAAGCATGGAAAAGATAAACAAAACACGTTCCACTCTTACTTTGTCTCAGTTACTTTTATACGTCGACAACCTTTCCGTAGTGCCTATTTTCGCAGCGGACAGAAGGCAATCTCATTTCGTTTAACTGGCACCATCATTTCCGCGACCCGAATGTACCATTTCATTGTCAACGAGTTCGACTATACGAGGTCAAAGAAAATTAAGTTCTACGCGGTGTGCCATTCGATATATATATTTATTCGAAAGTTCACAACTTCCCGGGTTACACTGGATAATACAAGGTACATCCCCTCGGTCTAGACATTTGATCAGTGCCAAATCCGACGATCACGCGTGTGCGGTCGGTCGCGAGGAAAGCGTCTGCGACCGCGGCACGTTTTACGTTTCAATTACTTCGATAATAGCCGCCCGTCTATGCGGTGGTGCACGCCGCGGTTTCGACGTGTTCGAAGTCGCTTCGTCCCATCGATAAACAGCGACCATTGGCGGCCACCGCAACGTACCCGCAACGGAGGTTCCTCCGGCTCCTCGCTTGCGTATGTATGTGCACATTGATACCGCGCCAGAGACCGTTACGTTTCTCTCTTTCTCTCTTCGCGGCCACCGCGCGGCAACCTCGTCCGCCCGGGTGTTCGCTTTTACCTAAGTACCGTGATTACGCCCGTGACCGGAATCGAGAACTGGGTCCACCGTCACGTCGTATTGCAGTACGGAGTATGGAGAGTTGGGACTATCGCCAGCCTTACTTGGACGGAATTCCAAACAAGATCGGATCTCTTTTGCGGCACCATGTCTGTTTATCGAGACGGTCGTCGCTATTAGAATCGTCGCAAGCTGAGAACTATCATGGATATCAAAATATAAGAAATAAAAAGCGTTCAAATTGTCGGAGATAGTCACTATTGATGGCGTTTTCACGTTAAGAATAAATTATTATTTGCGAAGTGGTCGGTACGGATCTGTGATATAGATTAGCGAATGTCTTTCAGGAAAAGAAGATAATTTAAACTGCTAAAATTATCAATTTTTTTAAAATTACATATGTATATTAAGCAGAGATGTATATTGCAGATTTTGCAGAAGAAATAAAGGAGACAACCCCGTAGCCATAGCAACTCTCGTAATGTTCGATCTCGCGCCGAATAAATTTTACATATATAGTAAACTCTTATCAGAATTGGATTGATATTAATATGTATAATACGGGAGAGAGAAAGAGAGAGCGATAAATTAATATTAATTCATTAAATTACCTTTAAAAGCTGGACGCGATCCTGCATATTAATATACTTTCATAATTAAGGAGGCTCTTACCTCGATCATAAAACGACAGATCTTTATGAAATTAAATTATGTTGTAAAGTGAACCACAACGAACCGATGCCCAAAACTTTAGCATAGGTTGACGATAAAAATTTTAAAAATATCAGTATTGAAATTCGCATTTTTAACACAGGGCATATGGTAAACACTAAAATTTTTACCGGAAGTGATGTATTTTCTTGGCAAGTTTGCGAGCCAGGTAAACAAAAAACTAAGGAATTGTAGTTAAAATAATAATCTTTCTAATGATAAGAAGAAAACTTGGTGTTGACGATGAGTTATAAAAGATATTGTAGTTTTAATATGACGTACGACTGGGGTTAGGCGAATGATCTTCCGAGTGTCAAAATCGCGCCAAGTTTCAAATGTTGTATTACAAATGTTGTATTAATCCTCTGCATGCAAACATTCCGGAGAATTGTTTTGTACTTATATAAACAATAAGTTTCAATTATTTGCCAATCAAACCTTGAAAATCAAAAAGTAAACAATGTTAATTATTCTTTCATTGTTAAAAATTCTTTCCTCACTTGCACATGTCTTTTCAACCTTTATTTTCGAGAATTTTCCTTTCATTTTCCTTCTCAGCATTCTCACGTTATATCTTTCTTTTAGCTCCATCTCTTCATCGCATCAATCGCTACAACGCTACACGGCTACACCTCACTTAGCTGCAGACTGCTGCAGACGACGTTGTAACACGCGCATGTTATTATTCTGCTCTTTAGCACTGACGTAGTCAACTGACTTATTGTATAAATTTTAATATTTACATTAATAGAACATATAACTTACTCTTACACTATGTAAAAATCATTATTTATTTTTTTTATTTAATTTTCCGATAATTTTATAACCAATTATTAATGATAATTTTTCGGTTGCTACATTGATTAGAGCAGCCGGGTAAGAGCCTCCTTAAGTTATTTTAGTGATCCATAGTTATTTTAATCGAGCGCGCATGCATGTTCATTACACGTAACTTCGAAAACGATATTCCACACGCAGCTCCGTAGTTCAATCCGGTAGTAACCTTATTCGCGGGTTCTATGCCCTCCGGCGATGCGAGAGGATCCCACAAGCAGACGGATGAGCAAATTGCATATTATCCTATCCACGAAATCGCAAGCTGTATAATCGCGTTTTGCGTGTTATAACTTATAATTACTATATTAATAAATCTTCGACGTGCCTATTGACCATGAACTTTCAGTGAGAAATTTAATTTTCTTCGACGGTCTTTTTAAAATTAAGTTACGAAATTACAAAAGTCGTTTTATTAAGTTACATTGCACACAAAAGCTTACACAAGTTTTATTAAGTTACATTACACAAAAGTTTATAGTTAACGGCGCATTTTTCGAGAAGGTAAATTCAATCGCGCGCCGGTCTTACAGTACGTATACCTATCTTTAATGTGATTTGAGAAGAATCGATAATTTGCATTCTCATTCACGTAAACCGCCGTAGCTGGTTCCCGGGCTGCCCGCTTCTCTAACGCCTGAAACGCGATTATCGTGTTTCTCCGCGAAACGCGGCGTTATTACCGGTAAACAAATAGTAGCAGTTTAACGTCGCCAGTGCCGTTACTCGACCGACCCGTGTTCGTAAATCAGGTTCGAATCCTGATAAGGGTCGCACGGCGATCCGGATGAGTCCCGCCAGCCCGCTCCGACGGGGAACCGACCACTGTCGTTGGGGCCGGCCGGCCGGCGAACGAAGGTCTCGAAGGTGCATTCCGTGCAACAGCCAGCGGGCCTGTTACGGCGATCCCGTGCCGCGGGGCGTTCCCCGGTAGGAGTCTACGGAGTTGGCTAGATGACCAGATTACAGGTTTCTCTCGGTACAGGAAGTCGTGAGATGCTTAATTGCGTTTGTCACGACGCTACGTGGCGGCACATCTGTCTCTCGGGTCTCGAGCGAGGTGCGGCGGCTCTCCTTTTCTTTTTTCTCTCTTTCTTTCTCTCCGAGGCCGCGTTGGGGCAATAACAATGCTGGGATAAATTAACCGGTAGGCGGCACGGCGCGGCTGACTGAGAGCGGCTATAAACCGATCCTGTAAGGAGAGTCCGCCCCAGGTGGCCAGTTAACTGCTTAGCCTTAAAAATATACACGCTACTCTGACCCTTCTCCACCTTCGCGTCACCTCCTCCGCCTCTTCTCTTCTCGTGGCCTCCCTAACTGCTCATCGCGTTCGATCGCGCGCGAGCGGTCCATCCCCTCGGACACCATCCTTCGCTCGAGCGAGCTAACACAGATCTTCCCGGCACGCACGCCGTACCGTTCCGCCATTTATCCCGAACTGTATATGGACTGCGACGGGTTTATTGTGATTTACGTAACGGCGAAGGAGAACGATCGCTTAATCTTTCGCGCCTTACGCCGCGCCGCTCCGCGTCGTCCTCCCGGAAGGGCCGGGAGAGTCGCGCAGGTCGGACGCTAACTGATGGAAATCAGCTGCGTACCAAGACGCGCGTTCGCGTACTCGCAATCGCAACATTTATTTCCAGACGAGATGTATTACCGTGTCGATCTCGCTGCGGTAGATGAATGGGCAAAATTGTTTCTCGAAGCGACTGCTATTTGTATCTGTAGTACGTCGCGCGCGCTCCTTAGCTCGCGACGAGGCTTGGATGTAGGCGCAATGGGGATCTCCTCGTTATTATATGGAGTATTCGTTGCATGTGATTAGCTTGGGAATCTGTCAGGCATCAGTTCAATATCCGTTTGATCGAGAGCTCGTGCAAATCTTTGCGACGTTAAGCATTATTTTAAATTGTCTTGAAATATTTAGATTTTAGATTATACACGAATAAATGAATATATTATGTTAAGGTAAATGTACCAATGCCTGAACACGTACCTATGTCTGGACATTTTTATCATTTTAGTCCTTAAATAAGTTATAACGTGAATTAAAATAAAAAAAATTAAAGATAACAATATTTTTCATGTATTATATTTTTATCTTTGATTTTAATTCGAGTTATACTTATTTAAAAACTAAAATGATAACAGTTTCCAGACATATATAGGTCTTAAATGTTCCAGAATTGGTACATTTACCTTACTATCGAGTAATTAGAAGGAAAATAATAGCGT
The DNA here is from genome assembly GCF_048541705.1 of Temnothorax americanus. Classification (NCBI taxonomy): domain Eukaryota; kingdom Metazoa; phylum Arthropoda; class Insecta; order Hymenoptera; family Formicidae; genus Temnothorax; species Temnothorax americanus. Next base: position 3,765,119 of record NW_027509360.1, on the reverse strand, counting down.
ATAAGAAAAGAGATATCGTGTAGTAAGAAAATGATCGCGATAAATTACGAAGAGCGGAAGTAGCGCAATGATATCAAATTACGGCACAATTCTAAGATAACTTTGTAAGACAAAGAGACATCGCGATATGTACTCATCTTCCATAGCATACCTACCATAAGGGACAATAATCCGCGATAACATCGTCGTATCAGAAGATTACATATAGACTACCGTGAGAGATTCGCGGATAAAGGATGCGTTTTAAAAACGCATCTTCAGGGTTTTGGGATTTTCTTTAGTTATTCCGCCTCTTCGCCGTCCGCCTCCCGAAGAAAAAGTCAACATCACGCCGGTAAACAAGGGAGCGACGTAAATTCTCAGCCTTGTCTCTAGGTATTATTCAAGCTTAGTGGATGCTACAGCCACGACCGTGGAGGAAGCTCAGTCTGCGAGCGCAAACAAACGGTTCTAATCCGTTTAACATAAATACCACGTGGTTTAATTAAATCGCGCACCGCAAGGTAATCGTCCCGGCGTTGTGTCTGATGCGGAACACGGCTTTTTCCTCCTTAGGCATCGAGATTACCGCGCGATGAGTCGATATTTGTTCGTATAACGGGACACTTCATCCGATGAAGGGTACAAACTTGGAACTACGAAAAGGGATAGAGCTTAGAGAGGGAAAAAGGATAACTTTTTATGCCGACTTCTTACATAGTGAAAAAAGAAACCAAAAGAATATATAATTTTTCCAATTATAATAGATGTATTATCAAATAACCGCTTTTTAAATAATATATAGAATATAGAATAGAAACTACACTGCCTAGTAGAATTATTGGATTAACTCACAATCAGTTTTGTTTGCAAGTTAAGCAAGTTCTGTATATCTTTCTTTTAGCGCCTTCATTATCCGTATTTACGATATTCTAATCACGACTCTATTAACCACCTATAAAAATCGATAACTCATTAATTTCTAACGAGATACGTAAAGCGCACTAGTTTATACGCGAGTTCGTCTATATTAGCATATTAATACTTTTTTATGTGACTTATTCACAAATTCGAAATTTTGAAGTTTTATATTTAATGGATGAATTTTATGTGAATTCTACATATACGTAAATCTTTTAAAGAGGAATTACAAGAAACATAATAAAAAAGAATACAAGAAACTGAGCTTTGTTAAAAAAAATAATTTTGTGTGTAAATAAATTAAAAATGTTCACAATGCTTTACAATTTTAACTTGTAACGCACATTTTTAATAAGAAATATTCAATAATATAGAATTGTAGTGATGCAATCGATATTACAAACAAATCTTCTCGGTTATCTCTGTACCACTTCAGTATAACAATGTCTTGAAGACATTGTGTGAAATAATTTCTAGGCCGCATTTACAGAGTGTCAACGCGATAATTTTCATCTTTAACTATTCCTTTACAGCTATGGTTCGTTGTAAGACGATGTTACAGCAATAACGAAAACGACGACGACGACGACGGTGAAGACGCGCTTAAAATAGTAAGGAAAGGGAGATGAATTTCCCTACTCAGGCTAATCTCGTAGAAGAGGTGGTCCTTTGTAAATACTTTGAGGGCTTTGTCTTCAAGTTACCGCGGGAACGAAACTCTCAGGCTTCTACTTAATCATTCGACTAACGTAGCGCTCGTAATATCGCCCGTTTCGCCCGCACGATTAGAATCTCGCGTTACGTTTTTCCAAAATACACGACGTCGTGTATTTCCTCTTTTTCCCTCCCTCTCTTCTTTTTTCACTCTCATCCCGCGGGGACTGAAGAACGAGAAATTGACGATCTCCATGGCGACCCTCGCCGCGTCCTGAATATCTTATGCACGAGCCCCATTAGCGACAGGAACGTCGCGAGAATAAATGGCAGCCGCTTTTAAGGAGCTCGAAATTCTATAGAATAGGAGATGCTCTTATGAAAGGGAATGCTACATCTCTCTACGAAAATGTATCCGCACGGAAGGAGGATTTGCGCGACGATCGCAATAAACTATTGCGAGAATCTCTACAAACGATCATTTGTAATCAATGTCCTGACTACGATTATGACTCATCATTTTACAACGTTCGCATAAATTTAATTATCCGCGTAAATTTGCGTACGATTACATTGTAGAGGAGAAGATGAATATACAGATAAAAGATAAAAATATAGAAAGGGACAAAAATTTGAGAGAAAAAGAAAGTCACTGAGATGTGACTTTAATTTTTTCCGGATTAATATAAAAATTTTTAATACGCAATACTTTTTTATGTAAAGTTTTATTTATAAAATTCCGGTTTATATATTTCATTTGCTTTAAAACCTATTAAGTTAAAAAACAACTTGTGTGTTTTATATGTTTCTATCTTCTATGTCTGATATATATAAGATAAAACAGAAAAAAATTGAATCAGAAATTGGTAAATATTATACTCTTTGACAATATTCAGTTAATTAATGATAATCACGTTACAGTAATAACAATCACGTTTGCCTCAATAATTTTAATTGTGGTTTATTTTTTTTACAGGTAGACACACCTGACAGTGTTTTGCAAAGCGGTTTGGGTCTCGGCCCCGACATGGGACACACGATTCTTCGTTCGATGGTGGATCCTCGAGATTACGATCGACTAAGGTACCTACAGATGAACGGCGGTCAACCAAATAGTTTCGAAGAAACCATTCACAGGGTAAATCATATTTTATTTCATTTTATTTATATTTTGCAAGATATGTGTGTCGTTTAAAACCATTAAATATGTATTTATTTAAGTAATAAGATTTAAAGCATTTTTCTTGCCTGTTACTTTCCTCGGTACCAGATAACTCTTAAATATTTTTTATTAAAAAGTAAAGATGAATAATACATAATGAGTTTCCGTTCGAATTCTTGAGCGAAAGCTATGCTTGCTCTTATACAATCGTGATTCTTGAATTTACTTGGAATGCTTGGAAGTCACTCTCGCGAGAAAGTCGCTTTACCGTCGATAAAACCTTTTTAAACGAAACTTAAGAACGCTTCCATCCCCTTGCATTTTTCAGCTGAAAGTTCAAGAGGCGCTGCGAAAGAAAGAGCGGTTTCACAAAGAGCACGAAGAGGTAAGTGCACATCCTTGAATCCATCTCTATCGCCCAATTCCATAATGAAATTTTTGTCTTCGGTTTTCGCTAACAAACTTATTTGTAATTCGCGGGAGTGGGAGGACACTAATGCCAAAAATTGCCAACGTTCGCAAATCGGGAGGGTTTTATTCTCGTTTCCGTTCCTTTTAAATTGCCAAATGGCGCTTCCATGAAGGATATATCTCACCGCGTTTCGCGCGCGCGAGCGACAATTTTCGTTATCGTACGTAGCCGATCGCGATAAGGACGCGGCGCGGTGTCTTATCGCGATTAAATCAACCCGTGCGCGCGCGCCACGGCACGTTTACTTTCTTCCCGCAATTCCCCTCCTGTACGTTGCCTGTGGATCATCGGCAACCCTCTTCTTGTCGTTCGACTGATATTGGCCCTGGGAGCCGGTGGCCTTATCCGATACAATCCTGCCTCCCGCATCGGAATTCTCGCAGGACGAAATTTGCATGTATGTGCTATCACCAAGACCGCTCGACTCTCGCCCTACGTATCGTTGTCGACCCCCACCGTTTCACATACGCGCGAGCTCGTCCCCTCCCCCCCCCTCACGTCGTATCCTTCGCTACTAACCCCCCTTCTTCGGACTGTCTTTCGCCAACTCGATACCTCTTATTATGCAAAGTAGCCAGATCAACGTGATATCATCATAATCGTCAATGCGTACCGCGCACCACGTTGCGTCGTGAATTCCTTATGCACGATCTCTCGCGATATACGCGTACTTACGGGTTTTTTCGTGCTTTTCTTATTTTCCGCCGCGTGGTTTCGCATCGTTATGCCTGTCCAACATGAAAATGTCTGCGTCATTTCTTGCTTTGTGTGTGCAATCGCGGATTTCGTCGTGTTTATAATGTAGTTTACGCTATTTATCACTGATAATATTTGGTTTATAGTTGCTTAATTAAAATAAAACAAAGAGTAGTTAATTAATCAGTGCGCGGAATATTAAACGATGAAATTTGATGAACGCTGGACTTGAAGATTTCAGTAAAACGTAGAAAGCTGCGAGAATTATTAAGATAGAATAACTTCGCGATAAAATCGATTAGCTAACTTTCAACGAAGGGTCTATGAAAATTTTAATAAACAACTTTTCATTATTCTTTTCACGATCTGATCTCTTCTTAGATTAACTTTGATCAATAATATCCTTTCCTTGTCGATTTTTAATAATAATCCTTGGAGAAGTATTTATCATCGTTAATTTATCTGCGGTATAGAAATATATATAAAGGAGACAGGACAGACTCTAAATTAACTACTTGAAAGGGACACTCGGGGTAATGTCGCGCGGGCGGCTTTTTTAAAAAATTAACTTTGTTAAAAAGTTAGCCGCACGTGTCGTATAAAAATTGAAGTCTTTTCTCCTCAGTTTCTCTTATCTTCTTAGTTCATCTTATCTACGATGCTATTATTTGCTGGTCATGTTCTGGTCATCGCAATTTTTGATAAAAGAATTGAATTTTTGACAGCTACGCAAAGACATAAACAATTTTTATTGCTATTTATAAGGTGTATATAAATGCAAAGGTATATCTTGAACATATAGAACTTTTCTAAAATTAAGTTTTATATCGGTATATAACATTCTCTTATTCTTTTCCGAATTTGAAATAAAATTCATTTTAATTTTAATTTTTCATTAGTATCAAGATTTTTAATATTGTGTTTGGTCAGATTTTTACTAAAATAAAATAGACTTGAAATTGACCGAAAAAATTTTCTTTACGTAGAAAATAACACGCACGGCAGTCACGGAATATCCTGCAAATTCCAAAGATAAAAAATTCTCCAAATTCCCAGTAATGAGGGAAAAGTGGCGGTTTCAACGTAAACGGGACCGTTTCGATGCAATCATGTGTATTATACCACGCGGCTCATGCATAAGCGGGCACACGCGTTGCTTCACGCAAGAGAATACTCGAGCATTACACACGCCCCGCACGTAACAACATCGAGAGTAACGCCGCAGCGTCGCAGCGCAGCTTGCAGCTCGTTACGTGTGTCGCGTATCCTCGAAAATCTCTCTCCCCATATGAAAGGATACTCTCTCTCCTTTACCATCGCAGCTTGCCAAAAACTGGGCATTACAGGGAAGGATCGCGCGCGTAAAAGTGGACGGCGACGGCGCGAACGTCGTAACTGGGCGCACGAGCCGGGAGTTTTAATTACGCGAACGTAAGCTTCGCGGAATTCTGCGGAAGTTTTAAGGAGAGGGGACGCGAGAAAGGATCGTTTGAAATTGCCAAAAACCGGCGGCGTCACGGACCGCGCAGCGGATCGGGGTGAGAATGAGAAAAGGGCGGAGATATCGAAGGAGAACCGTTGGAAGAAATAAAGCGGCCATGTTCCTTTGAGGCTGCGAGCAATATGGAAATAAAGGTCGCTATCCGTGTAAAAGTTTTAGTGCCACCTCTACCTTCGCGGGGGTTTATTACTCTCTAGAGAATCTCTTTCTTTCTCTTCCTGGCCCTCTCCTCCTTCCTGTTCTTCTCCCTTTGCTCCCGCTTCTTCTCCCTCACTTTGGCCTCTACACTTTGGTTCGGTAGAGACCGACACAGCCGCGGGCGACCACCTCGACAACCTCCTCCTCTTCCTCATCTTCCTCATCTTCTTCCGCCCCGACTGCTATTCCGGTCTTTTTTCTCGCCCAGGAAACAACCTTCGACCGGGCTGTCCCCTCATCAGGACATTACGTCTGCAACATCCTGACCGATAATCGCTTTTCGTTTTATTCCACCGATTATCGAGGACTCGCGGTCGTCGACCGTAGAAAAACGGTGCGCGATATATGTACACAGTAGTTCTCTTCGCTTTATCCTTTCTTTCATCTCTTCCCCTCTCGCCGTACGACCGCGCAGATCTCAAAAACATCGATGGTGGTCCAACACGAGCCGGATAACGGCGATTATCCACCGTGAAAGAACCCGCGCATGTAAGTTCCCGGTAATACCATTTAGATTACACGTGATTACGCTACCGGCGTGGCAGGGCATCTCCCGGTATGAAATTCAGTTCCTTAGGCGCGCCATTACTTCAATTAGTTACTTACGTAGAAACGCAATTTGCGTGGAAGCGATACTTGAACGTACTACAAAGTTTAATGAAAGATTCTGACTGCATTTGAATATAACATTTCATAGACTTAGTAATATGCACGTCGGGGACTTTAGGGATTAAATTTAATCATTGCATTAAACTTTCCAAACTTAATATAACAAGAAGACGTAAAAATCAACTTGCAAGTATTTTTGCGTGATGAGAGAAATTTCAGGTAATGAGATCCCTTCTGTATCGATTATATCGGACCATCATTTTCGTTTAATCATACGAACCATCATATACCTTCATATAATATAATCTTCAACAATATGTAAGAGCGTGCCTTTAATGGCAACTCGAAAATTAATAGCTTTCGTTCATTTCTCATTAGATAACTAATGAGAAGAACACATTTTCTAATAATATAAAATTATGTTGTCCTAGTACGATTTTTAAATCGGCGATTTAGCGATGTGTATATTCTGCGATCAATTTTTTAAGCGCCTCTATAACCGTCGATACTCGCGAGACCACGCTGAAATCGACGAAAGCAATTCCGCGGTATGCAAACACCAAAGCGAACGCGGCTAATCGTAGTTTTAATCACAATGCCGGATAAACGTTTACTCACGACGTCGACATTGTACTGTTTCCAGATACTGAGGGATATCCGGCAGGGTTTAATGCAGCTAGGACGAGACGGACGGGGTCAGCTCCCTGGGGGTAAGTACATCAAGGACTAACCTCCAGCTAGTTGTCGCCTCGTCTCCCCGCGACCTGTAACCCGGCCCTTTCTTACACCCTATATATCCGTATAGGTCTCGCGCGTACGTATACGCGCGGCAATGTGCGACCGTGTGCGTGAACGTTGAACAAAACGCGCACGTGCCAGCTGGTATGAGAATCGACTCCCAAATGCCTGACACCTCGTATGTGTAGCTGCTCCACTCTCTCGCGAGACTCATTTTGAGCATTCGTTTCCTGATGGCTCCCCTCGTAGTCTTTTTCACGAAATCTCGCTCCCCGTAGCCTCAGCAGCTTTTTACGATAAAACGGAGGCGCACCGGAATGATACCCACGCCTTCCAAAAAGGCGCTTGCTCGGGAAAAGAAGAAAAAGCTTTTTTGCTACACGGTTTGTTGAATTAACATTGAATGTTGAAAAAAGAATAGAATAAAATATAAACAATAATGCGTGTTGAAATGCAATAAGAAACATTGGATTTCTAAGAGGCTCGATTGCATGATTTATGTTATTACTAAAGAAAATTTATTAAAATGTAAAATGAAAAATTATTCGATTGTATTTAACTATTATGTTTATTAAATACACAGAGGATAATTAAAATTAATTCATTATTATTATTTTTAAACGATAATATTTGTTAACATTAACCGTATGTATATGTTACATTAGTTTATATCCTTATTAGTTTTTAGTCTTATTAGCTTTATTATTATAACGAAATATATGCTCGCGGCAAAAGGAAATAAATAATGTAATTGTAGTAAAAGCTTGTTTCATAACACAATATTGGTATTTATTTATATTGTATTAAAAATATCGGGGAAATTCTTAAACGTTTAAAATTGAACAATGAAACAAAGAAGTACTTATGAAACTAATAACGTATGAATTTATACAATAGAGTATAATGAATAATTAAGGATAGAGGGTAATTAACAATAAGCCGCTAATGTAATATTTCACATATTCCAGCATGAATAGAAAATGCTCTATGCTCTTTATTGTCGATTTATCATCACTGCGGTTTTATTTCCTATATTTACAAAGCTGCTATGGCACGATCGCGTCGCGAAACCCCTCGCATACGCGAGCTAATCTCGTTATTGTTAGTACCCGCCATCTTCATTTTCCCTCTCTTTGCTACCTCTGTCTCTCTTCCTTCACGTAATCGCATGCACGCTTGTCATTCTCAAGTTTCTATACCAAAAGAGGATTTAAATTCTTCAGTCTGCTATCCTTAAACGTAATTTAACTCGGCATTCATGATTAATATTTAATATCCGATCCTATAATCGCCAGTATATTTCCGAAGATTTCGTTAGGACGTAGGTAATACACAAACATTCATTTATCCATAAATTTTTTTTTTAAATCTTGCAATATTTATTTTTTTTACGATATTCTTCTATCTTCGGTTAAAAATGTTTTCTTTTTTTTCAATGCTATCTTTCAACATTATTAAATTCAGAATTATCAAAATTACTCTATCGCTGAGTTTTTGCAAAATTTAATGATTACCCCCCATACATACAAAAATTAATTATGTTTTCCGTTATTTCAATTTTTGATCAAAAATTGAAAATGTCAATTCCAATGTTCGCAAGTCAGAGGACAATACAATTCACAGATGATACGTACATGTATGACGAAGATGCGCGATGCGGAGGTGCAGGTGGTTTAGGTCCCGGACCAGGCGGTCATTGGTATGACGAACCACCTTATGAATCGGATCCCGAAGACTTTCTTATGGGGGCTAGTGGCGGTCCGGTACCTACCGCGACTATCCAGAATGGAAGGTAACGTTTTCGCAATTTAAAATAAAAAATTGACGTGAAATCTTGGCATTATTACCGTGGATACAAATTCGAGCCTGATATCGTTTGACAGCTTACTGTCAGGACCTAAGCATAGTAATTGTGAATCATGCAAGGTATAAAGATTTTTCCATTACGATTAAATAATACGATCGAACATTAGGGTGTGTTTCACGCTGAATATGAGGCCGGAAAATCGAGGCGAGGGTGTAATCTCTCTTCGAACAGCCGGCGATATCAGTTTGCCACGCGATCGTTCGAGGAAAGGTGCGACGTCAACGATGCGGGGTCTCATCGTTCCTCAGGGTCACAATAATCCGCCGACGATTATACCCTTAACGCATTCAAGGGCTTCTCGTGAGAGCGGAGATTACGCGAGTAGCGACGTGCAGGTAAGTCCACCGTCATCGAGCGACAATCCGGGCATCTATCGCGCTCATCACTTTGTAAACTTTTGCAACTACAAACATTGTCGTGTTGATGCGGAAATTCCTTTGCTACTTGCACAGTCAAGTTATATACCGTCTTACGTGCTTTAATATCTTAATACAGGCGAGTTAGAGTACAGAAAGTTTTGGTAAATAACCAGCCAGCCAATGCCTTAGAGATAAAGCTCGGTGATATGTTTTGTGATGCGTTTTTGTAACTTATTCACGTTCAGGAGTAGCGTGGTTAACTAGCCTTGACAAAGTGAACAAAATGGCATATGCTACCCTCCGCCTCACGATTCTGTCGCTCGAAATTACCGGAATCACTGTGCCCCAAAGTAAGTCACGAACCTCGTTAAGTCGCGGGTAATATTATTGCGACGAGGCCGTAATATCGAAGGACCGAATCCAGTCTGGATAAATCCCGTTAGATCGTAGCCGTCACTCCATATAGCGGAATTACATTAAGTCATTGCGTTGCGATAAGCGCACCACGCAAGAGGACGCGCGGGTATTGTCGGGTTCTCTTAGTCCATTCGCCCAAGTTCGATCTCCCCCGTGAGAAGCGCAGATCCGACGCCGCGCCGCTCGGATCTCCCCATGGGCGTACATCCCGGGGGGTTGGAGGGGAACGGTCGGGGCGCTTATACCTTCTCTCGCGGGCGTACGTCACGGCGTGATTTATTTAATTTTGGGGCTGCAGAGTGTGAGCTCGAGACTGTCGACTGTGTCGGTGGACACGAGTAGGAGCGACCAGCCTCCAGTGGGCGGTCGCCACCCCGATCGGCCGGAGCATCACCACGAGCACCGTCACAACCATCGCCATCATTACGAACATCACCACTCGGTCTCACCCCGACCCAATCAGCGTCACCCCGCCGCCACTAGCACGACCGTTACCAACACCGTCACCGACGCAACGTCACCGCAAAGCAACGCGCAACGCCGCCCGGTTCCCAGATATGTTCGTATCTGCCGAATCTATGGATGACGTAGCTCTTTCCCTATCACCTCTCCCGCAGGCATCACACTCAGGCGTTTCCATAACTACTAACCCACCTGTGTGTACGCTTGTCCGGCGCGTGACGTATACGCGCTCGGTCCGCATTACATTTATGCCGGGCATCTTCGGAAGCGGGAGACGGGAGAGTACTCCGGTTGATTAGATGTGGCGAATGTGAGGGTACTCGTATTCGTGAATATAGATTTTTCGTTCGGTTTTCTTACGCGCGTCAGATAGCGGGATTTCCTCACGCAGGAATCGCGTCGTGATGGCCAATCACCATACGTAACGGCTGCTACACGTTTGAGAGAGATGTTGCTATTTTCCGGTCAGTCTCCGGTGTGTTGCCTCGGTGAATCCAGGCACCGAGAGCCACTCGATCCATACGGATTCGTCGGACGGGCGGACAATGAGAATCCGCGAGATTTACGGATTAATTGTTTGCGAGAAATCGGGTGCGACGGCTCGACGATGCGGCGGCTGCGTTGAAATCACGTCGAATCTACCAGTTTCCTCGTCCGCCGAGCAAACGTTATTCTTCGTCGACTTCGCAAACTTGATAACGATCGGATACCACTTTCGCGGTAAAGCCTCGGCATTTACCATCATCTTGTTTGAACTGCCGGGAAATGTGCTTTTTAAATAATTCTTTCTCGTTTTTTTTCGTCGATCGATGTTTATACGTATCATGATAAAGATAAAATATCGCAGCTTATTATTGTAAAAATATATGTATGAAATATATGTATAAGTAGAAATTTTAAAATAAAGTTTGTGGTACAGAGATCAATCGTTAAGATATAAAAAATTAGAAATTACATGAGATTGTATTTGAAAATATTTAATTTTCTTAAATTTATAGCAAAAGGATTCTTGTCACACAGATCTCGAATTCTAATAATATTATAAAAAATAATTGAACGATGAAAGTATATCATTTATATATTTACTGTAGTTCAATCGTGATAGTTGAGCGTGCAACATTATAATAATCGTGCTTGACGTTTAAGCAAAAACTGGAGAACCTCATAATCTGATCAGAGGCACCAGAATAAGGTGCCTCATTTCCTGCTCTGACGCCTACACAGCACTGACAGCCTCTATGTGTATAAATAATACTCACACACTGACACGCCAATATTAAGTATATCACTAACCCATCTAAACCGGCGTAGCCTGCATACGCTATTTATTTTCTCATGTAACACGCAACCCCCTGCTCTATTGATATATCGAGTGTATAACGTCGTTAACACGTCGTGTGTTATACTTATATACTTCTGACTCATGTATATCTGCTGCTACTATTTAGTTTATCGCGAAAGTTGCCTCGAAAAAAATATTAAACACATTATAATAAACTATGTGCATTTTTTTTATATTTTACAGATAGCTTAACGTTAATATTTTGAAAATTATTTTATCTTGAAATTGTTCATACGAAGTCGTGATATTGATTTGCATCTAGTTATCTCTAGATTTAAACACCAATCGCAGCACATTATATAAAAACACTTTCGAGGCGGCCCTCGCGCTTGCACGTACGATATGATATTTTTTACATTGGATATACGTATCTTCATACCTCTGTGCCTCTCACACCTGCTCTACCACCGGTGACAGTCTCGTGTCCGATATTACCTAGCGATATTGCCCGTAACCGTGTTGCCCTATTTAACAGCATCCGCGCGCTATTAGATCCATCATATATAGTATGCCCGCTTTTCCCTCTCGTATTTAGTCATTAGAACTGTTTCTGCGAGGTGTCAACATTTTAGAGTCGGAGTAGCGGCGAGGAGGGACTATCGCCGAGCCAGAGTAGCGACTATGAGGATCAAGAAGAACTCGAGAGTCAACACTCGGCCGCCGTGCATACAGTACGTAACGTATGAGAGTAGTCCTTCGAGAAAACGTGCAGATTCTATTTCCACTTTTTTCCCCGTCCGCACCATTTCCCCTTCTTCGCCATTTCTACACGTATACTCAGACGCATGGCACTCCTCAGTCACTATTATACGAGTAGATACAGGCGGCGCGTCCAAACAGTACGATAACCAAGAAAAACATGCCTGTGCACACAACTGTCACTGACGGGCAATTAGTAAAATTACGAAGTATTGCTTTGCCCCTCCGTTCTTTGTTCCGTCATAGAAAGATATCTTTCTGCTCCCCGAGTACTTGCACAAAATAAAATAAAAGTATTGAGAAATATTTTCTGCCTTGAATTTCGAGAAACAAATAAATAATAGATTTTGAGAAAAAACATCCTTTAAAATGCAAATATAACAAATTTCTCTGCCGTGATTAATGAACAAGTAATTTAACGAAATAATTTTCACAAGGATGATGAAATCGATTGGGAAATCTATTATGTATGAAAGTGTTTATATTCAATAGAGAGATGTTTCGCGGATACTTATAAACGTTTGATAAACTTCATTACTAAATATACATCGATAACGCAAAACCGAGTTCATCGATCTTATCCGACGACTAATTTACATTTACATTAAAGCCGCAGTTACATCGTTGATTGTCTGTCATAAGTGCCGGCTTTGGTACGCCTCATAATGAGCATGTCTATCACTTGATAAACGCGTCGTTTATAACAACGACGCGTAATATACAATCTGCCGTTGATAACGGGATAACGGCATAGCATTACCGTGATGTCATTTTATTGCAATTATGTAAGTCAGTGGGAAATACACGGATGTATATACATATAGATAGAGGATCACGTCGTTCTAACAGATTGGATTGCATGGCAATTTACGCAAACGAAATTGGCGTACTCCGTCTTCATTCTTATTTCGAACGCACATTGATTTCCTCTGAGAATTCCACGCTCGCACCATTTACCTATTCCGCTTCATTAATGCAGCATGCTTTCGAGTAGTGTCTCAGAATTGCGAAAAATACCCGAGCGCCACATTGCACCCTCCCAACAAATTATGCAACCGCAACACGTTGATCTATTCCACTGACAACTGACGTCAACTGACGTGTAGATACGGAGACGAGAATAATTCGCTTCTATCAAACTACCTCACGATCGTTTTCCATGCATGCGTTGAACCTAACAAAAAAATTATGTCTCAAGTTGTCGTTCTTTGAAAAGTCAAGGAGTTACGTGACAATATATTTCAAAAAAAAAGGGCAAGCAATTGTAATAGAGATAAATGTTCATATGCAAGAAAGCTTAGCGATTAATGGATGATGGTAATTGCAACGTTTATTTCTTGACGATGTGCAATGATTCATGATTATTTAATGTAAATAAATCGTCTCTCCAAGATGTGATCAAGATGATATACTTTTCACGTCAGGCATCGCTCTGCGCGCAACTCTCTATCGTGTCACATTCCAGGGCGCCATAAATGCATTATTGAAAACGGCTCGGCCAATGGAGATCCCTATTTCACATAGCTCCTCGATTTAATTAACGCGCCACCGGCGCGGCGCGTCGCCGGATCGCTTTTCCCGGTGCATTCGATGAAGCACGTATTCCGGGCACGGTGCGACCCCGATGTTCTCCAAAACTCAATTAAAATTTCCAGTCGGAGGCGAGCGCGCTGCTCGAGGGCGACGCCAGAGCGGGTATCGCGGGCCGCGCGAGGAATTTGAGGCACGACGTGCAGCGAAAGATCTCGAGGCTGCGCCAGGATCGCGCGTCCTCGGAGGCGTTCCCGTGCAGCGCGAGCAGCGTCGAGAGCCTGCCGAGCGGTAGCGGCTCGAGCACGCAGGCTCTGGTACGCGCGGGCAGCAATCACAGCTCGATATCCTGCGAGGACAGAGATGCGGTCAGCCCGACATCCATCGGCCCGGTCCTGTGTCGAGCAAGGGCACTCGTGGACTACACGCCCAGTCCTTACGACAAGGACGCGTTAAAGTTCAAGGTCTGTCTGCGTGATAATTGATCTACGACCAAAATTCCACGCGAAACTCTGTAACCGTTAACGACGCGACAAATTCGTCGTAATTACCCGCAAGCACGACGTGTATAATTGACGATGTACCTCTATGTTCGTTACTACTCGTCATTTTTTAATTTGTTTTAGTGGAAATTACATTGAAATCCGGGATGTCTTTCTTTTTCACGCTTTTTATCGGCTTCTGTTTTTCAAGCCATCTAAAGAGGAAATTTGATAACAATGATAACGCGCGATTCGATCGAACGTATCGTGACGAAATGGTTTCCCTTTACTAATGCTCGCGTGGCAACGTTGTTTCAGAAGGGGGACGTAATCGATGTGGTACAGATGAACAAGAGCGGGCTGTGGAAGGGCGTCGTGCACAACAGGATAGGCCACTTCAAGTTCATAAACGTCGAGATACTGAACGACAGGGTGCCCAGACGGGGGGAACCAGAACGGGGCAAGTGGGGTCAGAGATACAGGCAGAAGCCGGGTTCCGTTCAAGAGCTCTTGCAGAGAATGAACCTTCAGGTAGAGAGAAGGAGAGAGAGAGCGAGAGCGCGAGAGTAATATCTTGCTGCAGCGCTCGAACAAACTGATTCGCATTTGCATGGCGTCGAATGCAAAGTAGAGAACTTGCTTTTATATATTTCTTTATTCGTTGTCCCTATCGCACTCTTGTTCCCCGTCATCCCTTCTCTCGCGTCCTCCCGCACCATCGCTTTCCAGCTTATACTTTATACAACTTGCAGGTCCCGCAGACCGTGACGAGTCCTTTTTGTTCGATTCCCTCCTTCCTATTCGTCTCCTTTTCGCTCTCCGTCTCTCGCTCCTTGTCTCCGCCTTGCTCATTTTTATCCTCGCCTGTTATATACGTCCCGATATTTTCTTTACCTCCTCTTGGTTGTTCATTTTCCTTCTGATTTATCTCCGACATTTGTTATGTACGGAATCTCCCGAAAATGCATTAAATGTTCTTCCAATTGCAAACATAAAAAATGAAAATTAAAAAAATTGGCGATTCTTTTTTTACATCAAATTATCAGTTGAGACTAATACATCTCAAGAATCTAAATGGATAACGAAATCTTATTTTAGTTCATTTTCATTTTAAAACTCTATTTTTATCTTAACAGAAACTTTACGCGTATAATTAAGACTTATTAATTATATTAATCTTAATTTATTATATATTTAAAATTCAACAATACTAATTATATTGACGTCAATTTTATATTGCATATTAGAAAAATTTTTAATTAGTGCTCGCGGTTCTTTTTAGAAGAAAGAATTGACTCTAAATTTGTCACAAAATATACGACTGAAAGCACATCCGGTAATTCACTCGGATATTATGTATAGTCTCGCGATTTGACGACAGATTAGACTTGATCGTGATTCACTGTCAAGAGGCGTGCCTCGCAGAGTCTCTAGAGTCGAAGGTACGGAAGCGACAGGAAGGGATGGGACGAAATGATAGGGCGAGGAGTCGCTGTACCGGAAACGTCGTTTCCGATTCAGGAAGCCGTGCCACTTAATTAAGCCGCTATGATCGATCGCTTAATGAGCGTCGCAGATTTGTGTGCGCCTTTTCAGCGTCCCGGTATACACTTAATTGAAGCCCGGAATGGCCCTCTGTGCGAATTATATCAGCGGATGGAGATCCAAAGTATCTTCTTCCCGGCTGATTGCTCGAGACCGTCATTAAATCTCGCATAACTGTACAGTCCGTCTGAGATGTTTGATTATGGAACATCTAAGAGATCACGCGGTACTTTAGATTCTTTTGAAGCGAACCTCGTCATAATTATGATGCCCTTCCGTATTAAATTGAACTCACTGAGATCTCTCGTCCTATTATTTGGACTTTGGACATAGTTTCATCGTATTGAGACATGCATTTTGCAAAGAACGCTTTTTACACACGAACTACACAAGCTAAATAGAAAAAATTACATTACGGAATATAGAAAAAAAAAACACTTTTGGTTTCTCTCTGAAATTTATCTTTTATCGAGATTATATCATTTTCACGATGCGTTATCCATTTTCAAATCATGAAGATGTAACGTTTAGTTCGATCCTTTCCAATCGAAGTGTGAGAAATGTTGCTGAGAAGGGAGGGAATTCCGTAATCTTCTTAAGGATAATTTTATAAGAATTCCATAAGCTTCTTCCAAGTGTATTAAACCGCGAGCGCGTTTTTCATTGTACAAGTGAGCTACTCAAAGCTCCGTTAAGATGGGAGTAGCGTCTCAAAGATGAATGTTTCGCTCGCGCAGGAACATATTCCAGTTTTTGTGCTGAACGGATACGAGGATCTGGAGCTCTTCAGGGAGTTAGAGGCCGCGGATCTGGACTATTTGCGTATACATCAACCCGAGCATCGTGCCAAGATACTCACCGCCGTGCAACTCCTACACGATCTTCAGTGTGAGTATACCGAACGTAGCGGCTACATATGTATTATTCACGTCTCCCAAAAGCCCCTTTCATCATTGTTGCTATTTGTCTTGCTGCATACATCATGTTACAATTAATACAAGTTATACATCTTTTAAATCACGCTGTAATTTCATGTAAATGGGATAGCTCTTTTATTATTTAACTTATTTAATATGAAGGAGATTAAAAGTGTGATAACTTTAAACTACTAAAACCGCAGACACGCTTTGTTTTTCAACTTTATCTTTATTTAACTTTATTTATTTAAGTTTTTCATTTGTTTTTTTTTTATTTACTTTTCAAAAATAGAAATATTTAAAGAGATATCGAATCGGTCATGAAATCTCACACACGCACACGCTCTTTTCCCACCTGACCTTACAGCGGGCAGCGAGGGTGACCTGGCCTCGAGTTCAGAGGGCGACGAGGTCAGTCGTCTGGTCTTAACCTCCGGCCAGACGTCTGGCCACTGTTCCCCGTTTAACCGACGCCAGTTCCCACGGGACTCCGGCTGCTACGACGCGCACAAGAATACAACCAGTCGACGTACCATCAGCCCGGAAACAACTACGACGTCGACGAAGGTGTCGAGAGAGAACAATCTAGACGGCGCAACGGCCGCCACGAAGAACACCAACAGTACTGGCGCTACGGATGGCGGTCTACCTGATCCGAAGGACGACTTTCATCCCAATATACCGATTTCCGGCTCGGTGGCGAGCCAGAAAGAAGGCCAGTTTGAGAAGTCGCCGTTACTGCGAGGTGGCAACGTGCGGTACATCGCGAAAAGGGGCAATTTTGGCGACACGGTGGTGATCGAGGATGCCTGCGAGAGCAGTCAGAAACTAGGCGGCATGGTCAAGTACATGGTCGGTGGTACCAGCGATCTGGGCCTCGAAGGCACCGGCAATGTCACTGGGCTCAGCCAGCGCGGTTGCCTCAGCGAGAAGTCCAGCGACTCCGGTGTCAGCTCGTCCAGCATTAGCTCGGCACCTCCGCCCAGGGACAAGGTACTCGCTACCGCCAACGCCGCGTCGGATTCGCCGACCAAGAACTTAGGTAGCTTTAGCAGAGCGTCGCCGACTTCCCAGGGCGGTAATAAGAGTCAGAACAACGACGGGAGTTACCAATGAAAAGAGCGGCAACAAATCGATAGACCGGCAAGACGCGGCGCGACTTTAACTCGAAGATAAGAGGTACAAAAATAAGGGGATCGCGCAATTTTTACCGACAATGGAGCGGCCTTAGTTCGGATTTAGAGGGTTACGCGATCACAATCGTCTTCAGGCTACGGTGCCTACGATTCGTCCACGAGATACTTGGGCAATATCGGGATCATGAATATTTCGTACATTTTATATCCAACGAGAATTATCGTTCCCGAATAAGCGATCCTGACGAGCGTAATACTTGGCAATAAGATATTTCTTCCATTTCGGATGACTCGCGGAGTTAAAGCAATTCTAACGAAATTGCTAATAGATAATAATTGACAGTTGCCGCTGTGTCCGCTCGTTGCGACGATTAACGTGCTCTCAATCGGATCTCGACTTATTTGCGAAATATATCTCGCAAAACAATATCTCATTTTCCTGTTATTGTTGTTGGCAAAGTACCGAGAGGGTCTAAACTTTATTTGATAATTTTTGTCATGAGCGCGAATGGATCTCTCCGATATTAATGTCGGGGGAACATTTTGTTACTCCGTGTCTTTGGACGCGCAATGGGAAGAATTTCGCGAAACGAGCGAAATTCTAGCAGTTGTAACAAGGGCTCCCCGGAGCATCGGCGAAGTTTCTTCGCGTCTACGTCCGCGTTCGGTCCAAGCGAGATGCATTTCGAATAGCTCTCGGCATCTTGAAACCGCCAAGTCACATCGCGCCTACATATAGCCGTGTAATTAACAATAAGTGAATACTATGTGATACAATAGCAATATAACGATCGATTAAATTCGAATAGGTAGAAAAAAAGGGAGACACAACGGCCGGCGACCATCACTTGCGTTGCGCGAATCGTCGTCACGATCCCATTACGTACAATAAATAAAGACGAAAGGAAGAGGAAGAAAAAGAAAACACGAACGAAGATTCGATATAACGTTATGTGTCCGTTAGTTTTGATTTCGCGTTCGATATTATCTGTCGGTTTCATCATCGTCTGGGACGACCTCGCGATTAATCACTGCAAATACTATATAACTCGCCCGACGAGGGTTCGTCAAAAACTGCCAACGTTATCAAGTTCTCGTCTCTCGTTGAACGGCGATCTCTTATCGTATATTTTGGACTCGCTCTTTGTACGTTCGTTCGATCTCGTCGCGTAGAAGACGCGCGCGAACGAAATAGTTACGAGTCATCCCGAGACATTCGAGACAATTTTTCGCTTTTACGCGGCGCGCAAACTCGTGAGGATCCATCTTATGCGGTAATAGAGAAATAACGAATTCGATTATCACAGGATGCCTTACGAGCGTTTTTTACTTAGTTTATTTACGCGACTTTTCAATAAAACCCCGGTACTCGAACTTGCGAGGAGATATCCTCCCACTTACTTTCCACTGTTCGCATATATAATTTTATACGGAATAGTGCGAGAACCTGAAGTCTCCATGGAATGCGGCGCCGATTACGCCGCATTCGTCACTCGAACTTTGCGTACTATTAACGACGGACAATCCCCCATCGTCGATGCGACTCGTCAGTTTCTTCTATACGATGGTAAACCATGTACATGTGTGTATATTGACCACGCCACGGGAGGAAAAACGTTGAAAGTTACAGAGATTTTGTATGTACATAGATAAATATTACGCGTAGGACTTAACGATGTTTTGTATTGACCTTGCCCGTTTGCCAAAACTTAAGACTATAGACTATATACATATACGCGATATACACATTATATCGTACCGTTGGATCTTATGTACATCTCTTGTATAGTGTAAAATCATAGATGAATTTTATGAGACGCGGGAGCGCAATCAGAGAATCAGGGCTGCGAGAAACAGGTACGGGAGAGGCCAAGAAGCCCGATGGGATAATAATAAATCTTAAGTAATAATTTAAGCTGTTACGAGACGCAGCGACGACTCGACGAAGAGCATTATTAATTAAAATAGGAGAAAAAAAAATTTAAGTACACGAGAGAGGAACGCGCGCCCGCCGCGAACGTACGATCGAAACAATATCGGCGGATAGCTTGCGGAAGCGATCAGTGCTATTAAAGAGTTATCGCGATATCGTATTACGATAAACGCTACAGTCACATATTGACAAATTAATTAAAAAAGTATCTGAAAGAACAATTGGTGTTCACGATTTCAATTATCTCATATGATCAAGAGATAACAATCGGCAAGTGTTAAGCAAGTGTATGTATAGCTTCAGAAGAACACGAATGAATAAACTAGATGGCATGAATTAACATGTATTGGAAGTGAGCCAAGCACGGCGATATTTCCATATAAATTAAAGTGATCGATAATTCGAGATTAGGAAACTGCCGCCGTGTGACTTCGATGTTTATCGTATTTAAAGTATTATCGCGATAACAAGCTATTGAAATTGAAAGTGTTTCGCACGACACACGTACACTTTTTACACAAATATCTCGCCATCCACGTAACGTAGAGCGTGCTTCTTCTGCAATGTCATCGCGCTGTCGATCGCGATCCACGAGGAGCGAATCCGAAGGAGGGACAATGAAATACCCAATCGGCCCGGAAATCGGCTGTGATTAGACCGAACGAGTAGAGTCGCAAGTTGCTTCCATCAACGTCGAGATTGATTAATGCGATTAACGCTCGATCGCGGCCGCAGCGTACGATTTTCGTGCCGAGACCGAAGTTTCGCAATATCGAGATTTACGTCGCGTCCCGCCCGCGCATAAGCTCCATCAGCGGGCACTTTTTTTATCGAGTGCGATGATCCGACGATCCGAAAGAGAGGGAGGGAGGAGGACGTATCCGATAAACGGTACGTCGATTTCGGTGATGTCTGCTAGTTTATCCGTTCCATCGAGAGTACCAACATGTGTAGAGAATGAGTGAAGTGGTTGTTATATATATATATATATATATATATATATATATATATATATATATATATATTAAAGGAAGGGCTGAAACAGGAGGGATGAGAGGGTTGATTGAAAATTGAGTATGCGCGTATGTGTGTGTGTGTGCGTGTAATGAAGAGTATGTGTGTGTATGAAAGAGAAAGAAAGGGGGAGATAAGGTAAAAGCGAAAGGGACGACGCGATGTTAAATTTAGTAACGAGTTTATGAGAGTACGAATAGACACGATAGTGATTTTATTTAGCTCGGGAGAAAAAAAATACGCAGCATTTGATGTAAAGTAAAATTCATTCTAATCGTAGACCCAAGGCGCAGTAATCGAGAAAAATAGATAATTTAAGCGTACCTTAAGAGGAGAAGCGAGTCGTTGAACGAAAGAAGGCCTATGGCGTCGCCTCGCACGACCCTCCGAGACGGCGAAGCGCGATCGCTTAGATAAATTTATTCGTCGATCGAGAACGCCACAAGCGCGGCGCTTAGGGTCGAATGAGAAATTAAGCGTTTACGTAGCGGTCTAGTCCATTCTTCTCGCGTGATTAACGAATATAATGTACATAAAGTAATAAAAAAAAAAAAAAAAAAAAAATGATGAAGAACACAACAGATTCTAGAGAACGGCGAGACGCGGGCGCGAATTAGCGCGCATCGCCGTTACCTTTTTATAAGCTGATTTTGTATTTATTGATTAATTGCGGGGTTTATAGAGATGGTCACACACAAATCACACGTAATTCTCATCGTCCCTCGGTTCTCGTAATGATTTCTAACGATAAGTGTTAATTTATTGACTGTGAATAGAAATAAACGATGGAAGAGATTCAAATGAGAATCATCTCTCGTATACCTGCGCGTATTTCATTTCGCGAAAATCACGCCTGGCAAACTTCCGAATCCATAATCCGGCTTATTATCCCTCCAAAAGACAAAGGAGCAGCTACGCCAGTAAACGGTAAGTGCTTCATTAAGATAACATGTATAGCGTAATCTCAAAATCCTAGCGCACTAAGCAACGCTTAATTGAGTGCAAAGATTTTAAAACCAAGCCGTAGAAAGGCATTAATAGCGTAATATATAATTAATGCGTAAGTCGTCAACAAAATTATAAATATTTTATATCGTTATTTCACACGAACAAGCAGACGGTCTCTGTTTCTTTATAATTTCTCGTAACGATTTATATTAGACTGGTGTTAAAAGTTTCTTTTTTCATCAAGCTTTGTATTAAATAAAATTAGAAAATCAAGTTCTTCAAAAAGGGGATTGAGAAATTTCTTTCTGGAGGATAATTTTCTTTGAATTTCACTGAATTTTTTTTAACTTTATAGGGAAAATATAACAAACTTTTTGGACTAAAATCTAATAATGGTACACATTTAACGGATTTTGCGCAACTGCGCTCTTTATGTATATGTGACGATTCGCATATATACTGAATTGATCGGCGAAGAGCAATCGTGTTGTTTAGTTTTAAACAATGCAAAGCAAGCGAAAGATTCACGGTAGCGGCAACGCTCTTTTTTGCGGCCGCAATTTCGGGAAATACCCTTCGCTCAAACGGAATAATTAGACGGTTTCTTACTCGATTAACGAGCTTCGCTGACATTAAGCGTCGCGATGTCGTTTCATAAAGTACGCGACACCAACTCCCGCTTTAACGCTGCCACGCGGTGCCATTAGCGGGAAAAAGTTCCGGATGACGGACGACTCCGCGTCCGCCGCTGGTAACTCCGCGCTCTCGCAAACTTCGCGCTTTGGTTATCTGCCATTACTTGGCAAGATCCTCTTATTTAACTATCCGCCTGCGCTCGCTCGCTCGCCGTTGTTCGTAATGGTGGAAACTCCGGGAGGGAGAGACGCAGCCGTCTCTCGCAGGCACTGGAATGGTCCGGACCTAGGGATCGTTATTCCTCATCGCTTCTCATGGATTAAATTAAATTATAAATGTACATTTTACGCATCGGTCCGCAAAGAGCTTGCCCGCTGTCTCTACGTGCAATTAAATATCATCGTCGCCCCGTGTCTCCGTACTGCTAATTACAGGTAATTAATGGCAAAATCTCGCAATCTCATTAATTCTCGCATGCATTAATTGACGTACAAAATTGTTTCCGTTTAATTTCACCGACACGTTCTCTGGGGCACATATCGTGCCGGAAATACGTCACCGACATTCGAAGTTGGTCGCGTCCAACGTCGGCGTCGGTCGTGTCGTAACGAGACGATCGCACGAGAGACAGATAGGCAATCTTTCCGAAGAAAGTACGATAAAAAGCACTTAGTAATGTATGTAAATGCACCCCCCCCCCCGAGAATCATTCCGAGTGTTACGGCGTGTACGTGTTCATTCGTAAGCTTCATTTCGTACCTCGAGGGACAGCGGGGGAACTTTTAGTGCGCTAGATTATGGCGGTAATAACTCGACGAGTTTCTTTACCCGCGACTCCGCGGTCCACGCGAGCAAATTCTTCGTCCCCCGAGGGTGAGATCTAATCTAACTTTTAGGGTCGCGCGTCGCGTAATCACGACGGTTTCTGAGTAATTCAGTCCGGCCGCCGTGAATTCAGTTACGTATCTTGCAATGTATTACCCGCTTCGTTACATCCCGTTTCACGCGAAAAAAAAAGAAATCTTTTATTTCATGATACATTGCTCGACAATTTATTTACGACGTTAGATGCTGCGCTGTTGTTACAAATATATGTTCGCGATATCATATTAGTTACTCGTACAAAAATCAACAGATGTGAAAGCGATGCTGCAAATTTCTAATCGATTAAGTCGTTACGGGGAGACGCGTTTATCTCAATCTCACCGTTATCTCAATCGCGTGGAATTGACACGCGATTCGTTGCCGTAATTTTAATAATATAATCGAGTCCCGCCGACTTCGCTGTAATTTCTTTTCAGCGAGATTTATCGCGTGAAGGATACGCGCGGCGGAGTATTGCGCGTATATATTGTGGCGTGCCACATAAATCGCGATCGGACATCCACCTCCGTCCGTCCACTCCAACCGATCCCGGCGTTATCAGTTGCGCGATCGGGCAAAACGATCGGTTATACTTCGCACGGGGACTTTTGTGCTTCTTGCCCGCCCCATAACAACCTTAATTACTGTCCACGCTAATGAATCAAGCAAGGAGATATCGCTATCGGCACCGCGCATAGCTGAGAGCCGGATGAAGGCTCCGTTGCGAGAGATTACTTTACACCCGAGGCGAGATAAAACCAGAGCGTCCATTTTTTTTCTTCTCTCGCTGTCTCTTCCCTTTCCTCCCTTACTCCCCTCCCCTCTTTTCACGACCTGCGGGGCGTTACGTCGAGAAAAAGCTGCGATCAGTTCATCTATTTCTATATTAGAGCCGGCGAGATGACTCGTAAATCACGTCTCTGCGTAAGCCTGCCGTACGTGCCACCCTAAATAACTACATTCTCTGTGGCATTAATGAAAGCATTCCGATCGCCACAGATTGCCAATGGAGGTAGCTAATATCCAGTAATTGCAGATCGCCTTTTGTAACGACGATAGCCTCCGGGCATGCAATATGATTTCGCGATGCGATGGCCGTAGATCGTAGTTATAAGTTACATACGATGCGATTAAGTGACAGGAAGACAGCGTTAAAGCATGGTTCGTGTGATAGCAGCTATTCTTCATAACACTTGCAGATATATTTTGCCTTTGGATCAACGCACATTTCTATATTTAAATGATATATGTAAAATAATATCATATAATAAAACATATTAAAATTAAAAGAGGAAATAAATTTAAAGTTAAAAAATTGTTGCAAACGAGATAGTGCGTCTCTATTGTAAGACGCGCAAGCTGTTTAAATTGCAAATTAATAAAATTTATCTAGAAAAATTATTTTCTTTTTACTATGATACACTTTTATGCATGTCTGGTCTTCTTGCTACAAGTACAAATATTTTAAAAATTTGCAAATCGTAATATTAGGTGGCCTCGGGCATTTCTCGGACAATACCACGCGTATTATTATATATATATATATATATATATATATATATATATATATGTGTGTGTGTGTGTGTGTACCTGCAAATATTTGCTTGTTTAGTGTCTAATTCGTTATTATCGGACTTGGAACTATCCACATAAGTAAGTACCTGAAATTTCCATAGCTTGCCGACTAATTGGACCCTCAAAGGCGGAATCCTGGTAAACTTTGATAACTAGCCGCACCTTGTTGAGCAACTATTGTTCTGCTCAGTTTGCGAGCAACAAGTTGGGCACTGATAATTAGACAAGTTAAGACAACTATGACCGTCCACAATCGTTAGCCGATAATAGGATTAAACGTACTTACAGGAAGTGCCAATATAGGCGACAAACTATTCTCCACATCTCCTTTATATATATTATAATTAAATAATGATTTTAACACCTTCCTCCCCGGCTACTTCGGAGATTTCATTCAAATGCATAACATGGAAATAAATGATTGGCGTCAGGACATGCGCCTTAGAAAATCTTTAGTCTTACTTAAAATATTAATTATTGATAATGTTAACTCAGCAACGTCAAAGCGAAGTTTTGCAGACACAACTCATTTTCGTTCTTTTGTGCTTCTCGAAAAAATGTAGCTCTTTTTATTTAAATATGTTCTCTATTGAAATTTGTTAAAAATACAATTGTTAATTTTGTTTTGACAATAAAGCGACGTGGAACATCCATATTCTTATAATAATATTCATTTTGTTCCACGTCGCTTTATTGTCAAAATAAAAGGCTTTTATTGTAGTAAATACAAAGCTCTAAGCACACGACAATAGAGGACGTGTAAACGTATGTAGCAAACTTGACACTTGAAATATCAATCATATGTACGCCGCGGCTCATCATACATCCGGGATGTGTCTCTTGGCGCATCCAAAACGAAATTCCACATGCGTTGAATCATGAGCGAGGATTATATTTACTTACGGCGTTCTGTCTCATAGTTTCTCGTTTCTGACAGAATAAAACAACATCCCATTAATATCGTGATAGAAACGTAAGGTCGTCGTGCTATACGACGGATAACGGGGAAATTCGGTGCTTCGTATATCATACACCGTGTTATCACCGCCATTTGCAAACCACGGTTGTACAGATCTAAATTAATAGAACGCTAGATAATACTATACGCTATACGTCGGTCTCGACGGAAGTTGGTACGCACGCTCTCGGCGCATAGCGCTAAACTCATATAAGAAGTTAACGCGGAACTTGTATCTTCTTTAGGAGAGCTTGAAGTTTCGCGAGTTTCAGAAAATACTCTTCTCTCCACAATCCGATCCTAAGTATGAAACGCCCCGCATAGTTTATTCTTATTTCCTTTTCTCATATCCAGCACTGCATACGTTTATAGAGTATATGGTAACTCCTTGCGTGTCGCTACTTCCTGCGGCGAAACCTAGCGCAGCGGGATGTCTACGCGATACACTGCATTTTATTCTATTTTATTCGTCCTATATCAGATTTTTCCCGATGTGCGTCACGTGACGAGACTGCCGCTGAGATACGAATGTAAAGTAATGATATCCGGGTTTCGCGGAAGCGGAATATTTGATATCGCAGAGAGAGAGAAAGAGACTTACGTGTATACGTTTTTTATCCGATCCCGTACCGACGATTTGACATTTCTATCTTCTAGCTATTTTTTTTCTGGAATTACTATTTTATATCAGACTCGCCCGGCGTTTTCACGTGTACCGCGTGTACGCGTCTGCAACGTCGAATGTAAGACAATCAGGAGCGCACGGATACGAAATCAGCGTATGCATAGGGATGCGAGTGGTTGATTTCCAACGCGCTATTATCGCGAAACACTCGAGACGCGGAACGCCAAGAATGATACTTGACTTCTCTTAGCATCGGTAATTACATCCGATCTACGTTAATTAGTACGCCGCGGGTTTTAATTCCGGCCGGAGTGCCAATATCTATCGTGTCTGGCACACGTGAGTGTTGTTCACGATTGAGAATTCGAGAGACTCTAATTAGGACGTCTGAGCTGCTGTTTCATTCCAGACGACTCGCGCTGATGTTGTATTTAACGGCAAAAATCGCGATGATTAACGGCAGGTATTTTTGATATACACAACTTTTTAAATTAATAATATCATAGGAAAAAAATCTTGATGTCTATAATTAATTTTATTGTTTAAATTATTTATTTTAAAAGTATGAAAATATATATATGTGGAACAAGTTTTCAAAATTCTTCTTAAAAATTTGTTTATTAAAATCGATCTATTTTGCTGCTTGTCGAATTTTAGGTTGAATTTACCGACATTCAATGGCGATGAATGTGTTATAAAACGGCAAGTATGTAAGAAACTCTTTCAACATCTTTTTACGACGTTGCTGAAAGGGTTCCTTCAAAAGAAAATTATTAACGTTAAAAAAATAATCGCGACGCGATAAGTCATGCGTTCTAGTTTCGCGTCGAAGCTTCCAACGAAATCAATGGTCGGTCAATAATAATTTCATCTTCTATCGACACGGTCGTACTGTAAAGAGTACGCCGCGCGTTAAACACAAACCAGTCATTAATAACGTAGAACGTGGCACCTTTAAGGCTCGCGACCATAAATTCCGCGGCCGCGACAGAAATGGCAGTTTATCCGCGGCACTCGAAATCTAATTTATTTCACGATGCGAGCATATAACGCAGTTAATAGTGTACGCGTCTGGGTAGCATGTGCGTACGAGAAACAAGAAGATACAATATTTATTGAGCGCGCCGCGTTCAGTCTCGCATCGAGATGAAATCGCACACCTCGCATCCGCCCTTGAATCTTCTCTCGCAAAACTTGTCGGTCACGTTAATAAAGCAGGCGCGTTTTCCGCCAAGATTTTCAATCTACGCGCTTGCACTTGAAAACGCGGCGGCGAATCGCGCGGTAACTTTCGCTAGGCACGAAGAGCACGATGTTCCATCAACATGAATAATTATCCTCGCGCGCAGATATAATAACGTTCCACGAAACTTGCCGATGCGCGGTATATCAACTGCAGTTTCGTTACGCCGATAGATCCCCGCATGGCGCGTGCTTGGTTTGCTAATTAATTATTACGTTTTAAGGACGGCACTCTGACATTTCCGGAATACAGTCAGCTCTCGCGCGCGCATATACGTCCGACCAGTCACGCTAGTGCGACTAGCACGACAAGCACGTGCATCAATCTGCGCATTATTGTAATAATACAATGTGATATCAAATATGCAAAGCTCGTCGAATACTATACGAGCGTGCCATTATAGTGCCATTACATCGACGAGACGGTAAACGAGACAGCGAAATAGAAATCTTTAATGGTATACGTTCTGTATCGCGGGATGGAGAACGGACACTCCGTCTGTACCCCTTCTGACAATTTTCGTTTATTCCCCGAACCGAGGCGGATACCCGCATGTGCTTGGGGAACATCAAAGGGATTGCTACGATACGAAGCAGATGCGAAGGGTGCAGTCGCTGGAAAGGATGCCGAAGTATGTTCCTTATGTCATTTCGCGGGACAAAATCGTTCGGGGAGAAGGAAACGATTTAGGAAAAAGAGCACTCTAAAACGCGCTGTATATGCGCGTTTTCCATTTTTCCAGTGAGAACTAATTTTCGCTCATAGACACTCGCCTCCGGTAGAAATTGAGAGAGAAAATCCGGTAAACGAAGATTGAATTTGAGAGTTATCTATTATTATAAAGCTTTGTTCGTTTTAAAATCGAATGAGACACGCGAACTAGAGATATCTTTTAAATCAGAGTGTTAAATAGAAATATAAATGGAGATTAGAGCGTACAGATATAAATAAATACTTACAATTTCTGAAATTATATTAATGATGAATATGGAGATAATTTAGAATATGATATGATTTAATATGATATGAATAATGTGATATGAGTAATTTGGATTTATTTTATTTTTATCAGTCAATGAAAACTAATTTTATTATTTTTACAAAGTACATATATTACGGCAATTAAATCACTCAACGTTTAATATTGTTCAATTACACTCATCTATCAAGAATCATTCTTCTTTTTACAGCTAATTAATTTATTTAAATTTTTTAGTATCTCTCTCTCTCTCTCTCTCTATATATATATATATATATATATATATATATATATATATATCACGCTTAAAATAACAGCTTAAAATTACATTTTAAATTAATTAAATTTAATTTTTTCTGTAGGAAATTTTTTTTCCAATAAACTTTGTACTCTATGAAAATTAACGGGCTGGCGTCAGTATCAAAGCTATAGTTTTAGTATAAACAGCAAATCAGCCGAATTATCGATCTCGTGATGACAGCTCCCGGATGCGAGCACACATAAGCATTAATTAGTAGGAGCGAGAGTTACCGGAAGTGCGGATGAGCCTGTCAATGAACAAGCAGTCTAATTCGGCCATGCTAGCGCTTTCGGCTATATACATACGTGCGACACACTCGTGCGAATTTCCCATGTGAGCGTAGACACAGAGCACAAGTGTACACAGAGCACGTAAATGATACACAGCGTGAAAACGGACGCATTCGCGAAAGGACAAATTTGTAGTACAAACTTCCAGTTTCGTGTATCGTAAAAGGGGAATTGCAACTGTAA
This sequence comes from Temnothorax americanus, assembly GCF_048541705.1. NCBI lineage: Eukaryota > Metazoa > Arthropoda > Insecta > Hymenoptera > Formicidae > Temnothorax > Temnothorax americanus. Next base: position 3,735,884 of record NW_027509360.1, on the reverse strand, counting down.
CTACCTCGCGTGGGTACAGAGGAAAAACAGCGAATATTCTCAACAAATTGTAATAAAAATGCAGATAATTCAATTCAAATAATTCCGTTTTACAATAATTCGATTTGATACCGTTGATAATATAAAATTTTATTTGATGCATAATTCAACTATATAATTCATCTAATTTGCGATAATACAATATTTGCCTGGAAACTGACTTTTCCATCGGTACTGTTGAATTAGCGATTTGTGTTACTATTTGAGATGTTCAAAAATTAGACTGAATCGATATTGAATTAAAGTGACGAGAAAATATGACTGAAAGGACATCTACAAAGAAGTGCATCGCGTGTAATGACCAGTAAAATCTATTATCCTTATATATCATGCATAAAATAAATAACCTCATAAAGCTTGTGTTAACTTGTCTTATAAATCACTTTGATGTAGCGATTATGGTATATTCATCGACCGAAGATGGTGCAAGAAAATATCGATATGCCTTCGAAGCAAGCGATTTATATATATCTTAGGATAAGGTAAAGACGATTTTTTCATCTATAGGAAATCCACGGCAGGCGTCGATAACCACTTATCTCTGAGAGGAGTTCGGCTTCAAGGTGATTCGGGATAGCCAGGTCCCTTGTGATACGCGCGCATCTAAAACTGCCAATATTGAGGCAGGCTAAGTCCTTGGAAAATTGCTTTATTTATCGCGTAACATCACACCTATTACATGCTATCATCAATCGGATAACTCGGCGTTTAAAGTAACGAGACTTATATTATAATTTAAACGCAAAAGCAATAATTTTATCAATTAATTAGTTTCTAATCATAGATTAATTTAATTCTTTTCTAGAATGCTAGCACTATTTGCAATATAAATGAAAGAATATTTAATTCACAACAATTAATTGGCATTGATGAAACGCTTAATGGCAAACGATATATAATATACCATTTTTTTTTAAATTTTAAATCATAATTGATTCGCAATGCGTAATTCTTAATTAGAAATTAATTAGAAAAATATTAAAAAGCGGATTGCATATCCTTCAGAATGAAATGTATCACATGTCGAAGTAAATTAAAGTTCTCACGAGAAATCGTGGGAATGATATTCGCTTCTTTGTAAGCAACGTTAGATTACTTTGTTCATTTTCGTTCTTGACAAATATCCCGTATCTTTCCGGCGACTTTTTATTAACTAAACCCAGAGTCTCAGTGGACGAGAGTACGACAAAGCGATCCCGTAATATCGTCAATTGAATCCTCGTGGATAGAGTGCAGCGATTTGTAACGGGATTTTGAAGCGGCTGTCTTGCTCGGGCCGGATAATGGCGTACGGATTTTTCAGACTGACTGAAATCAGGCAGCACTGAAAGGAGATTTTGAAAAGGGATCGCTGGAAACGTTAACGAAATTGCGGGGATTGTGAAGACGGCGATAAAGGAGATAAACCATAGTATCCTGTGTAGGCGAATGTTTTATCTAATAAGCCAATACATATAGATGTTTTTAATATCTTTTTGATAGTAAGCTTGAATTGTAATTAATAATACATGTCTTGTCGAAAATTTGAACAAAAGATTGACAGGTAATTTTAATTTTTAATAATCATTATTTAACAAATAATGACTCTCATTGCAAGAAACAAAAAATATATAAATTGTTAAACTCGCGTATAATATGTATTATATGTTTCCAGATAAATTTATCATAATAGATTTATCTGAATAAAGAAATAACGAATTTTGTAAAACCCTCTTCAATAACTTTAATGAAGAAAACAATGAACGACAAAAATAATGATGATAATAATAACAACGTCATCTCCAAACTGATTATCAGACAAGACACACCTGAGAAGAGCCCTCGTGGTGACTTTGTGACTCAAAATTACAGCTGTATAAGAGACTCGGCGAAGGACGATCGACAAGGATTCTAACAACCACGCAGAGTACCCTTTGTAACCACGAGAGCTTTTTAATTAAAGCGCAATTCTACCGGCCTCGAACCTCCACGAATTTCGGCTTACGTGACTGGCGAGAGAGGAACAAATGGAAAACAAGGTATTTTCACGAGAAGTTATCATAGTCAATGTATTGAGGAAAACATTTTTATGCGGGAGAGCGCCTCGAAGCATGTCTGAGGATCTCGAAACCGCTGTGTCATTCAACCTAACTACATTACGCCTTTTCGTTATACTCACAATAGAACTTTCTCCTTGGCTCGTTCTTTTTTGTTCGGAGAAGTTTGATCAACGACAAAACCGATATAAACTCCCCTCTAAAGACGAGGTTTCTTAGCCAACGTTTGATTAATTTTTTGTCGTATTACAAGCGAAAACATAAAATTGTAGGATACCCAGACTACACGCGTATCTAAAAGATATGTCAAAGACGCCTTTTTTAAGGATGTCTTTAAGATTTGATTAAAAGATATCTTCAAGATTTTCTAAAAAAATTGAGAAATTATTTTTCGTAAAACATTTTTGCAGCATGTATAGATTTTATATTATCGAGTGCAACATTTATTGATATAAAAGAACATATGATGGTATTTAAAAACGTAATAAAATCTGCATTAATGAAACACTTGTGTGTCTTGTAAATAAGAAAGTTTCTCCACAACTATTTCTATATATATATGCTAAATACTTGTATATTAAAATATACTAAATACTCATATATGATAATCCCATAAACTAAATTTAAAAAATTTTAAGAATCGCAATTCAAACATAGAGATTTTATTATCTAAAACTCTATAAGCATTTTATTTTCTTAGAATTTCCTACATTTCCGAAACTTTTTTAAATTCTTTCAATAATACAATTTCGAGAATTTGAAATTTTAAATCGTAAAAATTAAGAGAATATCTACAATCGACAAAATTATATAGATTTTGGTTAATTAAAAAATATATTGACTAAAACAATATAAATTGAAAAATATTCAATATAATATAAAAAAATTAATAGTTAGGGGTACGATTATATAATTTTACTTGTAAGAAAGCTATAAATAAACTTATATTATAACACATTTGTTTAATTTTTATAAATGGTAAGAGCTAATTAGAAGAGAGCGATGGCATCTCATCCTACAGTGTCAGTGCCATATGCGCATAAATCACCGTGTGCTCGCTCGTCGCTGTTTTCCAACAGTTCTCTGTGACGAATAAAAACGTATTTTACGTCAAGAACTGTACTACTTGTTTGTACGTGACAACTAGTACGATTCCGGTTGTTGCATGATCATAGCCCGTCACCATGGCATACATGCGACATTTTAGCAGTTTATACAACGCTCTTGCTCTGCCTCAAAACCGAAACCTAGTCAGTTCGCGTGACCTGTAGTCACTAGTCTCTCAACTTCTTCAATGTTGCCTTTCGAACAATGCTCGTTAATCACTTATAACTTTCTTAAGTAGTTGCAAATTGTTACTGCATTAAGGGTAATTTATACGTCGCGTGTAAATTAACTCCTTGCGTTAAAATTTCACGGGAATTTCGCAATGTTCATTTAATACTATTAGGATAAGAGCAGAAACGTCTCACTTCCAAAGTGCTATTTTAAAAATATATTACATCACATAATTTTTTAGAAATAGACAAAATAAAAAAATATCTTTGTGCTTAAAATTGATTCACGTCATTTTAAATAATAAAGTTAATATACATAAAGTTGATTATACGTATGATTCTAATGTACGTGACATATTTATATACACATGTTATTTATAACTTAAAAATAATAAAATGCATCTTAAAGTTATAACAGCTATAAAAACGTTACATAAATTGGTTGAGAATTAAGATATTATTTCAAGCATAATAACTTATCGCCGATAAAGTTTTTCGTATAGCGTACAAATTCCCAAATAAAATGCTAATCGGCTCGTTACAAACGCGACATGGCTGTCAGCGGTATAATTTTATGCAAAGTCCAAATTATGCAGCTTTTTCTATCGTGAAGCTGCCAGGGAATATTAATTATCTCACGCTTGATCTCACGGTTTCTGGGCAGTTTTGAAGCTGCTTAAACGTCGTCGCGGCTCTAACGCAAGTTGTTATGAATTTCTCGCCGTTTACAGCGGAAAGAGAGAACCGGAGGTTTATAGGCAGGGAAAACTAGAGAGAAAAAACAAATCAAAGAAGAAGCTTGTAAGAAAGGGACCGTGCTCCTAGTCATCAAAGGAGTAATTAATACAACCCGATGACCCGGATATTCAAAATTAGTTTATTCAAGGTTTAACCGGTGGTTGAGCCCATTAACAGGTTTCGGCACGTAAAACAAAGTTGTCAGTCGCGAGAGTCCTGAGCGCAAAAGACCAATGCACTAGATCGCGATAACCTTCGACCTCGCCCTTCTACCCACCTCCGTATATTTAACTCGAGAATCTCTCGGATAGTCAACTACCGAAATTCCAAGCGGTATGCGCACCCCAAAATTATCAGGTTAATTGCCCGCGAGGACGCCGAGGACAATGCCGGTGCGAAATAGTTAAGGAACACGTACGATTAAGGAGAATATTTATTTTGATGATTATTATATATTGTCTATTATAATATAAAAAAGCGATATTTTGTGATAATATATAACGATCTTGAGAGAGAGAAATTGAAAGAATTCCGGAGAAAACGCTGTTTTGCAGATTGCAATTTTATATTTAAAAATTGTATTGTGAAAAAAAAAATATATATATATAATAACTACAATAAACATAATATTTTACTATATATCAGTTTTATGTGTCTTTTACATATCTTTTATATTTAGATAAAGAGGAGTTTTTTAATTATCATTTCAATTCTCTTTTGCGACATAAAAGCATTATTACGCTATGTTTTAAAATCAACCATATGTCGATGTTTGAAATTGTAATTTCAATTTTTCCGTCATTGTTTGTAAGAATTTTAATTTATTACTTCGAAAGGGTTTAATTAAAAAGCCACTATATCATTGAGTTTGTAGGAAAAGTCCGTTGGAAACGGTAAAATCAGAGCGAGCTATTTCTGGATTAAGAGAATAATTACTGAGAGAGGAAGTGAGATCAGCATACGATCTTTCCAATGTATAACTTCTACAAACAGCCGATCCACGATATTAAGGAAAAAAGATTGAGTGCCTGCTGCAACTCTCACTCTCTTCGAGGCTTCCTTCTCCCCGTCTCGTTCTAAACTACGCCGAAGGGAAAGGAGTGCTTTACATCAGGCAACACGAAGCGAGGAAAGCAGACCGAAGGAAGATAGAAGAGAGATGAACCGAGAAAAGGAAGATCGTTCAGGGAGAAAGAATCAGCAGTAGAACGGAGAAATCTATTCAAGGAGTCGACTCAGTCTCGAGACTGCGGGTTTCTCAGCAATTGTCTTTGATTCTTCCGGTTAATACGAGGAATCTGAATTCCGTGGGTTCTGGCCAAGGGAAAGAACGATAAGGGAAAAGTCTCGTCTGCGATTGAAGGAGTACTCATGTGTTTTCAAAACGAAACACTGGTTACTTCGCCCCTCTTTTTCACTCCCTCGCTGTTTCTCGTCCCGCTTGTCTTATGCGCTGAGCTAAGTGATAAAAAGGCCAATCAAGAATTTAGTAGCGTCGACCAAGGATGTCGCGGAACGACGACGACGGCGACGGGACATTTACGAAGCGGAAAGATTCAGCAACGTCCATGGAAATATCTCATCGATCGCGTTTGAGGAAATGTTTATTGCAACGTCTTCGGTAAAACGTATTTCTTCCCGTCGGCAAGCAATTTTTTTGTCAACGTGCGCGAAGTCGCGTCCGGCGTTCTTTGTAATTTCGGAAAGTGGGTGAGCTAAATGGATTGCGAAGACGTCTTGCGGACCTGCGGGCCTCCTAAAATGAATGAATCTGTCAGATGGATTTATGTGATCCTTTGAAACTCGTTGCCCCTGAAGATTTGTGTCGCCGTGCAATAAGAAGCTCTTACCGGCACATAATTTCAGGAACGCCCGGGCTCTCCCGTAATCGTTAAGGATTATCCCGTTCGACGTGTTCGCACGCGGATCGATAATCGAATAGCTCGATCACGTTTGACCAAGCAACGTTGAGCTGGCTGGTGTAATTGTATAACTGTGGCGAAGAACTAGCTTCTAAATCTATCTGGAAAGTCCGCAACTAAGGAAATAATCGACAAAGTAGAAATGAAACACTCGTGGACATTGAAGCTGATAAACTGGTTTCCTGTACGTTTAACGCTCTTCAAGTTCTCTTTGCTATGCAAAGTTGTGTTAACGTGCTTTTATCCGATTTTATGCTACTTGGGGATTATTCAGTGACAGGGAAAATTCCTGATCGTTCGACCTATATTAAAAGTAGAAAACAATGCCGACAATTACGAATAATTTAACTGCTTCTAAATGCTTTCGGGACGCGTTGCATTTTTGCTGAAAAGCTCGCTTCTGACGTTAGCACGTGCTCTCTCTACGGGACAGCTGCAGAAAAATTGAACTTGACATTTTGTCACTGTTTCGCACGGTTTCTAGTGACGACATAATTCGCGCGATAATCCGAGCGTCAAAAAAGGAAACTCATCGTTCAATCTACGTCCGGGCGGATAATCGTCATTTTAACGGTCCGCGCTGTTAACAAATGGAGCAGCGAAGAAAGAAGGCGCGTTAAGTTCCCTTTTGCCGGGCGAACAACTTCCGTCGAATTAGTACGTGCGATACGTCTTTCGGGATGATGGAAGAGCTAGAGAACGATTTTCGGTTCTACTTACAGCCCTCGACCAATTTACGCCAAAATTACACGTCTATTATTCCGGAGTTCTTTAACGTGTGCGTATCTCCGGCGATTTATGAGATTCTCCGGAATGAAGAAAAATGTGGCACACGTATTATAATCAGTACTACGGTTATTGTTTTAAACAGATGTTTAAAAGATCGATGATATATCGTCTACGTGATAACGTTTCCTGCTCCTTTGCCGAACAAATTGCGCGCACATGCGCCTTTTGTTAAGAATTTTCTCACGTAGAAATTATTTCGAACTTTTATACAGCTAGAAGGTGTTCAAAAATATCGAATTTCCGATAACTTACTATTAATGTTAACTGTTTTTTAGTGCAATGCAAAATTTATCTTTTAATATTTAATAAATATTGAAAGGCAACAAGTATACAAATACATAAATTAAAAATTTTATATATATATATATATATATATATATATATATATTGTATATATAATATTAAATAAAGACAATGCCATGCTCTGTATATGTACAATAATTCTATGTCTTAAACATTGTAAAATTATTATTGTAGAAAATTGTATCTATAATGGTTATTATAAGAAGCGATATTGCAAGATATCGATATTCTTAACAAAAATATCCGTGCACGTTGCAATATCAATATTTTTTTATACATATATACAATATATATAGTATATGACTTATGGTATTGCGAATCAAGAAGATTATCGATTTTCTATTAAACATAAGCGTCTCTAGCACAGACACGCACACATACATATGTGTATGTATGTGTTTGTACATACATGTTGAGCCGAAACCGATATGAAAGGCGCATATGCGCAGCCCGTGAATTCCATGGGGGAATTAAGAGAAACCCCTTTCTTTCCGGATACAGACTCCCCCTTTTCCGCCAGGCTGTGAGACCTTATAGTCTCGGTAGATGAAAAATTGCTAGCGGTCGCACCGCGCGAAATTAGCGACAGCAGAATGGAGGTGGCGAATGTGATTAATGGTACCGTAAATTAGCAGAAGCCATCAGCTGGCTGTTTCTTTTTCCGAGTTTCTGCAACGCGTCCTACAAGGGCCGCGAAATGAGGGTGAACTGCCAAAAGCAGCTTGCGGAAATGCGAATCCTCGCGAGATGAGAACGTGCGCAGATCAATAATCCCGGACTGTCTCCTGTCTTAATTTCCGAATGTTTTTTCCTCTCGCGATACAACAGAAATCTATCGATACATCGTAAAGCTTCTAAGTTTACTGAAAGAACGTTTTAAAAATAAGCATTTAATAATTGAAACCAAACGTGTGCATTCATAACATTTAAATCATGTTGTTTTACCATTATCATTTTACATTCAAGCGAATAGGGTATTGATATTCTTGGCTGCGTTAGAAACCTTTATTTTGGTGCACATTTATGGATGCACAACGAAGAAAAACTTTAAATGTTTTATATAAAGTAATAAAAATTAAGATTTATCCAACAAAATGTCTCCGTTTGCGCATGTATTTCATTATGGACATATATCTAAACTATTTAAATGCTTGAAACTTAATATTTAAGTCTTGAATCAGTTGACTCCCACGTATCTGGAAATGGTCTCTAAAAAAAGATAAAAAATTAAAGAAAAAATACACACGTTTGTAAGAACTATTCGAACAAGATATATCGACAAAAACGTGTAAACTGATTCTTGATTTGCATTTATTCTCTTAATGGTCTATCGTTACATCCATGCATATTTTACTATTATATTAATGAGTTTCATCATTGTAAAAATAATATTAATACTACTATTAACGGGAAAACATTTAATGAAAGAAAAGTAAAATCTTCTCTTAGAATAATTAATTTCATGATTATGAAACATGGTAGTCGTCATTGACTTATTGCCAAAACTATACGACTTCCGAAAACCATCAGGAAAAACGCGGGGTTAAAATTATAAAAAAAATTAATTTTTTTTTCATTGTAAAATTACACCCTCCCCCTCCATTTCTGCCTGCTCATATGCTTACTTATTCGTTCCTTACCTGAATTTTTAAAACTATAATTAATTAAATGTCCTTCTATTGTCGAAAATAACGTACCTATATCCCTACCTACCCTTACTTTTACTTATTTGTTTTCCTATATACCTACCCGACTTTTATCTAATTTTTACCCATATTCCTATCTACCCGTATCTTTATCCAGTATACCTATGCTACGACCGCGATTACCCAAAATCAGAAAAGCGTGCGAATACTTAGTTTTAAATCGGAACCGTTTAGAAGTTATATTGGGAGTTTAATTTAATTTACGCGAGATAGAGATTTCTAATTCGAGACGGCATCTTTTCCGTCTCTGATTATGTGCAGTATACAACATAACCTTACATACGGAAAAAAAGGTTTCGTGAAATGTGGACAACTAATATTTTTTTAGCTGCAAAAGCTATATTTTCAGCAATAGTAGCAAAACTTGTTACTATTGCTAAAAATATAGCTCTCGCAGCAAAAAAATGTTAGTTGTGCATATTTTACGACTAGATTTGCTACGGCAGCTAATTTTTTTCCGTGCAAATTTATCTTTACCTGTGTTTTTTTTTTAACTTTTATTGGTGTAATACACCAACCTACCTTGATCCTCTTCGTCTTCTTTTTTCTAGCCGTATTCTGGCTTCATATAACCAGAGACTGGCAGCAAGGAGAAATACTCCTGTTGCCGGCTAAGCATCACTATAGCAATAAGCGATAAGATTTTACGCTTTTGCGTGATGCGCGAAACACGAACGCGTCGCGAAGAGGCCATCACATTAATTAAATTAATTAAATACAAAATTAACAACAAACAATAACAATAATAATTCCATCAGTACGCGAATTAATTGCGCATTTATTCTTTATACGCGTTTATTCGTAGCAAATAAAATATATTTCCAGTAATTAAAATACATAATCGAATTGGAAATAAACAGAATTTGAAAGAAATCTCTATGTCAACTTGTGTTTTGATTCAAAAAGATTTGATCACGGTTATAAAATTTATTATTATATATAAACTTTATAATATATAGGTACAATAAAACTTTAATTTAAAAATAAGTGAAAATTGCCAGACGCGTTATCCAATAGAATCTAGAAGGCCTATATGCGTATCGATTCGAACGGTTTGTTGCTGAAGCTCATCTCAAAAGCATGCAGAGATGAAACATTCAGATGAATGACGTAAGATCCGAAAGAGATAATAAATTTCACACACAATTAGAATTGATAAAAATCTCTCTTTGTAAATTTTGCAAATTATTAAAATTGTTTTTCATACAATATATCAATTCAAAATTATTTTTAAATGTTGTGAAATTGAATGATTCTCTAAAATGATTACTACAAAAAATTATTTATTTTATAACAAAATATATATTGGATCTTACGTCATAATATTGCTACTCTTTAACTGGGATAAAATCCAGTTATTAATTACTCTACGCATGAATAAGCTATAACAGTTTAGACTAAAGTCAATGCGTTAAAATAAATAATAATAATTAATAATTGTAAGCTTGTTTTTATGACAAAAATCTATAAATTATATGAAATATGAAATACATACGCATGTTACCTAATACTAAAATATTTCTCATCATTTTATTATTATAATATGTATGTTTATATATAATCGTGATGCAAATATAAAACATTATGCAAATTGAAAGAATGTCTTACAATTAGAAAACAACATATATTATATATATTATTTTTTTGCACTGACTTATATAAAGTTTAATCCTGGATACATTCTTGTTTGACTGAGTATATTCTCGTATGCACATTAAATTAATCAATAAATACACATTAAAAATGTTAAAGAGACGTCCAGGATTAAATTTATCCTGATCTGTCCTAACTGATCCATTTTAAAGCAACGGATGTATAGAATGCTACTTATGTGTAGACCTTTGTATTGTTATAAAATTGGATACATTTATCTGGATATATGGTATGTATGTATATTTAATAAGTTGCCACACATCCGTTACCTCAATAAATATATTAATTCATCACTCACCGACACCGATGCGCAATAGCGGAATTATATCTGCCACGTAGCTACGTTGATTCTGTAACATATAAATATAAAATTTTTAATAAAATGGTGTTTAAAAAATTCAATGTTTTAAAACACAACTCCTATGGCATCAAACCTTTTATTTATCATTCAATTAGATATTTATTTAAATAATTATTTTCCTAAAATGATCTTTACAATAATGAGCTTTTATAAAACTTCACCACTTTCTTTCTAATTATTATTTCTAAATTATTGTAAAATAAAGCGATTCAAGAATAAACAAGAAAAAAGTTGCTTTTACACAAATAAATAATATTTACCGCAAAGTTGTTCCGCTAGCGCCCGATGCCTCTCCCAGGCCTCCTCCTCCTCTCAGGCTGTCTTCTCGGGTTGTTAGCTCCCTCGATGCTCGACACAACTCCACCGGCATCACACGTATACGCGGATAACTATAATCGCGCAATATTTAATACGTCACTCCCGAAAACGTTACGTAACAATCGAGTTTGTTCGTGGAAAAATCGCCCGCGATAACCGCGTTATCTCGACGCGTTCAGAGCCGGACAACTGACTCGATTTGCCCGATTAAGGACTTAGCCCCGCGTGGCCAGTTGAATAGTGTTCGACAGAAAGAAGAGAAATCCTCGAAAAGTAGAAAGCGAGCTCTCTACAGTGAGGATCATCTCCCCTCGCCACCGACACGTCATGGTAGCACCCTTCCACGCACAGTTAAGTCAAATTATCTGGGCAGTTCTTGTTATGCGATCCCGACACCTTTCCGCCAAGGACCACGCACGAGACAGCCGTCACGTCTGAGAACGTGGAAATTAACGCAGTTATATGCTAATTATTAAAAAAGAACGATATTTAACGCGACGATCCCGAAACGCGAATTAACACCCGATTATTTCCGCGATAACCGCGTTTATCTTGACGCGTTCAGAGCCGGACAACTGACTCGATTTGCCCGATTAAGGACTTAGCCCCGCGTGGCCAGTTGAATAGTGTTCGACAGAGAGAAGAGAAATCCTCGAAAAGTAGAAAGCGAACTCTCTACAGTGAGGATCATCTCCCCTCGCCACCGACACGTCATGGTAGCACCCTTCCACGCACAGTTAAGTCAAATTATCTGGGCAGTTCTTGTTATGCGATCCCGACACCTTTCCGCCAAGGACCACGCACGAGACAGCCGTCACGTCTGAGAACGTGGAAATTAACGCAGTTATATGCTAATTATTAAAAAAGAACGATATTTAACGCGACGATCCCGAAACGCGAATTAACACCCGATTATTTCCGCGATAACCGCGTTTATCTCGACGCGTTCAGAGCCGGACAACTGACTCGATTTGCCCGATTAAGGACTTAGCCCCGCGTGGCCAGTTGAATAGTGTTCGACAGAGAGAAGAGAGATCCTCGAAAAGTAGAAAGCGAGCTTTCTACAATGAGGATCATCTCCCCTCGCCACCGACACGTCATGGTAGCACCCTTCCACGCACAGTTAAGTCAAATTATCTGGGCAGTCCTTGTTATGCGATCCCGACACCTTTCCGCCAAGGACCACGCACGAGACAGCCGTCACGTCTGAGAACGTGGAAATCAACGCAGTTATATGCTAATTATTAAAAAAGAACGATATTTTACGCGACGATCCCGAAACGCGAATTAACACCCGATTATTTCCGCGATAACCGCGTTATCTCGACGCGTTCAAAGCCGGACAACTGACTCGATTTGCCCGATTAAGGACTTAGCCCCGCGTGGCCAGTTGAATAGTGTTCGACAGAGAGAAGAGAAATCCTCGAAAAGTAGAAAGCGAACTCTCTACAGTGAGGATCATCTCCCCTCGCCACCGACACGTCATGGTAGCACCCTTCCACGCACAGTTAAGTCAAATTATCTGGGCAGTTCTTGTTATGCGATCCCGACACCTTTCCGCCAAGGACCACGCACGAGACAGCCGTCACGTCTGAGAACGTGGAAATTAACGCAGTTATATGCTAATTATTAAAAAAGAACGATATTTAACGCGACGATCCCAAAACGCGAATTAACACCCGATTATTTCCGCGATAACCGCGTTTATCTCGACGCGTTCAGAGCCGGACAACTGACTCGATTTGCCCGATTAAGGACTTAGCCCCGCGTGGCCAGTTGAATAGTGTTCGACAGAGAGAAGAGAGATCCTCGAAAAGTAGAAAGCGAGCTTTCTACAATGAGGATCATCTCCCCTCGCCACCGACACGTCATGGTAGCACCCTTCCACGCACAGTTAAGTCAAATTATCTGGGCAGTCCTTGTTATGCGATCCCGACACCTTTCCGCCAAGGACCACGCACGAGACAGCCGTCACGTCTGAGAACGTGGAAATCAACGCAGTTATATGCTAATTATTAAAAAAGAACGATATTTTACGCGACGACCCCGAAACGCGAATTAACGTTCGATTATTTCCGGCGGACTCGGACGGCAGAAAAACGACGAAATTCCGAATAATCCGACAACTTCGAACGACACTCGCGAAAATGAAACACAACGAACCGTTTACAATCGGCGACGATTGGATTTATGTAGTTTTCCCGTTGTTCGGTAAAAGCCTGTAAAAGATAAGATTTACGCGTACGTTTAGGTCGGTACACTTGGTTGAGATATATAGAAATACAAGTACGCAAGAATAGAAATATACGAGAATAACATATATATAATTAAAAGGAATGTATATAGAAAAATATATATACACAAGGAAATAATTTTCTTTAGTATGTGTGCCGTAAAATTATTTTTAAAAAACAAATTAAAAAAACAAATTAGGGTAGAATATTAAATGTTTTGTTTACATAATTTTAAGTGATTATTAACAAATTTTAAAGTTTGTTCAAAACTATTCCTAAAGAAACTATTTTTTTCAGGAGCTCATATTAGTGAGTACGGGAGTTAATCTTTTCGCGATACCTAAGCCAATATCTAAAAATTAAATATTCTCTCATATCACACTGATTAATTTTATAACTAGATTTTTATAGCATGAGCGTTGTCGCCAACTTATGCCGAAATCATTGTTTTCGGAAATCCGAGTTTAATGCATTAATTCTGGTTCTGCAATAGGGATCATTAATTTTTAAAGAGGCGGTAAGAATGACCCATACGTACAAAGATCGTTACGATACATCGCCCAGCTATCGCTTCCAAAAACGGAAATAACATGGTATTCATTAAATATTGCACAACAAAATTCAGCATTTAACAAATATCTAATAACATAGACGCAGAGAAAATTAGCGCAGGTTAGAAAATTATCCTTTTAAATGATTTACTACCGTCGAACCAATTTATCAATGTGTATTTAAGTGTAAGCGTATGTTTTCTTATTTATACTGTCAGCCAACATATTCTAATGGGCTGGAAATATAAATAAGTAAAGATAAATATTTCTATAGATATCACAAAAAATTATAGAAACAGTTAATTCTTGGTTACATTGCTGAAATGATGAAGATGTATAAGAAAAATTAAAATCGTATTGAGAGAACAAAATATTGGCATTTGAAAAATATAAAGTTTTTCTACAGATTTCTTTTTCACAAAAAAAAAACTAATACAAGATATTTATACATATATGAAAAATAGAAATAAAGAATTGTCTTAGATAGGGAATAAGTTATTAAATGAATTAGGCATGTGTTTTCTTTAATCCTTTCTCCAAATATTCGTCCGAGATTAGATATTTTATACATTAGTGCAATCAAGCTACATGCGTATATCTATATGTATATAAAATAGAAGTATTATAATACTAAATGTATATAAAATATATTTATATATATATAGGTGTAGCTTGATTGAACTAATTTACAAAATATTTAATCTCGAACAAATATATTTGAGGAAGGGATTAAAGGAAACACATGCCGAACTTATTTAATAACTTATTCCTTATCTAAAGACGATTCTTTATTTCTATTTTGCACGTATAAATATCATGTATTAGTTTTTTTTCCAAGAAATCTGTGGAAAAACTATATATTTTTAAAATGCCATTATTTAGTTCTCAATACGATTTTAATTTTTCTTATACCTTCTTTACCATTTTAGCAATGTAACCAAGAATTAACTGTTTCTATAATTTCTTCTGCTGTCTATATGAAACTATTTATCTTTAGTAAGATACAACTCTACATATAGATATAAATATTTCATTTTTGTTGTCTGAATTCTATTGTCCAGGAAAAAAACTTTACATTCTTTTTTAAGTTAGAACATTTAATATATTATTTTTATTAATATTTAAAATAAGTATAGTTTAATAACTTTAAAACAGGTGTTTATGTATATTATGTGCATTGTAATTCGTTACTTCTGTAACTATTAATTTCTTTACTTACGCACCACGTACCGCGCCTGATTCGTATCGTCGTTTATTAAATGGTGACCTTTATACGGTAGCATATACATAAAAAATAAATCAGATGCAATATACTGCGTTACTGAAATATGTATTTCTTGTTTTCATAAGAAAGATAAATGCTTCTATTTATATACACAAGTTCGAAAAGTATTTATAAACATATACATATACATATATTGCTTGCATCAATTTATAAGATATTTATCTCGAACGAATATATTTGGGGAAGGGATTAAATAAAATACATGTCTAACTCATTTAATAATTTTTTTTTTGTAAGACAATTCTTTATTTTTATTTCACACATACGACATGCTGTACTAATTCTTTTTGTAAAAAAATGTGTAAAAAAGCTTAATATTTTTTTAATGCCAACATTTTATTTTTAATACAACTTTATTTCTTTCTTATTCTTTTTTCATTTATTTCAGCAACTTCAATGTAATCAAAACCTATCTATTTCCATAATCTTTTTCTGATATCTATATAACTATTTATCTTTATGAATTGTAAGATACACCTCTAGATATTAGTTCTTTTTCTGATTTCTATTGTATGAGTTTTATTGTCTAGGAAAGAAAAATTTTACTTTTACATTTTTTTAACTCAACAAATTCAATTATTATCTTTAATGTATTTGAAACGAGTATAGTTTAATAACTTTTAAACGTATTTGGTCCTCATTTCGATTCTATTTTTATAGTTAAATAAATAAATCATTACTCTCCATTTATTCTTTCTCTGTATACCTGGGCGAGTGCAGCCTCAAGCACATCAGCACAATAAATTAATAAGTAACGCAAAACGAGTCCGAGATAAAATATCTGTCATAAACATTTATAGCTCAGCTATTTTAAGATAATGGATCCATGAAGTTCTATATTTATTTTTAGTACAATTATAATTATACGTAAATATAATCTCATACAATTTTGACAGATCCATTACCTCATTAATAATGTTTTTTGTCACTCACCGATTGACATTGGAGTTGTCAGCCACGTAGCTACGATGATTCTGTAATACAAACATGATTCAAATTAAAACGGCGCTCAAAATAATCAATGATTCAAAAAATAATTGTTACATGCATAGAATTTTGTTACGGTTTTTTTATTAAATATTTATCGAAATAATATTATAAACTTTTCAAAAGGATCTGTGTAAGAATAAATTTTTATAAAATTTCAGATTATTTTTTTTCTCTTTATTATCTTTAAATTATCTTTAAATCACATTACAAAATAAAACTAATTTCACGCAAGTAAGCGATAATGCTTACCGTAAAGGTTGCTCCGCCGGCACATCGATTGTTCTCATAGGCCTTCTCATCCCTCCTCTCGAGTTCTATCATCCAGACCTTTTTTACTTGCATTACACAATAGACGAGTTATATACAAGACTGATCTGTAACATACGAAAAAATTCAAATAAAAATAATGTCTAAAAAAATATATGGATGAATAACTTTACACTCAAGTATTACTTTATTCGTAATTTAAATAAATATTTAATAAAAAAATAAGGTCTTAATAAAAATGTTTTTTCAGATATCAATTACTTGTGTTCTTTTTAGATATAATTTAAACTATTATAAATTTGAATTATTTAGAAATATTTAATATATTAACAATTAATATTTTATACATACTTATTAATATTAATTTTGTCCATAAGTAATTTATTAAACATTACAAAAAACTCAAAATATGATCCAAGATATTTTATTTATTAAACAATGTATTAAACATACAATACATTATTATATTATACAGTAATTTGAAAACAATAGATACTGCGCAAATAAATATTTATTTTTATCAGTAACAATTAATAGAAGATTATAGATTATGAAATGCTCACCTCGCAATTTGTTACATCTGGTCCTCGCTTTCTCGGCCTGTGGCTCTTCCCTTCTTTCCGCATTGTTATTTCTTCGGCACTCACATCTGTTTCCTGAAACAAACAAAGTATTTATTGCAATTAAACGCGATTAAAGTAATCACTGGAATACAATCATCGCGCAGAGCTTTGCCACACTTTGTGCGATACTCTCGACATTAATCAGACGCGACGCGTACTTAATTATATATTGCGACAACGGAGAAGATAAAAGTAGAAGATGGCATTTTCGATTTCAGCGATATTTCACAAATAAAAATGCAACGAAATATATTTGAGATGTTGGCAAAAAGTTTCTCGCGCGATCAACTTCGCACGCCAAGAGCGACGCGGCGTCGCTAGATTGATTTGCGCGATTGATCGTCGGCCGAATAAGAGGCTCTTGAAATACGCGTTCGAACGGATTATCAATATCCGAGCGTCGAATCTATGTATACTTCACGACAGATACTACAATGAATACAAAGTTTATGCATGTTATACTTACCGATTAAATGAGTCGCGACGCCACTCGTCACGAAGTCTCGTTCCGGAGCCGATCCGTCTCGTGCATCCGTCACGCGTCCTGTAAAGGAAAAGGAAAGGGAAAGGGACGTAGTACGTCATCAACATGGCGTAGGCTCGGCGCTTCGTTTCTCGCGCGGGCAACTTCTCGCGCCAAGAACGTCACGGCGCCGCGGCGTCACGCGTCGCTACGCGTCCCGCTCTGAACTTCGCGATTACGCATTTTCCATACTTCGAGTAACAAATACTGTATGCTCGTCCTTAGCATGATTATTATTTTACATTCTAGCGATTAGGGTACTGATATTCTTGGCTGCGTTCGAAAACTTTACTCGGGTGCACACCGCGTCGTTCTATCTTTGTTATTCGCTAAAAGTTGAACAAGGACAGAACGACGCTGGGGTCGCTGGGTGTGCACCCGAGTAAAGTTTTCGAAAGCAGCCTTTGATAGGGATATCCGCAATTGTCCGCGCGATGCATTTTCAACCGAGCAAGGCGAGCAACTATCGTATTTCAAGAATCATCGATACCCGAGGGTTAAATCTGTATTACGCGATAGATACTGCAGTATATAACAAGCGTGCAAGGTTAATATATGTTATTATTACTAGTTAAATGAGTCGCGACGCCACTCGTTCCACAGCCGATCCGTCATCCGTCCCGTGTCCGCCGCGCTCTGGAAACGATCGAAGGATGATCGTACGTAATCGACATGGCGAAGGCGCTTCGTGATTCGTCCAGTGATGCCAACTTCGAAATGCTGCCAGGTGTGTTCTGGGGAAGAGCGCGCACGCCACGTAGCTAGTAGCTAGAGATTGCGCGCTCCCCCCCTGCACACGCCTGTGGCAGCATTTCGAAGTTGGCATCACTGGACGAATCACGAAGCGCCACCGCCATGTTGATTACGTACGATCTCCCTTCGATCCACTTCGATTGTTTCCAGAGCGCGGCGGACACAGGACGGATGACGGATCGGCTGTGGAACGAGTGGCGTCGCGACTCATATTTAACTAGTAATAATAACATATATTAACTTTGCACGCTTATATACTGCAGTGTCTATCGCGTTGGCAGATTTAACCCTCGGGTATCGATGATTCTTGAAATACGTAGTTCGCGGTTATAGTTGCTCGGTCGAAAATGCATCGCGCGGACAATTGCGGATATCCCTATCAAAGGCTGCTTTCGACAACTTTACTCGGGTGCACACCCAGCGTCGTTCTGTCCTTGTTCAACTTTTAGCGAATAACAAAGATAGAACGACGCGGTGTGCACCCGAGTAAAGTTTTCGAACGCAGCCAAGAATATCAATACCCTATTCGCTAGAATGTATATAAAATGATAATCATGCTAAGGACGAGCATACAGTATTTGTTACTCGAAGTATAGAAAATGCGTAAGCGCGAAGTTCAGAGCGGGACGCGTAGCGACGCGTGACGCCGCGGCGCCGTGACGTTCTTGGCGCGAGAAGTTGCCCGTTGCCCGCGCGAGAAACGAAGCGCTGCGTCTCCACTATGTTGATGACGTACTACGTCCTCTCCCCTTCCTATTTACAGAACGCGCGACGGATGCACGACATTGCACGAGACGGATCGGCTCCGGAACGAGACTTCGTGACGAGTGACGTCGCGACTCATTTAATTATTTAAATAAATATCTAATTGAATGATAAATAAAAGGTTTGATGCCATAGGAATTGTGTTTTAAAACATTAAGTTTTTTAAACACTATTTTAATAAAAATTTTATATTTATATGTTACAGAATCATCGTAGCTACGTGGCAGATATAATTCCGCTATTGCGCATCGGTGTCGGTGAGTGATGAATTAATATATTTATTGGAGGTAACGGATGTGTGGCAACTTATTAAATATACATACCATATATCCAGATAAATGTATTCAATTTTATAACAATACAAAGGTCTACACATAAGTAGCATTCTATACATCCGTTGCTTTAAAATGGATCAGTTAGGACAGATCAGGATAAATTTAATCCTGGACGTCTCTTTAACATATTTAATGTGTATTTATTGATTAATTTAATGTGCATACGAGAATATACTCAGTCAAACGAGAATGTATCCAGGATTAAACTTTATATAAGTCAGTGCAAAAAAATAATATATATAATATATGTTGTTTTCTAATTGTAAGACATTCTTTCAATTTGCATAATGTTTTATATTTGCATCACGATTATATATAAACATACATATTATAATAATAAAATGATGAGAAATATTTTAGTATTAGGTAACATGCGTATGTATTTCATATTTCATATAATTTATAGATTTATTTCATATAAACAAGCTTACAATTATTAATTATTATTATTTATTTTAACGCATTGACTTTAGTCTAAACTGTTATAGCTTATTCATGCGTAGAGTAATTGATAACTAGATTTTATCCCAGTTAAAGAGTAATAATATGACGTAAGAACCAATATATATTTTGTTATAAAATAGATAATTTTTTTGTAGTAATTATTTTAGAGAATCATTCAATTTTACATCATTTAAAAATAATTTTGAATTGATATATTGTATGAAAAACAATTTTAATAATTTGCAAAATTTACAAAGAGATTTTTATCAATTCTAATTGTGTGTGAAATTTATTATCTCTCTCGGATCTTACGTCATCCATCTGAATGTCTCATCTCTGGCATGCTTTTGAGATGAGCTTCAGCAACAAACCGTTCGAATCGATACGCATATAGGCCTTCTAGATTCTATTGGATAACGCGTTTAGCAATTTTCACTTATTTTCAAATTAAAGTTTTATTGTACCTATATATGATAAAGTTTATATATAATAATAAATTTTATAACCGTGATCAAATCTTTTTGAATCAAAACACAAGTTGACATAGAGATTTTTTTCAAATTCGGTTTGTTTCCAATTCGATTATGTATTTTAATTACTGGAAATATATTTTATTTGCTACGAATAAGCGCGTATAAAGAATAAATGCGCAATTAATTCGCGTACTGATCGAATTATTATTGTTATTGTTTGTTGTTAATTTTGTATTTAATTAATTTAATTAATGTGATGGCCTCTTCGCGCGACGCGTTCGTGTTTCGCGCATCACGCAAAAGCGTAAAATCTTATCGCTTATTGCTATAGCGATGCTTAGCCGGCAGCAGGAGTATTTCTCCTTGCTGCCAGTCTCTGGTTATATGAAGCCAGAATGCGGCCAGAAGAAAAAAGACGAAGAGGATCAAGGTAGGTTGGTGTGTTACACCAATAAAAGTTAAAAAAAGAAACAGGTAAAGGTAAACCTGCACGGAAAAAATTAGCTGCCGTAGCAAATCTAGTCGTAAAATATGCACAATTAACATTTTTTTTGCTGCGAGAGCTATATTTTTAGCAATAGTAACAAGTTTTCAATAGTAACGGGTTCAAATTGAATTGGTACTACCAGAAATAAAATTATTTCTATTCGCGCGTATTAAAGTTAAGATAAAGGTGCATGTATTTCATTATTCTTCCATGTACTCGTTTTTAATCACTTTTCCGTGAAAACTGTTCTATCCATGTATTTTTTGATAAGAAGTGAGATATATATATCTCGTAATAATGGGAGAACATTTTCTCGTACAAATTTTTATTTCGCATATTATATAGAATTATAAATATCAATTAAAATAGATTCGGGAATGTATTGTTAATAAACGGTTTAGTCATTGACATACTTAGTGCGCTATCCCCCCATATGCCTGGCAGAGAGCAGCGTTTCAAAGTTGACATTACTACTTTGAATCATGTGTGCATGTCATGAATGGTGTTCTCCGGCGAATAAAACGACATACAAACAAGACGAACGTAGACGAACGCGTATAGCGCCGTTTACGGGGCACGATGCGCTCTGATTGGATTATGTACAATGCAGAAGCGCATGTTCCGATGCACCGAGTCAATTTATTACCGTGTTACTCAGCTCGGCCTCGCCCGGGTTATATATAGAGTGCTCTATTATGCGCATAATATTTAGATCGGGACCGAACCGCCCCGCGCGGGAAAGGCAAATTCATTTATGTCCGCCGAAACGCTATAAAAATGGTGATGCAGCCCTGCTGCGCGTGCAAGACTCCGCGTCGCGCGCAAAACCCGCGATCGACGTTTTCTTCTTCGTTTCCTCGATGAATCGGTCGATGTGTTGTCTACGCGAAGCGAATGCACGCGTAATCCTATCACGAAATAATGAATAATTTGTGATCTCGAAAATGGAAAATCTTAAATCGAGCAGAGAAATGGGGAGATGGCAATGCGTGGAATATTTGTATTGTATAAATTTTATGAGCCATTAATAATTCTCGCACGAGCAACGGATTGAATATTCTGCAATTCATTAGAAACATAAACTGATACAGCATTCGATAATTGAATTATTCTGTAATTATATAGAATAATATTATGTCGCAGACAATACCTTCTGCGTATAGTATAGGAAATAACGCATATTAAAATGGAGCAACAGTTTCAATCGCGTTCATAATGATAATTTATTAACCGTTTTAATAATTAATAAATGAAATGCGATAAGTGATTATTCTTTTCAATATGGTTAGCTATCTCGAAAATATTCTATATGTGTATCACGAATATAATTTTCAAATATATGGGGGATATAATAATCGGACGCTTATTAATCATTAATCGTACGTACTTCATTGTAAATCTGTTAGTACCACACAAATATAATACGCGAAATATATAATGTGCACAAATACGTAATATGAAGGTATGTCCTGTATAAATTGTGACGTATATGTACAATTTTTTTGCTAAATAACGTTTTAAAATAGAACTCGTGTAACAATGAGAGACAATGAAGAACTAATGAAACAATTCGAGATAAATGCTGGGTGATTATACATATATCATTTCCTGCACTATAATCGCGCGCAAGTAGCGATGAATTATTCATGCTATGTAACTGTATTTACGCCCGAGTTATAAGGCTGCCTTATTTGTCGTCGCGTAATTAACTTCTCAATCGCTGCCGTGCTGGGTGCCGTACGCTCGCAAACAAGAACATAATTACTTGTCGAGCTTATGAAAATTACTAATTTGATGAACTAGAAGATAAAATAGCCACTGCATTTAGGAGAATTTCAAAGAAACTAATAATAGTCCGGCTTATATCACCGCGTTTCTAAAGAATTTATCGATATTAAAAAATTTTTAGATTAACAAACAGAATAACATTTTGTGCCAATTCCCTAAACAATAATATAAGACTTTAATTACAATAGTCTAAATATATATTTGTACATATATATATCTTTAATTTAAAATTTAAATTTGCATAAATGATTATAACAAAGATAATTCGATGCAAAAGATAAACATTTTCACTTTAGTATATAAAACAAAAAATTAGAGAAACTAATAAAATTACAACAAATTCGATTTAGAACACTTTGATAGCAACTCCGCACTTATTATTACAAAAATCGATATGTAATGTTTAAAGACTGCGCGTGTATTTACGTGTACGCCTACGAGATCGAATTATATCCATCCATCTATCGTCGTTCATTCATAATTTATCGCAATTCTCAAAAAAATCGCGAGAACTGCGCTCAAATTTACTACGCGTCGTGCGTTCACGCATATCCTCGCATCGTTTCTTTCTACTTGACAGAACGCCACTTGGTGCATTATGGAATAATGGGAAGATCCTAAACTAACGCTTGATTCAAGCGAATATCCGGGAGGAAATTAAATATCGGCTGAAAACTAAAACAACGAGTCATCATCCCGTAAACGCCCTAGAGCTGAAACAAGATTGATAATAAAGAATTCGGTTTTTCATCGGAGAAAATTATATATTGACGAAAAGCAATAAAGAATATAATAATGTAATATAATAAATGTATTACAAAATTTCAAATTCTACTTTGCATTATACAATACAAAGTATATCAAAATCATATATTATGCTACTTTTAATATTTGTATATTTTGCATAATATTTAATAGTGACACTATTATTTTTTTACGCTAATAGATTTGTGTTTTAGAAAAATTTTTACTCAGACTTTTAGCCGGTATTTTTCACATATCGTTGTTTATTATCGATTCTCGTAATATCTTTTATAACACTCTCACATCTCATATAAAGAGTATTGACGAACTTGGTTCGAGGATATCGAAGCGTAAGGGAACGAGGAGTACGAATCCATCAATCTTCAATAATCCTCTCTCATTGTGACGTTTAAATGCAGGCAAAATCCTGCTAATTAAGCTGCACGTTGATTTTCAAGGTTTTTTTTTATCTCAATCCTCCTCTTTTATCAATTCACCCTCACATCTCATGATCATGTATGCATGAATTGTTCTACCGCCCTCCGCAGCCCCCTTGACGGAAATATTTTCTTTTCTCCTGCGTATCTGACTGATGTTTTCCCTGGGGCATCGGGAATCGAGAATTTTGCGCGAATACCGAGGAGGAGAACTACCATAAAATTTGGTATTGAAATATTGCCAAGGAATATTGAGAATAATCAAATTTCTTTAAACGCCAAGCAGTAATAATGTACCTTAAATTTTAAACTGCATGATATATGATATATATCTGATATTCTTAAGCGATAGGGTAATAAATTACTCAATTTGTCTAAAAAAAAAATATATATATATATATATATATATATATATTGTGTGTGTGTATATATATATATATCTTTATGGTTTGACACATACTAGGACCAACTATAAGTAACATATACATAAGTATACATTGATATACGTCAACATCTTAATGAACATTTTGTAATTATTTTTCATATGTATAAGCTATAAACAAAGATATATCAAAATTTAGTCCTTTTTTATGCTTTGTTATTTATCGGTACCACTAAAAAATGCATTAAAAACTGATTATACATGATATACATAACTCAAAATGCAGTATACATAGTTTTGTGATACTCATATACATTGTATTTCGTAATTAATTGTGGTTTGTATACATTATATTAAACATTACATCAAAAAAAGGAAGTTTCTTTTGTATGGTAATTTAATGGGACCGTAAAAATTCTAGTTTACTTCTTTAAACTGTGGATACGTAACGTAAAGAAATTACAAGTGAATTGCATTCCAAGATTTCTCTATGTGCTAAAGATATTGTTAAAATTATTTGTAAAATTCTACAATTTTTCTAAAAATTGTACAAGAAGAAAGTCGTCAAATGTATATTAGGATATTTGAAGAGCTTGTTGTTATAATGGGCTAACCCAAAGTTTGTGAAAACGGAGAAAATGAACTCTAAAGATACATTAAGAAGATAGACTAGATGATAGCATATATTCTAATAGGTACCGGTTATTGGTACACTACAAATCCAAGTGTGTTATTTTTTCTGTCTAAAAATGACATATGAGACAGAAGTTCCTCTTTTATGTGTTTCTTTACATATTAAATTACGTCATTTAATACATTTAATCGTGTTGGATTAATTTTTTGTTTTGTATTTAGATGTATTTTTGACATATATTTTTAGACATAGTATTTGTAGTTATTAGATATGGAGATTAAAATAACACAATGCTCATATATTTATTGTTTTAATATATTTATGAATCCTTGTTTCCAAGCATAGATAAACATTTGAAACGTTGTCTTCGATAATATTTAATTAGCCTATCAGGAGCTGGTGAATGCTTTAATTTACATAATAAAAATAATATGCCAATAAAACTTATAAATTTTGTTAAAAATTATTTAAAAATAATAGTGTAATCTGCCGGTTCTGCTTTTTGTCGTTACATCGAAGATATCGGACTCCATATTTGACGTTACGTTGATTGATAAAAATGCTTTACTTTTTTATACATGCTATACAAATATATATTTGTGAATCCTAGCTTCTGCAAAGGTATAGCATATATAAAAAAAGCAAAACATTTTCATCAATCACATAATATCAAATATAGGATCCGATTTCTTTGATGTAACGACGAAAAGCAGATCCGGCAGATTAAACTATGGTTATTAGATAATTTTTAATAAAATGTATAAGTTTCATTGGCATATCATTTTTATTATGTAAATTAAATTACAACATCCATCAGCTCTTTGTAGGCTAATTAAATATTATCGAAGACAACGTTTCAAATGATTATTTACGCTAAGAAGATAGAATTCACAAATATAATAAAACAATGAACAAGTAATCATTGTATTATTTTAATCTCCATATCTGAATACTACAAATACTACGTTTAAAAGTATATGTGAGAATACATCATAAATACGGATGTAAGAAATTAATTCAAAATTTTCCATCAACGGCGTAACGTCATATATGGGGTCCAATTTCTTCGATGTAATGACAAAAATCAGGACCGGCCAATTAAACTATTACTATTATTAAATCTTGCCAAGATTTATGCGGTTCACATACATGAGCATACAGTTCTCATTATATAAATTAAAGAGTTTATCCTTTGGTCGTAGGCTAGTTAAAAATTTGAAGATAAGATTTTAAAAATTTGCACGAAAAATATTGACTCCGCAAATTCTTAACTAGCCTATGGACAGTCAATGAACGCTTCAGTTTATATAATGAGAACGATACGTTCATGAGACGCATAAATCTTGGTCAAATTTAATAAAAATAATAATTCAATTAGTCGGTCCTGATTTTTGTCACTACATCGAAGAAATTGGATCCTATATATGACGTTATGTCGTTGATGAAAATTTTTGAATTAGTTTCTTACATCCGTATTTATGATATATTCTCACATATACATTTAGACATAGTATTTGTACTATTCAGATATGGAGATTAAAATAATACAATGCTTATATGTTCATTGTTTTATTATATTTGTTAATTCTAGCTTCCAAGCATAGATAAATCATTTGAAACGTTGTATTCGATAACATTTAATTAGCCTATGAGGAGCTGATGAATGCTTTAATTTACATAATAAAAATAATATGCCAATAAAACTTAAAAATTTTGTTAAAAATTATTTAAAAATAATAGTGTAATTTGCCGGTTCTGCTTTTTATCGTTACATCGAAGATATCGGACCCCACATTTAACGTTACATGATTGATATAAATGCTTTGCTTTTTAATATATGCTATACAAATATATATTTGTGAATCCTAGCTTCTGCAAAGGTATAGCATATATAAAAAAAAGCAAAACATTTTCATCAATCACATAATATCAACTATAGTATCCGATTTCTTACGTAACGACGAAAAGCAGATCCGGCAGATTAAACTATGGTTATTAGATAATTTTTAATAAAATGTATAAGTTTCATTGGCATATCATTTTTATTATGTAAATTAAAGCATTCATTAGCTTCGTAGGCTAATTAAATATTATTGAAGTTAACGATTCAAATGATTATCTACGCTTGGAAGTTAGAATTCACAAATATAATAAAACAATGAACATATAAGCATTGTATTATTTTAATCTCCATATCTGAATAGTACAAATACTATGTCTAAAAGTATATGTGAGAATACATCATAAATACGGATGTAAGAAATTAATTCAAAATTTTCCATCAACGACGTAACGTCATATATGGGGTCCGATTTCTTCGATGTAGTGACGAAAATCAGGACCGGCCAATTAAATTATTGCTTTTATTAAATTTGACCGAGATTTATGCGTCTCATGAAAACGTATCGTTCTTATTGTATAAATTGAAGCGTTCATTGTCTATTCGTAGGCTAGTTAAAAATTTGTAGTCAACATTTTTCATGTAAATTTTTAAAATCTTATCTTCAAATTTTTAACTAGCCTACCACCAGATAATGAACTCTTTAATTTATATAATGAGAACAATATGCTCATATGTGTAAACCACATAAATCTTGGCAAGATTTAAAATAGTAATAGTTTAATTGCCCGGTCCTATTTTTGTTATTCGGAGAAATTGGACCCCATATATGACGTTACGTCGTTGATGGAAATTTTTGAATTAATATTCTTGCTTCCGTATTTATGATATATTCTGACATATACATTTAGACAAAGTATATGTAGTATTTTTAGATATGGAAATTGAAATAATACAATTCTCATATATTCATTATTTTATTATATTTGTAAATTCTAGCTTCCAAGCGCGTAGATAATTCTTTGAAACATTGGGCGCGTTCAGCAGACACAACTGTTGAGTTTGTCTTATTGGTCACGTTCAGCAAACCAAGCCGCTGAGTAGCAGTCGAACGTGATTGGCTCTTACTTTTAGAACCAACCAATCAACACTTTGCGTTGATTAGTTGGTTCTAAAAGTAAGAGCCAATCACGTTCGACTGCTACTGAGCGGCTTGGTCTGCCGAACGCGTCTAATGTTCTCTCTCTTTCTCTGTTAAATTAGGCGGTCCTACTATTTACCATTGCACCGATATAATCAGTTCTCGCATGTAATGATACATCTTAAAGTAAAAGTTTTGATTTATCTGTAGTCTTTTAATATTTCGCGGACAAACATTTTTACGTGTGAATCTCTAAATAATGCACCAAATAAAATATTGCCAGTAATTGACAATACAGATGAAATCAATCAACAAATAGTTTAATTGGGCGGTCCTACTATTTACAAATTGCAATGAGGAAAGTTCTTAAATGTAATGATGACACTGAAAAAAAAAATTTCTGCATTTTAATAAATATTAGTTTGCATACAACTGTTACTCTATTTATTAAAATAAAAAAAATTTTCCTTTTTATTTTAGTATGCTTTTCTCTCAGTAAATACACGTGTACTAAGGTAAAAAAGGAAAATTTTCTTTATTTTAGTAAATGGGGTCACAATTGTATGCAAACCAATAT
The DNA here is from genome assembly GCF_048541705.1 of Temnothorax americanus. Classification (NCBI taxonomy): domain Eukaryota; kingdom Metazoa; phylum Arthropoda; class Insecta; order Hymenoptera; family Formicidae; genus Temnothorax; species Temnothorax americanus. Next base: position 3,707,469 of record NW_027509360.1, on the reverse strand, counting down.
TTACTAAAATGCAGAACATTTCTTTTCTCACAATCAGTGTATGTCGTACAGTAAAGGTTTGATTTGGCTGTAATCTGTCAGTATTTTGTTGGCCAACATTTTCGTGTGTTAATCCCTAAATAATGCACCGAGTAAAATATTGCAAGTTCTCAAATAATAACCGAACGTATAGATGAAATTAATTAAGAAATAGTTAAACTGGGCGGTCCTGCTATTTACCATTGCACCGAAGAAATCGGTCCTCGCATGTAACAATACGTCCTAGAGTAAAAGTTTTGATTTGGCTGTAGTCTGTCCGTATTTCGTGGGCCAACATTTTCGTGTGTTAATCCTTAAATAATGCACCAAGTAAAATATCGCAAGTTCTCAAGCAACTGAACGTACAGATAAAATTAATTGAGAAATATTTAAACTGAGCGGTCCTGCTATTTACCATTGCACCGAAGAAATCGGTCCTCGCATGTAACAATACGTCCTAGAGTAAAAGTTTTGATTTGGCTGTAGTTTGCCCGTATTTCGTGGGCCAACATCTTCGTGTGTTAATCCTTAAATAATGCACCGAGTAGAATATTGCAAGTTTTCAAATAATAACCGAACGTATAGATGAAATTAATTAAGAAATAGTTAAACTAGGCGGTCCTGCTATTTACCATTGCACCGAAAAAATCGGTTCTCGCATGTAACAATACGTCCTAAAGTAAAAGTTTTGATTTGGCTGTAGTTTGCCCGTATTTCGTGGGTTAACATTTTCGTGTGTTAATCCTTAAATAATGCACCGAGTAGAATATTGCAAGTTCTCAAATAATAACCGAACGTATAGATGAAATTAATTAAGAAATAGTTAAACTAGGCGGTCCTGCTATTTACCATTGCACCGAAGAAATCGGTCCTCGCATGTAACAATACGTCCTAGAGTAAAAATTTGTATTTGGCTGTAGTTTGCCCGTATTTCGTGGGCCAACATTTTTGTGTGTTAATCCCTAAATAATGCACCGAGTAAAATATTGCAAGTTCTCAGATAATAACCGAACGTATAGATGAAATTAATTAAAAAATAGTTAAACTAGGCGGTCCTGTTATTTACCATTGCACCGAAGAAATCGGTCCTCGCATGTAACAATACGTCCTAGAGTAAAAATTTTAATTTGCCTGTAGTCTGTCCGTATTTCGTGGGCCAATATTTTCATGTGTTAAACCTTAAATAATGCACCAAGTAAAATATCGCAAGTTCTCGAGCAACTGAACGTACAGATGAAATTAATTGAGAAATATTTAAACTGAGCGGTCCTGCTATTTACCATTGCACCGAGGAAATCGGTCCTTGCATATAACAATACGTCCTGGAGTAAAAATTTTGATTTGGCTGTAGTTTGCCCGTATTTCATGGACCAACATTTTCGTGTGTTATTCCTTAAATAATGCACCGAGTAGATAATTGCAAGTTTTCAAATAATAACCAAACATACAGATGAAATTAATTAAGAAATAGTTAAACTAGGCGGTCCTGTTTATCATTTTACCGAGGAAATCCGTCCTCGTATGTAACGATACGTCGTAGATTTGGCTGTAAGTTTTTGGTATTTCGCGGTGCATCGCGAAATATAAAAAACTTACAGAGCCAAATCAAAATTTATACTCTACGATCTATCGTTACATGCGAGGACCGATTTCCTCGGTGCAATGATAAATAGCAGGACCGCGCAGTTTAAACATTTCCTAATTAATTTTATCTGTATGTTTGGTTACTTACAATATTTTACTCGGTGCATTATTTAAAGATTGAAACCGAATAAGTAAAATTTACTATACCAATCAATAACTAACCTAATTAAGACTTTAATCGACTATACTGGCAATGATTATAATTGTCGTGTCACCTCGTTTCGACCATGGATTCTGCTCCTTCTAAAATTGATGCAATTGAGATGCTTATATTATAAGCATCCTATCTGAATAAATAAATTTAGGATGCTTATAATATATGCATCTAAATTACGTCTATTTTACAAGATCCAGAATTCATAGTCGAAACGGGGTGACGATTTGTCATGACGATTATAATCGTTGCCACGATTATGATCATTGCCATAGTATAGTCGATTAAAGTCTTAATAATTTAAGGATTAACTCGCGAAAATGTTGCATCGCGAAATATCAAGAACTTAGCCAGCCAAATCAAAATTTTTACTCTATATACGACGTATCGTTACATACAAGGACCAATTTCCTCGGTGCAATGGTAAATAGCAGGACCGCCCAGTTTAAATATTTTCTAAATATTTTCTAATTAATTTTATCTGCACGTACGGTTACTTGCAATATTTTATTCGGTGCATTATTTAAGGATTAACTCGCAAAAATATTGCACCGCAAAATACCAAAAACTAACAGCCAAATCAAAATTGTACTCTACGACGTATCGTTAAATGTGAGGACTGATTTCCTCGGTGCAATGGTAAATAGCAGGACCGCCCAGTTTAAATATTTCCCATTAATTTCATCTGTACGTACGGTTACTTACTTGCAATATTCTACTCGGTGCATTATTTAAGGTTTAACTCGCGACAGTGTTGCACTGCAAAATACCAAAAACTTACAGCCAAATCAAAATGTACACTCTACGACGTATGTAACGATACGTCCTAGAATAAGTTTTGATTTGGCTGTAATCTGTCGGTATTTTGTGGGCCGGGTGTTAATCCTTAAATAATGCACCGAGTAGAATATTGCAAGTTCTCAAATAATAACCGAACGTATAGATGAAATTAATTAAAAAATAGTTAAACTGGGCGGTCCTGCTATTTATCATTGCACCGATAAATACGCTCCTCGCATGTAACGATACGTCGTGTAACGATACGAGTATAACTTTTGATTTGGCTGTAATCTCTTGGTATCTCGCAGTCCATCATTTTCGCTTTTTAATCCCTAAATTATATGTTGTATAAAATATTGCTTATGCGAAGTATACGTAAAATTTGTCGAAGAATAATTTAATTGGTCGGTCCTGCTATTATCCATTATATCGTGGAAATTGGTCCTCGCATGTGACGATACGTCTAGTAAAAGTTTCTTTTCAGTTATAATTTTTACTTATGTTTTCATTATTTTCGTGAGTTTTTTCTTAAATAATGCACTAAATATAATATTTGAAAATTTCAAGTAACCGAACATGAAATTATTCGAAAAGTATAACTGGTCTGAGTCCTGCTATTTGCTATTATATCAATGAAATCAGTGAAGAAAACTTTTTTCTGCAATGTATCATCGTAGAAGATTGTATGGAAATCAATTTCTTTACTGTAACAACAAAAAGTAGGACCTCGTAACATTTTAATTATTTAGTTTATTTATTGATGTTAATTATTTAAATTCTAATTTTAATTAAATTGATTAATTTAAATTTATAATTACAACTTTATGAAGCAACGCAGTAACAATTATTTAATTATTTTTAACATAATTTTTAGTAAAAGATAGCGTTTTAGAAAGCACACTGTACATTTAGTAGCTTGATGTATATTTCTTTTTAAATAGTAAAATATTGGTAGATGTTCTTTATTATGAATAAATAATTCATTATGTGCTAAATATACATAAATAAGTATATAAACAGCTTGATTGAACTCTCTAAACATTATGGATTTTATATATAAAAAAGAATACGCTCGAAGAATGATGTTACAACTTAATTCAGTAAAATTGTTCAGATAAGAAGGTCCCAGTATTTTACATTGCATGTATCTAATTACCGGTACCGGTCCTTATAATTCACAATGGTTAAGAAAGAAACACGGTCCTACTTTGTTACGTTACATATCTTTGTATAAACTAGTACCGGGCCTGATAAGTTACCCTTCATATAGAAAATTACTGGGTCGGACCCAGCATGTGCCAAAAGTCCTGGTATGTGTTATTGCACCTCCGAAATGGTCCCGACATTATACAAACCATAAAGATATATATATATATATATATAGAGAGAGAGAGAGAGAGAGAAGATAATGACATTTATAAATTGTAAATTGTAGATAAATTGCAGATGTTGATAAAGTGATTTAGTTTGTAATAATACGACTATGTCATATGCGACTAAAATTATTTGATAAAATAATATTGTGCATAATTGATAGTCTACTGTATTTCATTTCCATTTTATATTAAAGATATTGAATATTAATTACAGCGCTTAATCCGTCATTGCAGTCGTAGATTTCCATGCCAGAAGAGAGAAATGATATATAATTAATTTCACGCAGTATAAATAAATTAATTATTTTGCGTGTAGTTCACAGTAAAATATGATATTTTCCTTTACAGCGTGAATTGGTCAATACATATAGCTATAATTTTTAATCAACCGTGTAAGATAAAATGCGTAAAATAAAAAGATATTTTCAATCGATGAATCGATAAATACATAACTATGATTTTTAATCAACCTAATAAAATAATAATTTATTTTCGGTGAGAAACATCTGCAAATAAAGTTATGCTAAATTAAATTATACTTTGTATATGTGTGTGTAATTCATAGCTGTTTCTAGTTTATTAAATTTATCAGATTTGCACACAGCCTAGATATATTATTCTAAAGATTACTTAAATTTCTGTATAATCGCACTTATCCTAAAAAATGAAAAATTTCGTTTACATTATGTTTCTTATCGATGATACTACATTACGTTTAACTGAACGTCAAACAACAACGTGCCGATATAGATTCAAAGACACATCCTAATTTACCGAATATACTTATCACACATGATAGCCACAAGTTGCCGAAGCGTCGCTTTGGTTCAAAGTCCGAAACTGAAAGGAAGTAGCTAGTATCTCGCGACAGTTATTCTAGATTGGGGACGATGGGAACAAACGGAATGCTGACACAAGCGCTCCGACGTTCACGGCAAGAATGATTCTTTGTCCCGGCGCGTTTCCACGATCCATCCCCGCGCCATTCACCAACACCAAGTCCAAGCACCGGTGTGCTCGGCGGGCTGGCGCATATACCCGCCAAGATGCTCGCGCGCGAGTTTGCCAAAGCGCGCGTATATACGTGCCTACGTATGCACCGCCGCGGCGCGCCGCAGCCCTGGCTCAGCCACTTCTCAGACACCTCGAAATTAACGCGGTGATTTCGAGTACCCGGGGGAATTCTTCGGCCCGGTGCTCTCCACCGTGTTCTTCTTTAGCGGTAACGGCCGTAGTAAAGGTTTATCGCCCTGTTGTTGCTTGTGCACCACTCGCGGATCGAAAGCGAATCGGGAATCGCGGTCTTCATGCGACCACCATCTCGAATTCGCATTGTCATGCGTTACGTTTATTGTTTACAAAAAGGAAAATGTATTTACAAGCTGTGCAATATTTATCAGCAATTGCCTACGTGCTCTTGCACTTTCTTCGTGGCTGGATTAATTCAGATTCTTCACAAAATTTAACTTTATATATAAATGCATATTAAATAAATATTTAAAAAAAATCAAGTATAAGTTTATTGATTTGATTGTTCATATTTATATTAAGTAATCAATGTAAATTTATTGAGAGTTTACTCAAGTGAAATGTTGCAGCGGCATATCGCCATCAAACTTCAATACTTACGCATATAGCATATGCGCATGCATGTCCAAATGTGCGCGAGAGTATGAATTGAAATTGGTCAATTACAGAACCTACAGGACATTAAGCGGGAGCTACGTATGATTATTTCATTGTGAGCCACGCGAATATGTAAAATTTATGAAAGGAGATTTTACAGCAAGAAACGTCGAGAAAAATGACGGCAGATTTTCGGTGCCTGTAGAACGGCGCTTGCTATGAATAATGTAAAAAATACTACAGAAATGGCCTGTTTATAAAATCTACTTTGGACGTCGTTCTGTTACAATTGCCAACGCGCTAAATAGCATATTTATCCACTATATAGATATATAGATAGCTCGACCCATGAGGCTATAATTAACAATGAAGTTATTAAGTTTTTCGTTGCCTGTCGTCACCTCGGACCGTAATGCTGCCATTTATACACGTTATCGTACGTCGATCAACAAGTCATATTTCATGAATCCGCATTATTATTGCATAACATTATTACACGATTTATATGCAAATTAGGCGAATACCGGTGCAATTCGTGCTATATGCTAAACTCACAGCGGTAACTGCAAACACGTTAATCCCACGCATCCACACACATGTACACCATGAAATATAATTTCCTACATTTACATTGCGCATACCCCGCTTGCGGCTTCCGTATTAAATTCAGGAGACGTATGTAGAAAATTTCCTCCCGCCGTTTTCATGGGTTAACGTAGGCGAAATGTTAATTGGAACTCCATAAAATTATGCAAGAATGCCCGATATTACCTTACATGAAATTAACGTCGCGCGGATTTATTTTTAACTAATTAAACTTTTTACACGGCGACGTGCATAACAAAAAATGACTCGAGATATACGTTTTATCCTTTATTCTTGAGAAATTATAACCAGCCGACTTACGCTCCGTTCATCTAATCTTTATTAATTTCTTTCATATTTGAGTACTAAATATACTGAGTTATTTTTTGTCATAATTTAAGATAAATAAGCGACCGCGTTGAATTGAATGACTTGCATCCTTTTCTATCGACGTTTAATTCGCAATGCTTTACGAGAAGCGCGATGTTGGTTTGTTTTGCGCGAGCACAAAGACTCAAATCCCAGACATATGCTGCGCGGAAGAAAGGGACATGGCGAGTACAGGTGCGCGTTAACGTCAACTTGTGTACCGTAAAGGAACATAATCTCCAGGATTTTTATACGTCAGCCTGTGGCTCTTTATATACATCAAAACGCGCGGCAGTATTTTTAATAAATATCCGAGAACGTCATCGCTTTAAAACAAGCTCGGATAAACCCGGGGCTCTCGCCGTTCGTGAAAGACGCATCGCGTCGCGATGTCTCCGGGGCGTTAGGCCCGGAGTAGAGATGCGAATATTCACGGAAGGATGGAACGAGGTCACGATAGACAGGGGAAACGAGATCGAACGTGGTATCTAAGATAACGATCAGGACGACGATAACGAGCCGGATATTGGATAGGCTCCAATAACGTTGCAATCATCCGACGCGTTTTCCAAGATCGGGCAAGGTACGCGCTATCGTCCTTCGCCTAGAACGCAAGCAGCCGCACGGTGTCCCAATTTGAAGCACAAGTAACGCGCTAATGCACGGAAGTTACCGGTGTAAAGTGGAAAGTGATGGAATTACGTGCGATATATTGGGAAATGGTAGTAGTATACGAACGGTGATGGGAGTAAATCTAATTTACGCGATGAGTTATACACCGTATTCAGTGAACTAATTTTGTGTAAAATACATTGTGCATACAATATTATGTCGTGTCAACTTTTTCAGATTAAAACGTATATCTCAATGTCAATATCGCCAATTAAAGTAAGAAATGAGATGCATGAAGGATATATCATTTAATTTGAGAAGCTTACACATAATAAAAAAGTTTTCAACTGCTTTTTTTAAAATTGAAAAGCTACTTTTTTTTAATTAATTATATAACATAACTGATAATTAACTCTATCCGGCATACATTGAATTATAATTAATATTTATTTATTTCAGTATGTTTATGTTGCGCGCAATTAATTCCATATTTTAATAATTTTGCTCAATAACTCTGTTTTCTTCGTAAACGATTCTATCTAGCTCGTCAGTCGTTAGAAAATTTATAAAATCTTAAATTTGCTCTACAATGTATACAGCTCCTACCGTTTTATCAGTCGGGACCAGGGATGGCCAAATAGACGCTGACCGCGTCTTTTACTCCGGATTGACCCATTTTGAAACAGCGCGACCAATTCCCCTGCTTCGCCGTTATCGCTACCACGAAGAGGGATTTGTTTGCCGGGCACTGCGGGCAGTAACTTTTACAGACGAGACCCGATTTGGACCGCAACTAACTTTCCAATCGATGTTTACCTTGATACGTGCACTCGTCCCCCCTTTAGTACCCGACGAGCCCGCCGCACCAGCCAACTTTCGAATTTCCTGCGGACGCAGGAAGTTCTTCGCAATTTTGGAGTTGTCGCTGACAATTGAGAGAGCGATTTCTATGGTGGATAAGTCGCGGGAACACGCCGGTGTTCGACCTAGCGTAAACTACGCGGGGTGAATCGAGAATGTAAAGCGTGTCCAAGAATGGATAATGGAAACGGCGCTGCATAAGTGAAACGCGAAGAATCAAAGTAACTTTTATAATATGTATTACTATAATTTTATCAAAATGTTTTATGATTTTATTTATTCACATTAGTTAATCTCTAAAGTCCCAGAGCAGGTGATGCACAACAAGTTTTATATACACACAATATTGAAATTTTACTTTCGTGTTTCATATACTGGAATATATCTTGATATAAATTATTTATATGTACGATACAAAATTTGTGTACACAATATTGATCAATGCTGATCAATTAATGAAAAGTATTATATGAAACATACATATATGTCGTTTGTCGATTTATTGATGTTCACCGCTTAAAAAGAATGACTAATTGGTTGAACAATATTGGAATTATAATCTCCCGATTCTATCTTTTTTCTTTTTATTAATTAATTAATTAAATAGAATTAGGACTAAGTAATATGCATTTATCACGGTTGTATAATTTACATATAATGATAAATATAAAGAGTACAACTAATTTGTAAATATTTATTGGTTAATTATGCGTTAACTCTCTAGTTACTTTGCAATTTTCTGTCCAAACAACGGGTTTCAACAAAATTTCCAGTTAATTAAAACTTCAGGCTACATAATGGACTGTCAATTAAAACGTGACGTTAATCCATTCGTCGTTGTATGTTTTTTTAGTAATTAGCGAGAGTTTTCCTTCGCAAAATAGAAAAGCCTCAGAAACATAAATTACTTCGCAAATGTGTACTTGTAACTAATACTACCGTCCGTATACCAGTCATCAAGAATTAATTACAGTAAACTTATAATTATGAACGTGTTGACTTGAGGCAAGATAGACATGCCAGCGAATTGCTGAAACAGTCTTAGTTTATTCAAGCTTGATGCGCAATTGCTCGATGTATCTGAGTATGAGATGAAAATTGCTAGTGCTGCATATTAACACGACTAAACGAATCCTGTAATTTTTCGGGACGAGACGTTCAGCAGTCGTGCTTTAAGTTTGCTCAATCCGCATGGAACTCAAACTCATCCACCGTTCGTAGCGCAGCGTTAATCCATTCACGGGCTGCCATACACGAACGGGAAACGACACGCAAACTCAATATTGCAAAGCGCACCGGTGGATAACGCTCGAAGCGATATTGACCGGTCCTCCAGCGACGATACGTGGCGAAACGACTGTTCGGCAACGGCCGAAATGAAAATTTCAGAAGCGGATGCGCACGGCGACATAATAGGGACACCAAGGCCCACGAGGAAGAAAAAGGAAGAGAGAACGATTCGCCGGTGTATGTACTCGCGGGCCAGCGATATCTACAAAAAAGAGATAGAAAGGGTGTCGGGAAAATAGGAACAGAATATGCGAGACAGGAAGCGAGACCGACGAAAAGAGGCAGCCAGCCGTGCACCATTCGTGAAATCCGCCGCAAACGTCTGGCTCGCATTTTTCGGCATCGAGCGTTGCTCTCTAATAAAATAACGCCGCCGACAATTTCAAAATTGACATGCAAGAGTTTGCAAGAATTAATAATGAAAGCATCTAATCTATAACAAATTTTATCGTCTACCGATATTCACAATTACATTGATCCTTGAGAGCATTGCATTCTGCTGCAAGATTGTGTGTGCGTTACTTATTTTTTAAATTTGAAACAAATGGTCTATTTGTTCAAATAAATAAAGAAACAATAACAGTTTTAAGTTTCACACTTTTTACGTCGTGGATTAAAAATCAGCAATATGTTTAAACGCTGCAAAATAATCGATGACTCCACGCGAGATGCATTACTTTTCGTTTCTTGTGAGCGCAAACAAACTGTCCGCGTATTATTCGCGTCGGGAAATTCACGGTGCATCGAATGGAGCGCGAGACGACTTGCTTGACGAAGCTTGGTTGCAGTTTAAAGTTTAATGAATAATAAGCGAGTGTGAGATACAAGCTGTCGAGAGATCCTATCGGTGCCACTGTCAACATCCAACTAATATCACGTACAACGTGGCGGGTTAATTGGAACGGGCTCTGGGCTCTAAGGAGTATTTTGTGGCATCTAAATCGCGGTCTCACAGTAGCCAGTAACTTCCGGCACCGCGGCGCGTCTGCTCAACAGCAGGGACCTGGGAGCTTTCCGTTTTCCTTCTCGCTTTACGGGGGCGCGTGGTAACCGACGGTATCCAAAAGAAGAAAGAACGCGCCGCATGACTTGAGGGAATAGAACGGCGGTATTTAGATTAATGTTTTCGTCGTGTGATTTATGCTGCTCGCGTGCGACTTCTTACGCGCGCGCGGTATGTATATCGGTTTTCCTCCCGTTGCGACGATGCATCATCGCTATATACGTTGAACCGTAAGTAGACATTTGGCAGAAAGCGAGATCTTGTTTATCCGAGACAGTCATTGTTATTTCAACATGCAGACATATCGATCGCGCATTGCGATGCATGATATCGCATTTTGTTATGTTCGGGATATTCTTGCATGTTTAATAAATTATGAAACCTTGGATTGTCGTACGCGGCAAAGTGATGTTATTAAATAAGTAATCTCCCGCAGCATTTAATATTAAAACAGAAAAATTATTAAAGCCGATAAAATTAAGTCGATTATTGAAAAGAGATAGAACGCGAACATAAATAGTGTATATATCTCGCTTGTTATCAGCTGAATTGTCCATGTTCTGATCGTGGGTAGTAAATATTAAGGCGCGGTCTGAGCCTAGTAAATTGACGGTTCCCAAATTGATAGATTATGATTAATCGCGTATTGATCCAAAACTAACTAGCGACGGATTTTTCAAGGTATTCGTCGCGTCAACGCGCTAGACGCGAAGTAAAGCAAGAAGGAAAGCGTTATTGAAAATGATGAACGATGTTTGCCATGAGAGAAGGGTGGTTTTTGCGGTCGCCATAGATCCAAAGCACACGGGGAATCATTATATAGCCAGTGGCGGACTATATGGATTAATGCGTCTGATATAATCATCGTCTTGTTCTACTTGGTTGCTTCTCAAACGTCAAGAATAAACGTAAACGGAAGCGTAACGTATAAATTTCCTTAAGATTGCAAATGACTATTTCTAACTTCTATAGAAGCGCCGTGACATTAATTGTAATTACATTCCGTAGAGCAATGTATTTCTCACACGTATTTATCAATTCTGGACGGAGTATTTAGCGCACAAGCACGTACTTCCATTGCCATTCTTTCTAAAAATTTCAACACACGTGGAAAGATGTGTCGCGAGAGTAAAATAATGGATACATTTTGTGTCTTTTGTCGCGGATATGTATCAGAATGCGGCAAGAAAGTAGGAATCCGTGTTTCAGTTACGCGCGCGTTACAGGCACGACTAATTCTTTCGAGAATAAGTACTAATAAAAACGAAGATGAGACGGTGAGAGCTGGTGTAATAATCAAGCGAGATTAAAACTTTTATATACCTTGCGGCGAATAATTATAAAAGATGAAATGCGCTTTTGTACGCGGAGATTACCGAGCGATAGAAACGTTTATTTGTTTAATCCACTTTAAGACATTGGTTTACCTAAATCCTACTTTGTTCTTTAACAAACCACTAGTGTTCGGTGCGAAGCAATTGCGTAATGTCGACGCATGCTTCGAAGCGTTAAATTTTCTTCGCGGTTGATTCGCAAACGCCGCGAATAAATGCTCGCAAGATATATCGTTCAAACTCTTTCGCGGTGCTAATGGCTTTAACGCAATCTATGTAAATCATAATATAAACTGGTTACGTTTTATTACGCGTCGTAACTTTCTTCATCGTAGATACCTGAATGAAGAAATGTAATTTATTACGTGGGATCGTAAATGTTAATGCGCGTTTCTTTTTCACGGGCTTTTGATATCAGCGACGGTGTGGAATAAATATTACATTTTAGAGCGTGTAATTACAAATTATATATAATAACATTACATACGTATCACGTAATTAATAAGCTATTATAATTTTTACTTTTATGAATTACTACTTATTAATTCTATAATTTCAAAATCTTTCAAGATGATATATAGAGTGAAAAACGGGAAGAGGGAAGAATAAGGTTTACAAAACTTTAACTACTTTAATAAAATTACAAAATTTAACACTTCTTATTCATATTCTTATATATATATTTTAATATAATTGTAACAATATTTTTTATTTAATTCTAATCTACGTAAAATAATGTGATGTATTAAACAATATTTTGTTTAATACAGCAATTCTAAAAGTTTGATGTACCTTCTAAAAATTTATATCTATCTATAAAATACTGGTTTTTCGACAATGAAAATTTTCCGTGCGCGTACAATTTCTAATTTCGTAAAAATATTGGAGAAGAGCCATTGGATCATTAAGTAAGTACCAATCGTGCACTGCCAAATGATTGGACGCCTGGCAAAAATAGAAAACGGCGAGATTCGCTCTGTTCCCTATCGATCGGCCAGGTACACTAGCTAATGGCGAGAAAGTGGAAATCGTCGAATGCCTTTGCCGTCTCCCGGGCTCTTCGGACTTAATTTCGTAATGCAGACTGGTGCGCGGAGAGCACCCCGGTATATAAGAATCAAGAATAGCGTGGAAACAGAGTGGGATGATGAAGCAACGCGGTAACGAGACGCCGGCCGCGCCGCGAGAATATTTCATTGGATCGTTGTTTCTCGCCGAACGTACCTCGGCTTGCTACGTGCGCTTAACGACCGTGCGTCAAAGAGCCTCCATCACGAAGTACATTGCGAAGTATATACCAGAGGAACTATATATCGTGCTTCGCACGAAACTTGGTAGTTCGACAAGAGGAATCAGAGGAAATGTTCGTTCGCGCAATCGCGACGTTGCGCGTAAAATCGAATTTATACGGTTCTCCCTGGTGATGGATCATCTTAAGACAGATAATTCGCTTGAAACCTTTTCACAGAGCTATTGCAGTTTTAGCGGATAGAAAAAGATGATTTTGCGAAAATTGAAAATTTATCGTTTTTTTTTTACCGCGTCAAGTACTACCGAATGCAATTCAGTCGAATCGCGCGAGAGTTACCCGCTCAGCAATAACAGTTTTGCATCGGCGGGATTATAGGAGCACCTGGAAGAAGCGGTGTCTAATCTTGGGCGAGATGCTGGCTCGCGCAATCAAGCGTGCTGTCTTAAATAATGCAGCCGGATGCGTATTTCCTTGGGTAATACGATTAAGAAGTTTACGCGCCATTCTTGCGGGGACTTCTGGTCTCGTTGTAACATTTCTTTTTAACTTTTTCCCGCGTAATTGCTCTCTCGCGCCGCGGATGAAATTTTAATGCCGGCCGTGGATCCCGAGATTGGAAGTGACGGGCGAGAATGCGGCGCGCGTACTTGAGTTTTGCGTCGATAAATAAAGCTAGCGCGCCCGCGCGCGATTCGCCGCGTAAATAAAATTACAGTCCGTTATTGCGGCGCGTTGAGGCGTTAGAAACCGTGATGTTGTAATCGTATCCGTGTATTGCGAACTGAGCGGAATTGTACCTTTTGAAAAATTACTCTTGAAGCAGACAATTCCACAATACGAATGAAATAAAGCAAGTTCTTTGCATCTGTTTGTCGAAGTAAATATTCCAAACAGATGTGACAATAATAGCTTTTCTCAATAACAATATTACAAACTATTGGACGTTCTTCCCTCCCAAAAAGAAAAATTTGATAAACAAATTATCAATTTATTTAAGGAATAAAGCAGCATAATTGTTTTATTAATAAAATGTTTCAACACTAAATATAATAAAATTAATTAAATAAACAAATTGTATGTATGATTAACATTATAAATTATTTAATTAAGGTAATTATAAATAATATGACAACCGCGTCAATAATATTTATTGCACTGACACTATTTAAGAATTAAATATTAATGAGATCAAACCGAGATTTTGTTCATCAAAAAGCTTTTCTAATATAGTATAAACCAGAGTAAAATCAATCGGATAAAATCTCGTTCGATGCTGAAAGGGAGGTCGCAAACATGCGCCTTTGATATCCGTCGAAGTTATACCACGGTTTCTCCGTTGTAGTTCGAGTTCGGTGGTTAGGGGGTGAACGACGAAGCCGTCAAGGGTAGCTTTAGTTTCTCAGGCTTACGGTTTGCCTTTTATTCCTCCTCGTAGGTCGTCGGTCGCTGCGCGCCGCGCGGTGTCGAACGGATGCCGGACATAGTCCCGTTGTTCCAGCAGGACGCTTTCGACGATGTTATTTCTCACATGGTCCCGGGGAAAAAGTTTGATCGTTCCGACCGGCCAAATAAATTGTCTGCGGAAATGCTCGCGGCCATCGTCCGAACTTTTTCCGCCGACCCCGCCGCGGTAGCTTCCACCCGCCCCGTCACCCTCTTTCGTTTTTTCTTCTTCTCCTAAAAGCTCTTTCCGCCGCGGTCATGGGAACAAATTAATACAGGCGTCACTACTAACAGACCCCGAAGGTCCGTTAAAGGTTTCCGATAACGACGATGACGCGATACCGCTTCCATGGAAACGCTTCCGAATAGGAGAGGCGGCAAAAGAAAGTTTCTCCTTCTTCGTCGGTTTCGCCGTTGCGACTTTACGCGAGTCGTCGATCGTGAGTTTTTACGCGCGGGAGTTCGCGCCCGACTAAGTGATAGCAGCCCTAATAACGTTTTTAACGTTGCCCCGAAGTTGCGAAGTTGAACGCGGAAAAGCATCATGCGATACTCCCGTTCAATGCGATACCCCGGGAAACTATTAATCCCATAATGTCGGAATTTTATTTCCTTAGATACAGAAAGCCAAGTTGTAAATCAATTCCCGACTGTTAAAGGAATTATAAGAGAGACGAGTTGTTAGAAACGAATTGAGTTCAAAAACTTTCTGACGTTTCCCCGGTTTTCTTGGCCGGTAAACACTTTTTGCACGCCTGATACAAAGTTAAACGTAATTACAAAGTTTAAAGAGAAGCGGCAAATTCTAAGCAAACAGAAGACAACATTTCAAATAAGATATTAGAAGAGAAGAGAAAAGAAGTGGCGGTAAAACGATCTTCAAACCGATGATTGCTATACGCAGGGGTTTTTATACATTTTTGCGTCCCGCGAACATGTTGCGTCGCGCATTAATCGCGAAATGAAAGCGGATGGAAAGCGTCGACGTGACCATAAGCCCAAGTCCATGGAAAAAAATGTAAAATTCCGTCGACGCGGCGAATGTCACGGCGGCACAGAGTATCGCAGTCGACGTCGACGTTGCGCGCACACGTGGAAACGGGCCACGACGAATATTTGAATAAATAAATATTAAATAGCAGAGAGGGAACGTAGGGATGCGGAGGGTTGCATATACAGAGGGTTGAGAGACGTCTATCGATCCTCACAATTTGTCGCGGTGAAAGTACGCGTAGCGTCGTCAGAACGCAGACGTGAGATATGTGTATGAAAAACGGGAAGTACTTTCGCAGAAGACTAAAACTACATTCTCTAGACTCCATTCTCTAGATCTAGATAATGCATATAAAACGTGGAATTAATTGAGTGCTATTCTATAGAAAAATCAGACTTTCACATTGGCATCAATCATGATGTACAATCAGAAATTAATTAACGATAACAGCCATATGCATGTTTTGTATACTTGTTACAAATTGCACTTTTCGCAATCGACAAACAAACCACCAAACGCAAAGTTTTTAATCATCGATGTTATTCGGTATACGTCCAACGAGTGTTTTCCTTTCTTTTTGTTATCGTAAACTTTAACGATGTTTATCTCCTAGATTCCGGACGCGCGCTCGTATTCCTTTCGAATTCAAATTGGAACAGCTGCTATTTCATTTCCAGTGCATTAACTGCGCGCTGTTCGGAGACGAGCTGACGGCGACGGCTTTTATGCTGGACATTTTGCATGATTTTACGTGTCGGCGGATTCCCCACGTAATAACCGCAAGCTCGCGCAAATTTTAATTACACATTCACAGCGGGATTAAACTACCCCCCTCAAAAAAGATCGCGGAGAAAGCGGGTGAATCTCTCGCAGATGAATAGATTCTTACCTTAGCATGATGTTCTTGCATCTCACAGAGACATATGTAGCGGATTGAACGTTACATATTTGCAGGCTAATGCATTGATTTATGTAATTAATTACTTGTCAAATGTTTATATAACGTTTGAAATTTTGTACCGCATTGAATCACTTTCCAGTCATTTGATAGAATTCGAGAAATATTACGATTAATTGCTGGTAATTAAGGCATATGTGCAACAAAACAGAAAAACGTAATTACATTAATTAATAACGTGGAAGCTATGTCACGTGTGGCAGAAATAGGCAAATTATATTTTTTTTGTATCAAAGCGAAACCAAAATTAGATCTGTCTGCGTAAACAACAAAACGTGCCATATTTATTAGTAAAAAAACCGTAATTGCATTCAATATTTAAATTGAATTTATCTCTCTTTTAATTAAAAAAATGTTTCTTTACTTTTTTTCGTTACGCGCATGCGTTTCAAGGAAAATTATTTAACATTAGTTATATTTAAGATGCAATTTTGTTCAATTTCACAATTTTCATAAAGTTTCATTATTACAGCATGCTATTTCTATAGTTTAAATAGTGCAGGTTTCAACAAAATGATTGATAACGTTACAATGCAAAAGCGCGCACTCACGCAGACATATGTAACCGGTGCCGGTTTTCTTCGACGTTATCGAATTCGCATTACTGCGTTTGCGAAAAACACTCGTCGGAGATATTACCGGATCTGCGGTAAAAGCACGATAGAATATCGATTCTAACTCCGTGAGTGACTTGGTCGTTGCATTCAGTATCGATCACACGAGAATAAACATAGTATGCGCGTCTGCACTGGAAAATAGCATATTCATAAGTATGGCACTACACAACCGGCGTCTTTGAGCGTATCGAGAGATGGAAAAATATGGTAGGCAGAATATGGAGTATAATTGCCGACAATAACTCTGTCGTGCAATATATTACAATTTTATTCAATATATATTCACGTGTATAAAAATGCGAGTGTAAAAGAAATATTCTTTGCGTTATACGGAAACGTATATACGGTACATAAATCAATGCTGTAGAGAAGTAAAAGAAAGTATTCTATATAATATTCGCGAGATAAAAAATATATAAAACTAAAAAATGTTTATTTATTTTTCCGGTCACATAAAAGCTTTTAAATTATTAACGTAAAAAAAATTAATATACCTACGCAACAATGTGCAACTAAAATTTCTGAATAAGACGAACCAACCCGGGACACAAGAACGCCAAGAGTTGGAATACGCGTAATCACGATAAAGTACTTTGTGCACGTTCTCACGGAATACGGAGTGTCGATGTCCGTTGAAGATATATACAGGCATTCTTATACTTTCCGGAAGCAAGCGTCGACAAGCTTGCGGTTCATTAAAAGTTCGGGCGATGCGAAAAATTCTCATCTATTAAAATTTCACCGGGCGCTTCCAAGCGGGCCGGCGCGGCAGCTAAAAGGACAGTTTGTGGAAGCCGGCAATTCCACCCCGGCGGCGTTGCACGGGCGTTCGTTCGTTTATCGCCGCCCGGCTTTTTCTTTAAATACGACTATTTACCGCGAGCTTCGCGGTTTCGCGCTACGCGCTGGGGAACCAATTTCTCCGTCCGGCCCTCCGTTGGACCCTGTCCAAAAACTGTGCCCGGCACTTTTTGAGCCGGTCGTCGTCGGTCGCGCCATGACGCAAAAAGGAGGCTGCCGGAGCGAGAGCCTCGATGAAATACCCGCGTTACGTGCTTACCGGTAAGGTCGACGGTCGGATAAAGAACGCCACAGGTTGGAAATTGCGAAAACTTTTTTTATTTCATCGCGCGGCACGTGCGATAAATGACACTGCTGCCGCAGGCGCCAGCGTATAGTCGCGGCAATGGGGAAAGAATGGCATGGCGAACTGAGAAAGAATCCAGTGGAAGATTAGCTATCTTACTCTCTTCTTTGTTGGAAGTGAAGCGACTACCGATCGCGCGCGAAAGGAGTGACTTATTTCTTCATCCGATATCCCAGATACGGCTCTAAGAATTATTCAAAGCGTATCACGTGAAATCTTTTCGAAAGACATATTTCTAAATTGATATCTGCGGCGCAACTAAATATACGTGTGCGAGAGACGTGATCCACGAACGATAAATATCACTCTCGTATATAAAAATCAATTTTAACTAGCTCAAGAAGATCCATCAGCGTACTTGTTTATCCGACATACACGCGCATCCGTATATCGGGGTATAAATAGCTGTATACGCAACGTAGTATATCTCGTGACGTATACGCCGTGTACGTATAAGCGCGCGATACGACCCCGACTACCGGGGGTATATACGGCGGAAGAAGGCATCGACCTGCGGCTTTTATGAAGATAACATCTCTGCTTATGAAGCATATAGCTTATCTGCCTCCCCGCCATAGATCTTTCAGCGGGTACGGAAGCCTTCCTTGCCGCCTGTATATAACCAAACCACCAGTCGGGCCAGAGACCACCTTCCATAATCCATTATAGTTTCTAAAACGGCCCGCAACCACCGAGAGAACGCGCGTACCCTCGGCAAGAAACTGTTTACGAGGCCGCGACGCGACCAGCGAAAATTCGCTAACACGTGCGTTCGCAATCCGCGCGTATATATCTTTGCCGGGGATATACTGATGATTTACTCACGCGCGAAAACCGCTACTTGTTCTCGATGTTTTTTAGTACCGATGTTCGTTCATTGAACCGTGGACCATGTACGCTGAGTGTTTGCGACGAATAATTAGATTGTGTTTTGTGCTTTCCTGCCTTTATACTTCGCGACATCATATATCTTAAAGTGCACTAGAATAGAGAAGAAACGTTAAAATATTTCTCTCATCTCTATTTATATTTTACAATATAAATCAATGTTTTTAAAACGTTAAAATCGTAATCATGTTGTTTTCATCGTTAATTTTAATATTGTACAAGTTGTTGAAATTTAATTTTACTACCCAGCTTAAATAATAAATTAGACAATCCGGATGATATTAATATTTATAAGCATAGTATATGAAAAAATTCTTATCGCATCGCACATACATCGAAAATACCTTGAGAGTTTTGTAGAATTGTTTGAAGTCTTGCGGATATTGATCCCTAAGGAGAAATTAAGAAAGAAATTCTTAACAGTAACACACTTTGAAATTTCTGTAAAGTATCGATGGCGCAAGTTTCGACACATCTTGAAAGTCTTCAAACTTTATGAAGGTCTAAGAATTTATGGCTACATGAGCGCAGTGGCGCGCATTCGGAAGTTCTCGCGTGAACAAAAGGGGTTCAAAATCAATAATTTTAAAACTATCGGAAATATTGAAGGCAAAAGGAAAGATCTAAGAAAAAGTTTTGAGACCATTTCTGCAATTGTTACTTTTAAACTTCAACAAAATATGATTTTATTTAGAAACGAGTCATTTTGTTGGTACTATAAAATTTTTTTGTGTTGCTTTTATGTACACATTTATAGCTATTCTTTGTTTATTTTGTATAACAATTAAAACTTCATTTATATATACATATTAATTCTAATAACTTTTTAACATTTAATAATATTTATTCATACATTAAAATAATTATTCGCATTTTAGAAAGTTATCTACTAATTTTACTATTGTTTCATCTTTATTTTTACAAAGAAAATTATATTTGCTTTGAAGCTAACATAAAGTAAAACTTAAAAGAAACATTTAAGTTATGTTCATTTTTATAGTTGTGTTTGAATTTTATTTGCATTCGATATTCAATTATCCCTTTATTGAGAGAACACCTTGAATTAAAAGAGATAAAATTTTTATATCTGTACTTACTTAAATTCTGTGATAAATTTGTATTTAATAAACGATTGGCGATTTTTTAAGTATTAACCAAGCTGGATCGGAAAATTTGAGAGCCTCTGGCTTTATGGTTCAAGTCCCTATTCCCAATTTTTTGAAGTAACCTTCGCATACATTACAACTCAGTGTAACGCGTACATAAGCATCAGAGGCTTCAACATTAAATGGTCATTTCTTTCTCTTTTCGCTACACCCATCAAACCGCATTCCTCGAGAAAGTTGCGGCGCGCATCGCATGCATGCATCCAAGCAGTAGTAGTACGTCAGGATTATCTGCGAGCACGTTAATGAAAAGACGTCCGTCCGTTCGCAAATGCACACGCTGTGATGAGGCCGGCAGGAAGGATGACGTTTTAAGAGGCATAGAGAAACACGCGTTGACTCCCGATGATTAATGTGACGTTATATTGTCCGTTATGCCTAAATCACGGACATGCCAGTAACGCGTTTTACACGACGTAATAAAGAATAAACCTTAATGAGTAAATGATGAGCAAGCGGATGCATCTGGCATAAATACCTGTCAGATGTATTGTATTTTATATGAATGTTACCTCTTATTAGATAAATGCTATCTCTGGTGAGAAGAATAGAAAGTATTTGTATTTTTAACAGGTTTAGACGTCTGACGAGTAAAACCTTTGAATTTGCGAATATTTTGTTTTGGAATCATTTATTTATCAGCAAATAATAGATCAATAATCTCTTAAGTATAGAGCTTGATTATTATAATACTTGAAAGTCTATTGCTACGTAACACAGACAAAGAGAGAAGAGGAGATATACAAAGAAAACTGGAGGAGTACATTAATTTTGCTCAAATAAGACAGACTTATATAATTAAAAAATTCTTTATGGCTCCCATTGCTTTTCTGCCGAGATATGAAATAATCTTTTATTTGATGAAAAATGTTCGTGGCAGCTCCGCGCTAATCTCGACTTGATCATATTCTTCCGAGGCTTGTAACAAAATTAAACGTGAAACGGGTACGAAGAAAACCATGATGAAGACGGCGAAAGCCCCGCCATCGTATCGCTAGCGACTACATGGGCGCGTATCTTCTCTCTCGCTGCGAGTTTGCTGAATACGCAGCACGTATACGATGCCATCGCCATCGCTTCATCCCGGTTTTCCGCGGGACGGGACGTGATAAATGTTCCGGCACTGACATCAGAAAAATATACTCTCGTTTCTTCAACGCTCGGTGCTCCGGCGCCGCGGCGTGCCCCTTATCTCGCGGCTTGAGACCGACTCTCTGAGAAATGGCTTGTTTTAAAAAAAAGCGGCCACGGTCGGATTTTTATATCGACTGTTTACATCTATTTCGCCTAATCTTAACGTTGACCGCATGTGGATGTTAAACGCGCGAGCGTCGGCAACAGGACTACGTGATAAGCGCGAACACGGGGTAAATAAGTGCGTATTTCAATGCCAGTGTCTTTAATGTATACATTTTTATATGCAATTATTTATACAAATGCGTTAGTAAGTACAGAAAATAAAAACAATTGCAGGTTCGTGTATCATTAATGTGAGTACAATTATATGCAGTCTGCCCGCTTTATAAGTCACTTGTCGCTTAGTTATCCGTAGAGTACGGAAGTTTGTGAAATTTTACGAGGAGTTTTTTTAAGCTGAAGTGCATTATGGGTGGTTATTTTTACGTTTGCCATTTATTAAACTAAAGAGAATCTCTTCTACTTTTTTATTATTAGCGTCATTATCATTATACAAGAAAGAGGCAATTATTTAATTTTAAACAACATATTTGACATTTATAAAGTAAAACTTCAAAAATTTTTGCACTCTAAAACTCTACAAACCATTTTGCTTTTCAATGTTAACATATATATATTTTTGTTGTACAACTTTCTTTTAATATTACCAATTGTGCAAAATCTTATATTTATAATGCTTAATTTATTCACATTTATCTTATCCAATATTATCCAGAATAACACATGATACGATATGAAATGGTAATAAATTAGAGTCATTTTTTTCATCACAGTCGTCACAGTTAAAATCTCGATTTTCAACTTGTTTTAACATTCGCAATTATATTCCTAGACACGTATTTTATTATACACTCTAACATCTAGAGTAAGTATACGTAAAATGCTATTATCTATTCGGGATCGATTTTGCTCAAGGGTATATAACAATATTTTAAATAATTTGTTTACGTAAAAAAAACAAACATTATATACAAATCTAAATAACAAAAAAAATGGTAGAAATAAGATATTATTAAGCGTTCATGTAATGTGCGAGCACCACGCCTTTCGAGTACGTATACCTGTCACATGATAACAGGGTCCGAAAAGCGAAGTCATCTATGAACACGGACAAATCTTTTCACGAAAAATATCGTACTACATTCTTAAAATAAGAACAACGATAACATCACTTTGATGATTCGTCCTCGCGAATATACAGTCTAACAATCCGACCAGCATTACAAACATTATTAACTAGATTAAAAATTTGTGGGTGTAACACATAATGGTTAAGTATATATAAAGATAAATGCTCAAACGGAGATATTTTTTTCTTATTTTTTTAGTCTACTTTGGATTTAAAAAACACAATAAAATAAAAATAAATATACAGGATGTTACGTATGTAATGTACACACTATTACAATTGTTTCCCTTTTGATATTAAATATTTTGGTAATAAAGTTTAAATTAAAATGCTATTTCACTAATTAATTTATTATAAATTTTTAATTTCTGATATTTATTTGTTTAATGTACAAAAATTATTAAATTTTAAATTTTAAAATTTTAATTATTTAATTTTTAATTGTTAATAATTCAGAACTTTAATTCTTTAAGCTGAATATAAATTATTTAAGCTTTAGTTAAATTTACGAAACAGAGAAAGCGCGTTGGAACATCCTGTATATTTATCGTCTCTGTAAAAAATCAGTTTTTATATATTTGGGGATTTACTTTCTTCTTAAAAATAATTGGATTACTTTTCTTAACAAACGGCAGTTGGAAGATTATTTAAAAGGTCGGAAATGTGCAAATGCGAAATATCATGAGAAACGTTGCCATATATCATGGCTGAGAGCACAGTTTCTTTTTAATCTATTTTGGACCGTGAAATTATTCCGCGAATGGTCACACGTTTCACGATGTCCGCGTTAAGTAAAATTCGCCGTTTGCAAGTAAAATATACTCGTGTCGGGCATAATTTTTGTGAAAAAATGGCAAAAATAGTCTGATTTTTTAAGTGCTATCGCATACGCGATTAAAACGGACTAGAGCGTGTTTCTAAGACGAAAAGAGGCAGTCGCTGAATAATTTAAAAATGAAACTCACTACCGATTCCAAGAACTTGATAGCCTGGATAACCACAAGCGCATGTAATACCAAAATAAGTATTTCTATCTTATACATATGCTGCAACCTCTCCATTAACGCGTAGTAAATACGTCTGTATGCTCGAGTACTGAATTCGCTCAGTCTTTCCATCGTATGATGCAGCTTAACGTGTTCGCTACATAAATACCGCTCTGTAAATATAAATTAATTAAATTATTTAGAGAAAACACATATTTTTTCTGATTAATTGATTGTGATAAAGTTGTCGCATAATTTTATATACATATGTTATGTAAAATTGACTGCAATTCGCAGGAGCTTACATTTATGACTTTATCTTAGAGAGAGCGTGCCTTTTTCAATTATCACATATTTTGTATGTGCGACAACTTTTTCTTTAAAGTTACACTTTTCTTATATATTCCACTTTAAATAAGAAACAAATTTTACTAGGTAGATTTATTTTTAAATCCGTTACGTAAAAACAAAATGTGCACATTACCTGTATCAGTGTGAATTTCCTCTTCCGGAGGAGGTAGATACTTGTCCAACATAACTTCAGCAAAATCAGTAGTATTGTCAACAGTCTTTAAAATATTGATACCAGTTTCAGTGGACATGACCTTGTCGGCTTGTTGCCAGCTGTAGATACGTAAGTAATGAACCTTGTAATAAGTAAGTAACGTCATAACCCTTACTCTCTGCTTGGTTTCCTGCTTTAAATCGGTAAAAGTTTTAACTGCAGGACGGAGACGTTCAGATACCATAGACTTGGTGCGATTTAATATCTAGAGAAAAGGAAGAATATATAAAAAAGTGAATATATTTTAATATAAATCTGAAATCAAATAAAGTAATTAGAAATCCATATTATGGATAAAAATTTATGTTTGTATGTATCACCTGTTTGGGTTCTTCTTTAATTATCGGTAGATTAACTTCGACGAAATCGATGCCCTGACACAGTGTTTTATCCAGCGTATAAATTGGTTTCTCCATCAATCGAGCAACTGGCAGGGACTTCTCTATCATCGTATTCACCACACTCTCAACAGTGTCGAAGGCCCAATTCACAAATGTGTTTGTGCCTTTTACACGTTCGTATACCTCTGTAGATTTATCCCACAAGTAGTTCACGCTGGGTATTTTACGTGCGCGATCGACAGCTTGAATTCGATAAGACTGATCCGAGAATTCCGTATCCATGGCTGTAATTGAATAGAGATCTCCTTTTCATGGATAAAACGAATAACCTCTTGGTTCCTGTGACTGCACAGTCTGTGAAAAGATATTAAAGTTATTCTAACAGCAATTGAATTCTTAGTAAAACAATTTTAATAAAACCAGCAAGATGAAATTTCGTGAGAAACTGACTATATAAATAATTGAATTGAATATTTTTCAACAAACTCCTTTACTTCAGGAAATACATGAGGAGACGGAGAACGACGCAAGTGCGTTGTAACTTTTAAAAGTATAAATTGTGTACATAAATTATTGACGTAGAATGCAAATGAACAAAAGGATAAATAATTTATGAACGTAGAAGCAATTGTTCTTTACTCCGATACTTAACACTCAATGAGACATTCTTTACCATCGGCATTACATCATAAGAGTCGGATCATTATTACATTAGGCACCCCATGACTTAATAACAAATATTTAGATTCCATTAGCGCATTCCTCTTATACATGAATTGCAATTTAAACAGGACATACACGGCGTTCGCGAAGCAAAAATACGTTTAAACACACTGAGCAAGAACTAATAAATGATTGGAGCACAAAGCATCAGCGAGCGCAGTAGGAATGCGCGCGGCTTACTACGTCTCATTGTTCGCTGAGTTCGCTCCGATCGATGGAAACGTGCGAGCCAGTATAGTTATAGACATGTAGTACGTACATACGCGTCTCAAGATCAATGCCACGGCCGTGAATTGACAAGGTGGTCCGACCGATACGTGATATGATAAAGCGAAACCGTTGACACTTACTCGACGCGTTCGTCGCGACTGGACGCCAGCAGGCCTGCTGCCCTATGGCAACTATGGCTTTGTATTCCTCCTTCTTTGTTACTCTTTCTTTCTTTTATTCTCTTCTCTCACTGTCCCTCTCCACAAGCATCGGAGCCTTTGTACCTTGATCCCTGACTCATTTCACTACGAAATTTGTTTATCCGGACGATTGCGAGTTCAATTATTTATACACTCTTACGTAGTAGCAAATAATTTGCTCCGTTTGCTGTCATTTTTCATCACCCGGTATTGAGCGGAAATATGGTCGTCACGAGATGCCACGAGATTACGCCGCTACTGTCAAGTTCTCGATAGTTGTCTCATTTCGGAGCGTGCGTCGGTAACATGAAGACTGAGACAGTCTATAAATATTGATCGAAATGAGTTTCTAAATAAAAATTTTCTTAAATTTGGTTAAATTTTATAAAATTTGCTGAAATCTTATTTTTTTCAATTTAATAATTTTTACATTTAATTAAAATTTAAAATTATTATTTAATATTTTATTATTTGCATAAACATTATTTAAATCCAATGAACTAATTAAAAATATATGTATAAAAGTAAATGAAAAACAAATAACACATAAAAAAGTTATTGTACTAATTTTGGTCTTTTTCTTAATATTTTTATTAGAAAATATAAAATATATCAGTTTTATCGCCTTTCTGAAATTATATGAAAAATATAGAAATATATGTAAAGGGAAGAGGGTGGTAACTACGTACGATATAGATCTTCCTTTTTATCATATTGGATGAAATAATCTTTAGGAAATGATCGTTATATAGTTCATTCTTTAACTTTGTTTAAAAAAATTAAACTTTTCAAATTCAATTCTTTCTTTTTAGATCAATGAGGATAATTAATAATACAAGAAACATTTTCTCCAAAATTATATTTTAGCATGCATCTACATAATACTTTATAAAATATATATTTAACATTTATTTCTCACAGAGTAAGTAGTTTGTAATTCATCGTCATATGTTTTGTATAATGTTCGAAAATTTATATGTTAAGCATATTCGTACACTTAAGCGTAGGAAATGTACCAATACCTGGACACGTACCTGTGTCAGTTTACTTCAATTCATCAATTTACTTTTTATATGTTTATTTTTTATACTTTTTTACTTTGTAAAAATTATCTGATAAACTAGGTTCAAAATAACTTAATGTTTAATAAAAACGAAATATTCACATTTATTTATAGATGCTCGAATTAAAAACATTACTTCTTTGTATCGACATATTTTTCATTTTTAATAGTGCTTTCGTTAAAAAAAATTATTAAAAAGTCTTACCAAAAATTTTTATACAATATTTTCAACTTTGATACAAATTCAAATTTTTTATAACGCTTTAATTCTCGTATTTTTCGTATTTTACGTTTTTTTTTTTAAATACTTTCCTTCATAGTGCGTAACAAATTAATTAAATTATGCTCGATTTAAACGCGTATGAACTCATCAAACAAATAAAGCGTCTTTAAACTTTCGGTTTATTTTTTCTCCTCGTCCTTGTTCTCTGTCGGGCTGTTGGTTTTCTTCTCATCCGTCTGTTTCTGCCCAAGGTTCAAATATTGCGTAAGATGGAGAATTTCCACCACGCTGGATATGTACGTTGCTACGTCTTCCTTTTTTACTGTCTTCAATTGCGCGGAAACCGAATGGTAAACACGATTAGCGGTTTTCGATGACAGCTGACCAATCGTTTGTACCGCGTGAAGCACTTTGTTCTCATCCGCGGAGACGGGACCTGTAATAACATCATCATCATCATCATCATCATCATTAAAACGATGCCAGTCAGTTAATCAATATAATACGGAAGCTAATGAAATTTCCGAGAACGTACTTGGCGCATTTTCTTCTCCTTCGACCGGTGGGAAGTAATGGTCCAATAAACGATTGACGAGCACGCTGGTATTGTCAACGCCTTGTACAGCCATGTTGCCGTATTGCGTGCTTAGGAGCTCGTTCGCTTTAGTTATACTGATCTCTTTCAGCGTAGATGCCTGTTGCGTGGCTGATTCCTTTGCCGTGTTAAGTTTCTCGATGGTAGGCTGTAGGGAGCTGTTCATAACCGCTTTGGCGGCGTCGTATATCTGTCAAATGCCAGGAAACCATTAATTTCTTCTCATCAACTTCACAATTAATTAAACAAGTGGTACATAACTCAGATTATTTCAAATTGTTTATCTTTACTATTTATTTAATTTGTATATTATATTAATTGTATTTTGTTAACATTTAAAAAAAATTTAGAAGCATAATAAAATTAAATTTTAATAGCCAGGGGAAAATTAATTTGTAAATAAATTTGGAAAAAAAAGAAATTTTTCTAAGTTTAAATACACTCAGATTTTGCGTAGTTACCCCACTGTTCGGGGACTGAAAGAAGGCAGGTTTCCTTTAGCGTTTACCTGCTGAGGTGGTTTCTTCACGATCGGAACTTTTTGTTCGACTATGTCCAATCCTTCGCATAGCTTCTGATCGACGGCATTGATCTGTCCTTCGAATTTCTTGGCCAAGGGTGCAGCAAGCGGTACGGCCGTAGCGGTCGCATGCTGCAGCCCTGCCTCGGCATAGCTCAGAGCCCAATTTACCAGATGATGAGAAGCCTTAACGTAAGAATATGTAGATCCCGTCTTCTCAATCGCCGAATGGACCACCGGAATGTTTTTCACTCGATTTAGCGCCTCGAGGCGAGGAACATCGGTGGCGGAGTTTGCTGTTGCCTTATTTGCGTCGGTCATTCTCTCTGCACCAAACGAAATAAAATTTAAAATTGACACTCATAACGCTTATTTCGAAAATGGCATATGTCAAACTTGGCATTCTTTGTCAATAAAAATACATTGTATTAAAATATATTTATATCTAATATGTGCGATTTAAATATATGTACTTTTTCAAATTTATAATACAAATTTCAAGATTTATGCCATTTTTATGAATACATATAAATACATTGATACAACAATGCGACATAAATAAAAATTATAATAAGCTGCGATCTCACGTTAACAGTGCGTGATGATATTATGCGGATTTAAATTAGATTCGTGGCAACGCTGAGTTATTTGTGCTACACTCTTTACAATTTTACGTAAGTGGCTGTATGACGATAATTATGTGTATCGCTCAATTGTGCACGTATACTCGTATATTTCAGAGATAAATGCGTACGATGTGGCAAGCAAATATTTTTCAAGAGATCTTTGTACCTTCGGTAGCCGGTGAATCAAACTCGTCATTTATCTCGTTATCTAATTATGTGTCAAGCCAGACGCGTATACTTTGATACCGTTGTGTATATATATATAGCTCAAAGATCAAACTTCCTCCATTTTTTCCTAGTAAATCTAACATATGTGCGATTGGCAAATTAAAAAAAAAAAAAAAAAAAAAGAAGAAGACAAAAGAAAACATAACGGTGAATAAAATCATTGTGATACATGTAGATTGTAGTATGTATGATACGTATGTACATATAAATGTTCAGTTTGGTGTTTCATACATTTATCTACGGCATGTGTAAAACAATGCCGCAAAAAGAAAATGTAAAATATAAAGCAAAATCAAATATTTAGATTTTTATTACACGAACTAATATACTCAACTGATCATTAGATTATGAGTGTAATACATGACTCATCCGCTGGAACAGACGAGGAAATAGTAAACTATTCTTTGTTGCTATTGCGTCGCTATTGTATGAAATGCACATAGTATAACGTTTGGAAATAATGCTCTCTTTGTATTTCACATCCTTTTTAAAATATCGCTTTTATAATGAAAGAGACTTGATTTTATACCTTTCTTGTAATAATTCAATTTTATTAATTTAATTAAATTAATTAATGTAGTCTAATAATTTCTTTATATAATTATCTTTTTAACAATCTAATTTAAAATATCGTTTTTACATTATAAAATTAATTATTTCAGATTATCTTTAACAATGAATTATTACTACGCAGTTTCTCTTTAATACACCGCGAGAATAAGAGTGCTAATTCTATGTACGGGGATAATCCATAACACAAACTTTCTCTTGTCCCAGAAGACTATTGATGTTCCTTATGAAATATTTACTTTAGCTAGGTTACGTTATAACGTACAACTCTGTGTTTACCCGACGTGAAACCGTACCTAACATTCCAAATACAGATCAACACAATATTATAGTAAATTATTATTACATGAATATAAATTATTGTATATAATGCATATGTATATAAGCTCACATTAGTTGTTCAATAAGTATTTAAAATGCTAAAAATTATTTGTTAATACAATTATAATTACTGAAATTTATTAAACTTAATTAATATAAAATGCCAGTTTTTATTCACAGTGGTGGTCATGTTAAAAGATATAATTTTAACATAGAGGATAACACAATAGTACCGGTTATACTTTCTTGCAATATAAATTATACTAAATATAAATACTTATTTGTATTATTTCAGCAAAATGTATTATTTTACATAATATAAATTTAAAAATTGATATCTTATCAATTTTAATGTTTTCTTATTTCACTTTATTTTAATATATACTTACATTTGTATATAACTTGCTGAGGAAAATTACTTGATAGTCAGATCTAGATGCGTACAACTGATTTACACGAGACGCCGGGTAAGACTGTCGTTATATCTGTGTTGAAACCGGTAACCTATGGGGGAACGTCATTAAGTGGGGAGACCGGCACAGTACCGTCAGTCAGACGGGCGTCAGATACCCTCCTTTAAAAAGGAAGGTAGAAATATAAATAATTTTACACTCGTTTTGTTTGCAAAGAGAAATTTTATTTTAATCACAAGAACGTGAAACAATGAGAGATAGATATTATTTTATACTTTTATAATTAGTGGAATAAAATTATTCAATTTTATTATAAAAATCTTAGGAAAGCAATTGATGATAAGATTTCTTCGATTTATGTTATGTACATATTTTTTTTATACCTGATATGCTCGATTTAATTATAATTTGGAAAATCACTTAATTTTTTATATATTATTTTTTATTTTAATTATTTGTTATTTAGTCATTCAATATTTCAAAGTAACAAAAGCAATCTCTTAATTTATGTATAAATTTTAAACAATGTTTCTTGAATAAAGAGACTCGTTTTCGAAAGATTATTTTAATGTTTCATTTAAAATAATTCTTGTAATTTTTATTACACGTTGTTACATCGTATTATAGTTTGATTTCATCATACGATAGTTTATCTGGGGGTCAATCATGTATTAATGTGGAACGTGGAAAATGAAATGTTTTATATGACTATCTCTTTCTATTTAACATCAATAGAAAGAGAGATTTTTCATTTTTCACGTTTCCACCCTAGGGGAAAAGATTCATGATTGACCCCCTGATGTGTCTTTACTTTAGGTTCCACGTAACACGAGTACGTCTGTGGTCCCATTTATGCTTCTGCGCAGTGAGGAAAGAGAAGGTCTCGTAACATCCGTGACGTGGCGGTCATACACTTCTTTTCTACGTACTTCTATAAATATACGTGGAGAGCGAATGAACAGTCCACGAAGTTGACCCTACGGCGAAAAATGATAATTGGAAATAATGTTGATGCCGTTTGATGAATCATGAATCTGACGCAACTTTTTATAATGTTCGAGATATTTGTCTGTCATGCTCACCCTATTCCTGTGGCTTCATTGTTCATTAGCTTCATTAGTTCAAGAAATTTTATCATGCGCGATAGTATATGACCGAGAAATGTGAAGAATTATGATCATTTATTGCAATAAGGAATAATCGCAATGAGTATATGTATGGTATATATATATGTATGATTATTTCGATAAGTTCCTATTGTTCATTCATATTGTTCTAGGTAACATGATAAAGAGCAGAAATAAATTGTCTCTTCAATAAATATTACAGACTTAAGAGAAATAATAAAAGTAGTAAAGTATTTTCTATTAAATGTCGAATTTATCATTTCCAAGCTTAAATTTCGTCAAATTTTAATAAATAAATGTTTATAAAATTATAAAATAGTATAATTTAAATAGTAATAATAAAACACTATTGCATTTTTACCTACACACATTTATTAGATTGGTATATTAATTAAACGTACGAAATAACAAATTTTCATTGCAATTATATTTGTTATATATTTGTTACATTTATTTAGTGCACAAAATACATATCAACATTTAGTTTTAAAATGGGAAAAAATATCCTTTTTTTGTCAATAATAATATGTGAAAATTTCGTATGTAATGATTAAAAGAAGATTACACAGTTCGAAGGATCTCAGTATAAGGCTGTGAATCGTTAAATGGAGCATTTCTATTTATATACGTATAACATATATACACATATATATTATATATATAAATATAAAATTGTATAACATATGGAATATATTTATACATGGTGCTGAGATCCAATAATTATCTGAAACCTCACATTTTTCGATTTCATTCAAATTTATGCACAACTGAATTATATAAAAAAAATATACATATATTTTTAATATATATATATATATATATATATATATATATATATATAATATATAATATATATAATATATTTTTAATATATATATATGTAGGTCCGGAAGAGTATGTTGCGGGACTTTTATTTTTGATATCGGTATATTCCGGGACATTTGGCAGTTTCCAGGACTGTCTCTGGACCTACACATATATATATATATATATATATATATATATATATATATATGATATATATATATTTAATATATATATATAACAATATTTTATAGTGTTTGTAGGCCATTATTTTATTTCATTTTGGCTAATATTTATGGTGGGAATTTCTTAAGTTTATTGCGTTTAAACTTGTCTGTACACAATTCTATATCTCATTTTTACAATTGCATTTTTTTTATATTTTGTATTTAGAGAGTAACACATAAAGGGATATTAGCGCTCCGTTGATGCAGAATATTTTTGCATGTCGATTGCTTTTTCGGTTGCGAGAAATTAGCACATGCGATCACGATATTTCAATTCTTAACGATATTCACAAAGCATATTCACCGCAAATAACAATTATATGCGCATAATTATTAAAAATAAATATAAACGTTATTTCCAGTGATAATTACAAATGATATTTTTCAATGGTTTAAATAACCATATACGTGGAGATATTTCGAGAAAAACTGGATGAAAGCAGTGCTTTTATTCGCTCTTTTCCTTTTCATCCTGTGGTTCTTCTTTTATTTCGCCATTAGCTTGTGGCTTTTCGTTGACAGTGTGAAGATATTTCGTAAGTCGAAGGAACTCGACTAAACTGTTGACATAAGCCTTCAATAAACCATCCTTCTTGATCGTGCTCAGGTGGTTTATTATGTTTAGGTACACACGTCGAGCAGCTTTATTCGACAGGTGACCGACTGTTTGTAGAGTATGTAACAGCTTGTCCTCCTCAGCTGTGTTTATGTCTGTAATCAAATGTTTATTATTAAAATAATATATTTTAAAAAGTATTTTTGTATATTTTTAGGGATAAGTCTGGACGGTTATTTGATCTAAATTTTATTATTACATTTTAATAATAAAAAACATTTTTATTATTAGAAAAGAAATTAGAATTAAATTTTAATAATAATGAAAGAGAACGGTAATTTGGTGGCTATTATAATTACGACGATAAACTCTTATTGTCATGTCAGTTACTTTCACTAACTTTCTCGTTGACTCGTAACTCGCCGACTTTCATTACGTTCTAGTATTACTTTGCTTAGAATATTCTGGTATGCACTTGGCTTAGAATATTTTAATATTTAAAAAAATAAAGAACTTAATTTATATATACTTTTTATAGTTCCCCTAATTATTCAGTAATCTAGATAAACCACTTTAATAAGGCGTCAAAAAATAAAAAATATACACTTTACCTATCAGTTTTTCTTCTTCTTGTGCAGGGAAGTATCTGTCAATGAGCTTATCAACGGCAACGGCCGTGTTATCTATACCTCTCACGGCCACACTGCCATAGCGTGTATCAAGTATTTGATTGGCCGTATTCCAGCTGATGTCTCGCAAATTCGTCGCTTGTAGCAAAATCAAATCGTTTACATACGAAATTCTTGATACTGCTTTCTCATAAATCTAAAGAAATATATCCAATATATTAATGTACTTATTTTATCAGTTTCAACTTTTAATTTATCAAAAGACATACGGATGCGAATACAAATCGATAAGCTAATATTCATTAATTATAATTATACGGTAGAGAGAGATCTGTCACAAACCTGTGCGGGTTTCTCCTTTACCAGCGGCACTTTTTCTTCGATTTTATCGAGACCGAAGCATAACGTGTGATCGACGAAATTTATGGGGCTCTGAAGTTTTTTTGCGATGGGCACGGCGATGGGCATCGCTTGTCTCGTCGCAATGTTTATGGATGATTCGGCGGTACTCAGAGCCCAATTCATCAACTGATGCGAACCCTTCACCCTAGAATACGTCTCCGCAGATTTGATGACCGCCAACTCAACGATGGGTAATTCCATCACGCGATCAAAGACCTTTAGATGGGGAAGTTGCGCCACTTCTGTCGCCATGTTTCCGGATAAGTTTGTCACGCGTACGTCGAAAATATCTGTTTATAAAAACACATTTTTGCAATAATGATTTATAAATTTATTAAAGTGACGATTGTGTGAATTTATTAAAAACATTTCGAAGAAAATATATTGCAAAATATATTTAAACGTATGTATAGAGAGATATGGCAGATCATGTTAGAGCAAACTATATATTCGATGAAAAGATTAGATATATTTAAATAGACTTACTGAAGAGAACTATTCGTATTATTATATATTTAATAATAAATAAATAATGAGATTTTATATATAAAACTTTCTAAAACTTCTCAACAAAAATATTTTTCGCATGTGTTCTTTTGCATTTTAGATAATATTAAATTAAATAACAATTTAAACAATTGATTTGTCGAAGCACTTTACTAAAACGCTGAAAGAGAAACTCCGGAAATCGTCTTTCATGACGATAAATGAAGAGACGTAAATATCAGTATCTTTGAATACGAGTAACATAAAATATTTTCGAGTTCGGCAATGTCCTTGAGATGTCGATAGAATCTAGACATATTCACGATCGCGTTAAATTGTCGAATTACTTAATTATTTTTATTCATCGTTAAATAATCGTAATTACTTAAACAATTTTAATGCACAGGCTATCGTAGTAAAAATTAAAATTTCATAAGAGAATGTGAGATGCGAGATAAATTTCGCGGCTCCAAATTGAACAAACAATTTACCTAAAAAACTTAATGATAACTTTGTTGTGTAATGTGCTATATAACGATATAACTTTTTATAAGACACACAAGAATTCTCGACGATCCACACGTACATGCAAAAGCAGTAAATTGTTGCGAAAGAACTACTGTCGTAACTTTCAACTTGAAATTTTCGTAAATCTAACAGTTTACTGTAAAATAGAACTTCTGTCTTGTATCAGTCAAACGTACGGAGATAAAATTTCGATAAACAAGAATTTGAACATCACTATTTTGTCACAAAATAATACTCACGGTCTCGGATTAACAATCGATCAGCAGGTAGTTGTTCGCCAGCGTGACTCTCGAACGCGTCTGGTGCCTCGGCACGAATGCTGACTCCAGTCACGCACGTTGAACACTTATAACGTGGAGAATCGCCTGCGCAGTGAACGCAGTTTGAATAAGCCAATACTGACCGACGTACGACATTTTTCAACGATTACCAGATACGAAAACGTCCTCACGGTCAGATCCTTAGGTACCTGCTGTTCATCCCTTGAGCTCGTGAAAGCAAAATCGTTTTTAACTAAGAATTCAGGAGGACTCAGGAAAGAATAAAGAACATATACATATATGTACGTGCTTGTCAAATCTATATATATAAGCATTAATTCTTATTTTATTATTTCTTTAACTGTAAAATTATTTTTTCTTTATTATACAAACATTAACTTTTCTATTCTTTAACTATTCTTCTCAAAATTATTGAAATTTTATCGCGCAGATGCAATATTTTAAATAAAATACCATATATATAAATGTTTCTCTCTAATATGTAGAATTGTAGACATTCCTTTGGAGCTTCCAAATAAAATTTTTTTTAATTATTCGTTATACGTACAACATTCACTTTCAGGACCAACTTTTAATGCATTTCACGCAATCATATCGTCCAACCGTGGCTAGATAATACATTATTCCTTTCAAAAGAAGCGGAATGCATAACACACGCAAAGGTCAATCCCATAGAATAATGTAATGAGCTAAAAGTGAGAACGTATAAATGTTTTGCATTCCTGTTTTTTGTACATTAGTACATAATATACAATATTTTTAGTTAACTTAAATAAACCAAAAAATTAAATAATTTTTTCTATTTTTCTAATATATGTATAATCATGGAAAAAATATATTTTAATTACAATTTATACATAAACCACAAATTATTAAACAATATGTGAAATAATTTGTACCCCTCTAAGTCTAAGCAAAATAATAGTTTTAAGAAAACATTATTAATTTTCTTTTACTGCTTTCCCATGCTCCCTAATTATTAAGTAGAATAGATCTTTCTCATACAACACATATACTTGTAGTATAGTGCTGTGAAATGAAAAGGGGACATATATATAGTTTCTCACTGTCCTTTTCCATAATCATGTCTTCTCTGTACAAAGTCCATTCCGTCTACATCGTCAAATAGATAATTTAGCTGTTATCATCGCTGATGTGATTGTCGTATAAGCGGATAGAGACGGCTTAAAAATTATCGGAAGAATCCAGACACGTCCGGCTTCCGTAAAAAATATTTTGACTTTAAAATTATGTTATTTAAAAGATTTCTTAAACGGCAAATCTTTGAAATTAGCTGTTTACTTAGGAAGTTATAATCTTTTTCATCATTGATATAGCATTAATAAATTATGCAATATATGAAATTCTATTATTGTTAATTACTACAATTATGTTTTTTTTTAAATATTTCTGCTAAATAATTATTTGATTAGCATCACTAACTGACCTATTCATGACAGTTTATAATCAAAAATTACTATAGAAACTGAAAATTTAAAAATTAATGAAGCGAGAATTTATATTATTTTTAAATTATTATTTCTTGTTCTCAGTTTTTTATAATAATAATACATGATTATTTTAATACAAGTTTTACGATTTGCACAGATAATTGATAACAATTTGTTAATATGATTTGATTTTCTTAAATCATGCGTTGATTTTCTTAAATTATTACAATTTATTTTATAGGAAAATAATCAGACAATTAAAAATTATAAACTTTGATATTATAAACCATGTGTGAACAAAATTTATCTGATGGCCAGTTTAAGGTTAAACTATATAATTATCATAAGAATCTCATAATAAGAAGCAATTTAAAGTTGTGCCTATATCTACTTGATTAAATTCCAAAGTCCCCAGACACAGACATATAATACATACACATACAAATACTTTCAACTAGACGGTGCGATTTATAGATAAACTTTTATCACGCGGCGCATGAAGTTCTGCGTGAACTTCAAATAAATGTGATACGTCTCGTTCATCTGACCTCAATCGTTTGAGTAATTATTCTTTCAAGAATTTCGTAATTTCTGAGTTATGATCATAGTTCAACAAATTAATACGTAAATGTGTGTTAAATTATTTAAAAGTGATTAAGAAATATATTATTAGCAATTACGCGAGGCACTTTTTAAGATCTAATATGCTTTATACTAAAAAAATCTTAAAACACATTATAGTTAAATGTGTTGATATAAAAATCTGTATAAAAAGATCTTTGATATATATTATAATAAAAGAGATTATTATAATATTGCATATAATTCTGCATTAGCATTTTATTAATATTATTATAAAACTGTTAATTTGGAATTATCGATAATATTTAATATAACAACAAATATACATTTAATAATTAGAAATATTACTTTTTAAACATAATGTACATATATTATTTTTAATGTCAGTATTTAATTGAAAAACAATCACCACTTTATCTACCGTTATTGTACGTTGAAAATGTGCATTGTGATTTGCTTGAGGAACACAGGAAGATAGATTAATCCTGGAAGTAACAAATTTCTCCACTTTCACTGTGGAAAGAAATCTGAAGAGAACGTCGCGTTAACGGTATGTTAGTGTGTGACGTCTCACGATCTTTTCATCTGGGTGTCAAAGTCCAGGATTCAATATTTTAAACGCTGCGCAATAAGTATTCGACTTATCTGACTTATAATATGCACATTCAATAATATAATATATACTCTCTTTAATATATATTTGCGATATACTTTCTCCGAGTGTGTGATTGCACTAAATTGAGAAATAAAGAATATTTGCAACGATAAATAAAAATGCAAAAAATATATATTAAATTTTAAAAAATATTATTATTATAAAAATCTAAAAACTAGAACATTTAAAAAAAATTAAGTTTTTATCTATTAAATACATGTATTATCTCGTCGTTACTTTAAATATTTCTTTAAAAGGATAACGTAAGGGATAGAAATAAACTCAAATTTTTGCGTGATGTCACAATTTAAGACGGCCCTTTATTTTTTCATTTACATTCAATTATCGTAGGAACAATAGATTTGACTATATAATAGACTATATAATAGACTAATGACAAACTTGAGAAGCACAAAATGAGTATGGCACGGGTACACTGTGCCACTGATAAAATATATTTGATTGTTACATTATCGTATTGTCGTATTGTTGTATTACGTATCACGAATACAAATTCATAAAAAATAATGATGTAGTCGCGGTCGATGAAATGTTATGCTGATCAATGAGCGGCGACTCGGCGTGATTTCTATCCTCGTGTCTTTGACCTTGTAATTGAAAACCATACCAGAAGGGGAAAGAAACCCGCACGTAGCAGTTTTCAGGCGAGTAACTCGCTCGTTACTCGATACCATTTATTGAAGGATTAGAAGTCGCCGACATGTGGTTGTTGTGGTTCTGCTCGTGGTTTCGCATGCGTGGTGCCTTTTGAGAGCTGGGACGACCAGCCAAGAATGTAGCGAATTTTTCCTGCAATTTTTATCATTATATATATTTGTCGTGAACACAGATATCTGTTTAATTTAAAAATATTTTGCGCTAACTGATTCATTAATGTAAGATGGCAAATATAACTTGGATATATAACAATAGAAGTAGTATTTTCATAAGCTTGTTTTATTTCTCTGCAAATAATACATTGATAAATTCAAATAATTATACTATAAGAGCGTGCTTACCAATAGTAGATTCATAGTCGAACTCAACCTTTCAATACCAGAGCGTATGACAGACACTTGTTCTTTTGCTGCACTGCTCTTATTTATAAATAGTGTCATCTGCAAAATAATATAAAACGGTATAAAACTATTATTAAAATAAATGCAATGTAAAAACTTTTACTTACAATTAGACACGT
The DNA here is from genome assembly GCF_048541705.1 of Temnothorax americanus. Lineage (NCBI taxonomy): Eukaryota > Metazoa > Arthropoda > Insecta > Hymenoptera > Formicidae > Temnothorax > Temnothorax americanus. The sequence goes on along the minus strand of NW_027509360.1, from coordinate 3,668,516 downwards.
TAAACTGTCTACTTCAATTAATGCTTGTTTTTTTTAAATAAGCATTAATTGAAGTAATATAAAAATAATATTTTATTATTCCTACATCTCGTTTTTCTTAATTACACAAGGCGAAAACTTTAAGATGAGTAAACATCACTCTTAATTCTTAAGTTTTCATCAATCTATGCGGTTGAGGAGAAAGTGCTTCTCTATGATTTCTACTGTGTGCATCGAAAATGTTGCTCTCTTAATATTGATTGAATTATATAAATACGTCAATTCAAGCCGGATCAGTGAAATTGATGTAACCTGCAATGAGGCGTCCGCGATGGCAAGTAATTGATGAGAAAGCCTGACAAGTAGATGACCTAAACGCCGCGGAGTTTTAGCCGCCAATGCCGCGGCGCCGTTCACCAGGTGCACTATACGCCGTGCAGATTCGCGCGTCAAAAGCACGAGAAGCTGTTCGAGTGTATCTGGACGCGCCTGATTTTCGGGTTCATTCTGACTCAACGTGGCCCACAGCTCCTTTGTCTTTTCCATCGCCAATTTTGGGTCCGTGACTATCTGTGCATACATTACAAATCGATACTTACATATATGTTCTTTAATATACATATTTCATATGTATCTCAATCAATTAAGAGAACACAGTAGTGTTTCGCGTTAAGTAGATATACGCGAAGCGAGATTACATAGACACTACGTGATCATACCGAGATCACGATAAGATTCAGTGATCATCGCGTAGTAAATATTTGTATCGGGATTTAACTCGAGTTTCTCTTCACCTGTATTTGTAAATATTTATTACGCTAAGATCATTGAACGTCCTCGTGATCCCGATCACGCATCTATCTGCGAACTTATTGAAGCTTTCTTCGACAAGAATGTCGAATACGCGGATTTAAGAAAAAAATTCTGAATTTTAAGATACGGGAAGATATAAATGATACAGTTAGAATATCCTGTCTGTTCTCACTTTGTTAAAGCATAAATGTTTATATTCCATATGGTATAATCGTGGTTTATATTGAAATGAGTTTTTTAGAATTCCAAAAAGATTTCATAGAAAGGTCGTAGAAAGATATGTCTACACGATATGTGCAAGCGTTGCTTTCTAGGAAGAATATCTGACATAAATATGTATAATTATTATTTTTCCGGGGATATATATATAGAGTATGTAAAAGATAAGTTATTCAGCGTTTCATGGCTACGATGGTGTAATATATTCCTTTGTCAGCGACTATTTCGCACAAACATCTTTCTAATCAGTTGTAGCAGATATGTAAATCCTTAAAATAACTGTTAAAAAATAAAAATGTATCTACATGATATGCGTGTGTACAATATAATGCATGAAAAGCTGAATAATTTTGCGCAATGTACATTTTGTGCGCCGCAATATACAAATTATTGACATAATTTAACCGTGCATGAGCATGTTGACAACTGATAAATGAAATATCGAACCTTACCAATTCCACGACATATAGAAGAACGTGAATGCACTCCGTTCCTTGTTCCTTGAGTGCGCGGGCCTCGACCAAAGTGCGTCGTGTCAATCTTTTTTGTAGTTTCCGCGAGAATCTTGCACCATGTTTAATCGTTCGTGACGTTTTGCTCATTTTTTCAGTAGGGTTGACTTCTAAATTACAGATTTCCAAACATTTAATATTTATTAATGGTGTTAATGTCACACGCAACGTTGTATATATATATATATATATATATATATATATATATATTAAACGTATTATATATATTTACATATATGTATTAATACGCTACTATCGTTGGGCATTGTTCAAGTCTATGCAACGAGATAAAAAAAAACATAAAATAACGCAATATACGTATTATTACATACGTGGAATTTTATAGAATTTTGAAAATTTGATATATTACCGCATTTATTATCTACTTGGTCGGCTGGATCTTCTGGCAAGTAACGATCCACATACTTGTCTGCAATCGTTAATGCACCATCCAGTCTATCAGCGGCGACGTCGGCAGCTTGACTACCGATATGCGTGACACTTCCGGCACGCATTAAAACCGGCTTCACGATCTTCTTATTTACATAGTCTCGCGTGTTCAAATATATCTAGAGCGTGAAACAGGAAATAAGTATTAATTTGCATATGATGATTTAATCAAGATTAATCTATTTACGCGAAACAGCTAATTGTTTCAATTGATTTTCGCGAGATCCATTTTTCCGTCCAAGTTTTATTTATGGTAATAATAGTAAGTAAATGTTGCTACAAGCATATATATGTAACGATACATATGTAATGTTGATGTAACAATCCTCTTCCTTACGAATACATCTGTGAGGATAAGTATATCTTCACATAAATTTCACATTGTCCTGCAGAAAATATTAGTAAACTTACAAGATGAGGGGGAAGATGCACTGCTGGCACTCTCTGCTCAACAATGTCGATACCTTTGCACAGCAGCTGATCGATTGTCGTAATTGGTCCGTTGAATGCAAAAATTGCTGGTCTTGCCGTCGCCGTTGCGATTGCCAATGACTGCTCTGCCGTATCCAAACTCCAGTTCATTAAAGAATTCGAACGCTAAAGAAAGGTGATTTATTGAAAAGTTTGACCTTATATCTTTTCGTTGTGTATCGTTTGAATCTTTGAAAACAAAATTTATACTAGTTTTCCAATATGACGACATTTTATATCATCATGTATAACATTGTTTGTAACAATACCTTTATTTTTCTATACACATTACCAGCGATGTGTATACCGCTTTCCACGATGGGAAGACTCGAAATCCTAGCCACAGATTCAAAATGCGGCAAATCCGAGTGCCGCCTCCTCACATTTGCTCGCGCCATATGGGGAATAGTCGCTGCAATTGACAGTTATCATTAATGCTAAATTGGGCAAAAAAATTATCCATGCAACAACAATCTACACTTTAACCGTTTAACCTGTATGTGTATTTTATTATTGTAAACAATTTCCACATTTTTACGACTGCTAAATATTCATAAAAATGTTTTTCTACAAAAACTAAACTTTTCTCATTTTGCCTATCTTCGCGGATTATGCGTCTATATTCTTGAAAGAAAAATGCTTTAATTAATATTTATCAATTGTATATACTGGAAAATAGCTAGAAAACATCGCTTACAATTAACGTTAAATCAAGATACATATTCAGTTTTTTCTCATATTATAGAAAAGTATATTCCTATTTTATGCAATGTGTTTTATATATCATGCTATATGACTTGATACTTATAGAATGCAAGCAATTGAATCATATAACCGGTTAATATATTTAAATTATTGCTCTCTATATATGTATCATATGTTCGGTTCGAAATAATCCCCGCGTTCGTTTCGATTCGGTGAAATAATTTCTCTCCCTCTTTCTCCCTTTCAATTCAAAAAAGTAAAATCTTATCTACGGACAAGTTTCCCCTCTCTCCAATTGCGGCCAATAAAGAATATTATAGATTATCGCTAATACACCAGTTCGTAGAAAAAAAACACGTGTTATCTTTGCTAAATGTAAACGGCGCCATATGTCACTCAAAAGGAACGAGTTGCTCAGCATCCGCTCGATGAATCGATAAGGGAGGTCATATCGGGAGGGGACGGTAAAGATTTTGCTTCGTGGTTAATGTCGAGGCTATATACATGCTCTCTTTTGCGAACATCAAGTAATCCTCTCTCAACCGGATGATATGCTAGATTGATCGCGATCGATTAATTAAATTCGCCGATGGCGATAACAAGAGACAGGGACATTCGTTAAACTCATCGACGCTTCAGTCGAAACTATCGGTGAGACTTTCACCTGAAGGAGTTCACTACGATGCATGCGAGAATGACAATCGAGCTGAGGTGGAAGCTCCCTCCGGTGAAATCTCTCTGTGAGCGATTACGCTGATATGGACGGCTACTTTCTCATATAGAGGTCAAACTTTCTTTATCTGCACAACACATGCATGCATCCGCGTCTGTACCGTCGTCCGCGAGATTCTATCCGCAAATGCTTGCCCTTGTATCGATGTATTTATTACGTTTTACTCAAAATTACACCTGCAGATATTTCTCGCCTATTTAATGATTCGGTGTTCTCTTCGCTTCATCTTGTTTCTTGAGACACTTTATGCCGCTATTGCGTCTTTGATTAAATTCTAATCTGATCTGTCACGTAATTACCAAATTACCGATTATATATGTTGTGCATTAAAGTGATGTTTAGGCAAACTCAACGCGAAAAATTTCTGCTGATTTCGCACACGGATCGCGTTACTCCTTCCTTCTTTTTACTTTGCTCTCGGTTCGACTGTATACAATCAGCTATACAATCATATTCAGATGCATACGCGCAAATACACATGCGCCCGTGCAAATATAAATATGCATGCCAAATACACACGTATATACGAGTCACGAATCGGATTAGATCCAAATCTGTGGAGACCGTAGATTAGTATCATAGTTACGTCGGGGACTCTTACCTGAGAGCAAAGGCAAGCTGCCTGCGGATTCTCTGCGGGATACCGTGTAACCGGGCCAATCGCGTTCGAATCCGGCGGCCGGATGAGACGACAGAAAACTCGGCGTTTCGACCGAAGAACCGCGCCGTTGACTGCACGATGAAGACTGCAAATGGGTATCTCATCGGTTTGACCTATGACACATCGATTATATACGGACGCGGCGGACGTAATGACGCACGAATAAAAATCTTTTCCTAACTTCTCTGCCATCTCTCCGTGCATAGGAATCGGAAAGAAACGTAGATATTGAGTGCGTTCCGTTTTGCACATTTCTTGTTGCTTAACATTCGGTGACAACAAAGATAAATGATGCATTATGCGTATCATGCGTAAAACGGAATGCACCCGCTGAGCCAACTTTGCGTACGACAATGGGTTGCTTTCACAGATGAGGCAGGCAATTGTCAAAGTTTTGATTCTATGTGTTAAAATTTTTTGAAAGAAAATGTTCTTAACTGCTAGAAATTCATGCTTCGAACATCTCTCTTTTCTTCAAAAGTCTCATTGAAAATTATAAGTGTAATAATTACAAAACTACGAAAACATTTATTTCATTTTTATCAGTTGTGACACTTTTATTGGTCCTCCAAGTTCTTCCGAGCTATATTTAAATTATTATTGTATCCACCTTATCAATCAAACGTTGCGGCATACATTACATGACAACGATATATAAGATATCAATTAACAATACCTAATACCTTTAATCCAATTTTTAAACGATTTTTTAATTTTTTATCATTTAGAAAACAAATTTAGAAAATATATTTGTAAATATATAAGTGCAGTTTAATAAATAATCGCGTTTGTCTCGTTTTACAGGATTATCACGTCAAGCTTTATGAGTCGGATGAACATAATTGCAGATTTATTACTCCGAGACGTTAGACATCACGTGAAAAGGTAAAGGAGCAAAAAGAAACAATATGAAAAACTCGAAATTATCTCTGACAGACGCTCTTAATTACCATGCAAAGTCCACTTCGCAATTCTATCTCTACAAAGCTGGAATATCCCATGGTTGTGTTTCAATGTAGACTTATTTTTCGCCAATTTGTACTTATCTTGCCCTGTCTACTGGCCCTGATTTTACTTATCTTCTTGTTAGAAAAATTTGTTCTTGTCTAATCTAATTATACCTCTCCTTAAATAAATTATTCGTTTAAGCATGATATATATGATTAAATGGAATGTTCCGAAAGAGAAAGTAATAAATCGATATACACTTTTCTTGTCTGGATTTATTTGTTTATAAATATGAAGCGCGAGTTTTCTTGTAATAATCTTTTAAAATGTGCTTTTAAAAAGACTAGAATTTTCATAGACCTAGATATTTTAAATAATTAAGACACCGTAAAAGCGCTGAGTTAACAAAAATTCAAAAATTTATACAAATTAAAATTTTACTTTTAACACATTACATTTTTTGAAAATTTAAAATACAAGTTAAAATCTCGCAAAATAAGTAAATATCGTGTATATCGTTATAAGTTTAATTTACGTAGGTACGTTGATAATATATAATGTATGCACGGATATCTTTTTCGATGCTTTTACCCATCATCTTTTCAATGAAAAGCTGTCAACGTACGCGTCGTAAAAATATGAAAGGGCTGAAGTTCTTCTCATTCATGATGACGCCATATAACGTTAGATATAACGCAGTCAAGATTATATTAAGTACAGTATTTGTTAGTTAACAAAATATAATGCGCAGAAAGTATAATAAATATAATTTTTAAATATTTCTAAAAATTACAATTAATTGTATTATGTTATAGATCTTGATTAATCAAGCGATTAATCAATTTTTTGCAAAGTTATGATTATATATATCTAATCAATTGTAAATATAAAATATTTGTGTCCATTTTAATTAAATAATTAATTTGTTGTTTAAATAATTAATCTGTTACTAAATCTTTGTCTATATTTTCTCAAGTAACAATGATAAAATTTATAAATTTTCTTGTAACATCAATAACACTTTATTCCACATTGTAATAAATGAGTATTATATATATGTATAGTATTATTGTAATTATACGACATATAGAACAAGCAAGATACTGAATAGTTAGAAATATTATGCAATTGTAAAAATTTAAAAGGTCAAATTGATAGATCAACTATTTTATTGCTTGTTGAGAATAAAGTGTCGCTAAATTCAACTAACACTAGTTCAATCAGAAAATTGTCGATATTTATCGTAAAAAAATATGGCTTTTCAATGAGTAAAAATTGCACATAATTTTTATAGTGAATTAGTAACTATATGAATAAAAATGATTGAGCTTTAGTAATTAATTTGTTTTAAATATATATATATATATATATATTTATCTACACATTTATGAATTTTTACATGCAATCTCTTGTTCACCCATGGGCGTACGCAAGAGAGTATCTCTCTTACATAATTTTTTTACGCTAAAACCGCAACATAAATTCCGCTGATTTTTATTCTAATTAATCTGGAAATAAAAAGATATCAAATCCTTCAATGTTTTTGTTATTTCAACATTTAATTATTCTTATTCTTATGCAATACAATACTTTATATTCCAAATGTTAAACCTTTTTTTTATTATTAATAATAATTAAAAAATGTAATATTTATATATACAAATATGTACGTGAGTTTAACAGTAAAAAATGGATAAGGAACAAGCTCTATCTCTTCTTCCTTAGGCAGTATAGACGCCCTTGTGCACCAATGACACTTCACCATGTGTATACACACATGATGATTATCGATCCACACTAAGAATATCAATAAGAAGTCATTCGTTCCATTTGCACCGTTATGCAGAACGTGTCACGTGCAACGTATCTAATATTAGCTTCAATCAGTGGCAATAAAGAAGAAAATAACGTCACGAATACACGTGCGATACTTTAACTTGCACATGTGACGATTCTCTTCGCGAATATATAAAGGTACCTTAATCCCAAACGATGGGACTCGTCTACTCGCGCGAACGTCGTCGTCAGCTCACGAAATCTGTTGCAGTTCGCCGAGAGTATCGTAAAACTGTAACGCATGACTTGGCCAATACACGCAGTAAGACATTAATTCACTTTAACATTTTTTACGACGACACTATTATGCATTTCGAGTTAGAAGCGCACATTCTTTCGCGATAAATAGCATCGCAATACCAATCGGTTTTGCGATCGGAATGAGGCAACGCTCGGAGTGCGAACCACGTATTTGAAGGCAGAATAAATCGATATTTCGAAAAAGGCGAAATTATTTCTGTTCTCCAAATATCCGCTCGTGTGCCGACAATGCGCGAGATCGAGACTCAGAAGGTTCTCCAGGACGAGCAGTGCTTCGAAATAATTCGCAAGAAGCTGCGACAGGACGCGATGGATAGCTTCTCGCTGGTCAACTTCGAGATCGTGCCGATAGACGAAGTGAACGGTTTCTTAGGCCAATACTTTACTCTAAGAGCCACCGTGGCCTGTCCGAAATCACCGTTGGAGACGAGGAACATCAACTTTTTCACCAAGGTGCCGCCGCCGATCAGCAGCCCGCTTTACGACTTAACTCAGGCGTACGGTACGTTTAAGAAGGAAGTGGCTCTCTACACCACGGTATTCCCGGAAATGCTGGGCGGTCTTGGCAAGGGATGCATCCCGGAATGTTTCCTCGGGATCGAGAACGACGTGATCGTCCTCGAGGATATGGCTCATAGCGGCTATACGATGACCGACAAGACCACGCCTTTCGACTTTGAGCATTGCGAGATTCTGATAAAGATGCTCGCCAAGTTTCACGCGAAATCCTTCATCTTTGAGCAGCAGTATAAGAAAACTTTGCACGACGAATTTTCTCATTGCATGCACGAGACTCTCTGGCCGCGCGCGGACGACAAAGCTAAGGCAATGGTCAACGCCGCCGTAAAAGGCATCGTCTCGATGATTGACTTACTACCTGAATTAAATGATGATCGGCGCAGTGATTTTAAAGAGAAAATCGTGAAATTATGTGCAGATCACACGGACAGACTATCACCATCGGTGAAACACAAGAACGTGCTATGCCACGGTGATTTATGGGCAAACAATATATTGTTTAAGTACGATACCGATAAGAGACCTGTTGAATGCTGCCTCATTGATTTCCAACTGGCAAGGTAACTATGTGTACACTTCTTGAAATATATTTAAAAAAAAGAAATAAGTTTTGTACTTGCGTAAAAAGTTTTAGATATGAATCTAATTTTTCGATTAGCCATAATTTTGTAAATTATCATTTTGGTAATCATAATAGTATATAAGTGTAAAGCAAAGACGATTAAATTCTTATTAATTTTGTACATCGATGCAAGGTACAATCCACCAGCGCACGACATATTGTGTTTCCTCCAATTCACAACTACGCGGAAGCTACGAGAGGAACATAGCGAGACGCTTTTTAGACTCTATCACGATTCTATGGCGATAGTCATGAAAGAAGCTGGTCTCAATATATCAGAGATTTTCTCTTGGGACGAATTTGCTGAATCCACTCGAGATTTACGTATAATGTGCCTAATTCACGGTATACTAAATACACCGATCATGCTGTTGGAACCTAGCACGGCCAATAAATACTTTGCCGAAAAACCGGAGCTCCTTCAGAGTGTTCTGTACGTTGACAGAACGCCACTCATTTGCGAGCAATTCAAGGAAGCACCGAAATATCGTGCCCGTATGACAGATAGCTTATTAGAATTGTACGATTATGTAACTGGTTAACTACCACACGACCATAATCGAGCTATAAAAGGATAACAAAGTAGTCAAAATTCCTCACTAAAGTATTACCAGGCGTAAAGCTCAAGAAAAATATATTTTAGATTTAAGATAAATAAACAAAAGGTCTTATAAGGATATTAATAGATATTATTCAACAATAATACGATAGACATCTTGACATTAAAATTTTCAATAAAGTATAATAAATGTAATGTTATACACGTGCAACATAAATAAAGCGTAATCATCGTGCTTGACTTCCAAATATAAAACGTTTTTCTTTAGATTTATAAAATTTTGAAAACATTTTTATAAATAGAGAATAATGATGATATTCTAGAATAACGAATTATTATTGCGTTAACATGATTCTGTATAGTGCGAGTACTTACTTTTTACGTGTAAAGTTTCATGCAATTATTAATAGCATGCAGTTATATCAGTAATTTGTTCCACGTGTAGTGATAACTTTGTGACATTGCAAACTAACTCTGGATATTTGTTAAAATATTCTATTAACAAATTTTGAAATACTTTCAATAATGACGTGCTATCTTTTCTTATTTTTACGAAATTTTGATTATTTTAATATCGTAATTATTGATCATGAGCGTGTAAACATTTACGTATACTTTCTTAAATATAGATTGCATGTGATATTATTAATAACTGTGATATCTGATAAAGCATATTATTATATGGTTATTGTATAGAATAAAACTAAATCGATGTTCTTGTTGACAATAAAAATAAAAAACATATATAAAATTTATTTTATACTTACCTCTTAAATTTTATCATTGCTTTCAAATGTAAAGAATTGATACATTATCTTCTTAATAAAATTTATATTTTAACGCACACATTTAATAGATGCATTTAATAAATTAAAATAACAGTCAAAAAGAATGTAGAATGTCCAATCAACAAATAAATCTGCTGAATTAATGCAGTATCTATAGCTGCATTAGAGTAAAGAAGTTATAAAATTTAACTTTTTCATACAAATTATTAAAGATTTTTGTAAATCAAATGCATCTATATAATCTTAATTTTTCAGGAAAAAGACTTTCCATAAATAATAATATAGAATATATATTTAAGTACTTTCACTTTAATCTCTCTCTATTAGCCGTTAGAAATATTTAATACAACATGCTAATAAGCAACATGCAATTCGCCAATAATAAAATAAATATATATTGCAATTCCTGGTGGTAACTTAAAAATATTCCTCTTTTTAAAATTGCAACACTTCTTCACTGAACTATCAAATTCTATATATACATAGCTATATAAACTACGTGACAAATACAAATCGTGAGCTCGCGGATAATCCTGCCGGCATATCAAACAGACAATCCGAAAAGAAACAATGCTATCGGATTGTAGTGGAGGCACTTTAACGACATTTTTACGGCACGAACGTACGATGAAACGATTGTTATGCCGACAGTTTCATCCTGCTCAACACAGGTTTGTAAAGTACTTGTCCTTTTATTACAAAGTGACGTGGATCCGCATATCGAAACGCGAGGCATAGGGGGGCTCTCTGGGGGATTTACTCTTTTATGTATATAATTATTTATATATCATCAATTATAATGAATATATAGTTATGTACAATATTGAATCTCATTCTTTAACAATAACATCAACAACATGATTAAACAACGTTCCTCATTGGTACACAAATTGTAAATGTACAGATAAAAAAGCATTAGATGAGGTCAATGAGGTGGCGTACGCTCAGCGCGCCATTAATTTCCTCTTCTTTTTTTTTACATTTTTTTAAATCCCCATATATATATACTTATATCTTGAACCACTTTGAGTTCTTTGTTCGATTTTTCATGGGCTTATATACTTCAAAGTATATACTTCGTTTAGACACACACGTTCCACATACACACAAATGCGTCGGATTTGCTCCGCGCGACGCAACGAGAACATGATGACGGTTGATGATATCGATTGAATCGGTGCGTGATTTAAACCTTAAACAGAGTGCATGAGTGATTCGCGACGCGCGATTGGCCAGCCATAAATCTCTCGCACAATTTGCGCATTGCCGAATAATATAACTGATTTATTTTAAAATAATATGGCGAGGATTATCGTAATTACGAGGAAATCGCTTTTCCGGGTCAATTTATAATCTTTCGTATGTCAAAGAAATATAGTAAATTATGGAAACCTTAGCAGGAGTAAATCAACAAGTGTCTTTTAAATTTTGTCATCTTTTTTAACTCGGCTCGCCCCGCGCGACGCAAAAATCTCGACCAATCATCTAAAACTCTACACAAGGCTCCAACGAGTTTTCTTTTTTTTGTCGCTTGATAAACGACTTCCACAAAATCTAACGCTCGAATTTGTATTATTTTCGTATAGAATCGCATCAAGGCGAGACAGAGCTGCCGAAACTTTCTCGTAGCTCACTCCGGCGCTCAAAACGCGAAGGACTCGCTCATATATTCTCATAGTTCACCGACAAATGTTCCTTCATCGAAAACTTAAGAAATAAAAAGAGAAAACATCGGACTTTCTTGAGAATAAAAGCGATATGCATGAATCTCTAATACGTGTTTATCAATCGAGATTTTTGTCTTACAGCTTTCTCCTAGCCAATTTTTCTATCATTTATTTTGGTGCATCGATCGTGGTCTCTTTAACGTAAAGAAAAAACAATTTGCGAATTTGCAAGAATAAAAATTTCTAGCATTTGTTCTCGCAATCCCTTCGAGACAGTTGTCACATTTTCAAAAAATTTCTCAAAAATTTAACAATGGAAAACGCGAAATTTGTCTACACAAAGTGCACTTGAAAGCTTGATCGCGAAAGATAACTTTTTGCAATAAATTTGTAAATAATTTCTCTTTAGTAAAATTTTGAAAAGAAATTATTATTCCGCTCTAAATAGCAAAATTTTAATTATGAAATAAATGTTTATATTTCCAATAATTTTTTATTTATCACAATAAAAAATATCTAAAGCAATTTAAAATTTAAACTCTTACAATTTAAATCTTCAAAATACTTGAACTTTGCGACACTAAACTTAAGACCATTCACGAAAATTGAAGAATATTTCTCTCCTAATTTCCATTTTTTAGATACATTGTGTACTTGGCATTCTATAATCATCAAAACTTTCTTATTAAATTTATTAAAAAAATTTCTTTTACTTATTTTTAAATTTTTCTTGATGCAAATAAAAAACAAATTTATATATTAACGAGTTTTTCATCCTGTTCTTTCCTCTCGCAATCTCTTTCTTACTCTTCCGTCTCCTGTTACTATGATTGAACGTTTTAATCTCATTGTCTCAAATCTCGATTTGAGATGGGCGGCTGGAAGAAAGAGGAAAGACAAGCAAAGATGCACGAAATTTGATCGCTGCGAAAATATAATGTCTATTTATGTGAGTACAATTCCTCTTAAGCTAAATCAGTTCGGAAACGTAATTCTGCAACCGTCGTTCGATGTCACAATATTTTAAGACGAATCTCGAATTCCATTATTTTAAACTTGAAATATTTTGAACATTGTGAGAAAGAAATTCTGTACTACGAATGTATGTATATGATATATTTCATATCATTTTTTTTTACAAAAATATTTGCTTTAAACAGATAAAACATCTTATGAAAGAGAAAATCCGAAACATCTAATTGCAAGCCGAACTGAATTAACAAATGGAATTATAATCGTCATATAATGATCTAACAATGAAAATTTACATCTTCCTCTGATATATACCTTATGAATATGCTATACAGAATTCTATATTCTTTGAATAAAATAAATTTTATTCGATATTGACACATCAAAACTTCGAAATTTTGTAACCGACTAATGTATTCCAGCGGTTCGTTCCGTGGTTATAAAAAGTATTATAGAATATCAACTTTGAAACTCAAAGAAACATCTCGCTCGACGAAAATACACACGCTTCAAAAATAGTTTTGCACCATTCAAATTTCTAAATTTTTAAACTGTACATGTAACCATCTTCTAAATTGCATGATCGAAAAGATAATCCATCAGGTGAATTAATTAATAGCAAAAAATATCAATTCTTCTGTCTCATTATCAATGCATGAATATGGCGTAACAGGTGGTGCAAAACTATATTTGGTTTGTGCTGACAACGAAGTATTTTCACAATGCAGCTTCGCGTAATCCGACGACAAAAGTTAGATATTCGAACGACAAGATACCTTTCTCGCGCGAACCGCGAGATTTTAAGACCCTGCGTGAGCAACAACCCTTGGACTAGTTGCACCGACATCGTCCAGCGCTGAATACAATTAAGTTAATTTTCCTTATCTTTTAATATTCAAGTGATTAAGCTGTTCATCTCCGTTCGCGTTATCAATGCCTGCCTCTACAGAGGAACGATAACTCGTCGACCAGAAATTAGCCCGTTCGGACTGTCAGTGCAGCTCAGCCCTGTGCGACCGGCGCTATGTGTCCTTTTGTACTTGACAGGGTGCGTGTCCACTCGCGCGCCTCGCCTTGCTTATCCTTTTTTTCTCTTTTTTGACGCACTCGAGCTATACATAGAAAGTTATGTACAACGATATTAACATGAACTGCAGTGGCAGTGAACAGTGCACGTGGATATTGCAAACAGCAGCAGCAGCAGCAGCAACAGCAGCAGTAGCGGCAGCAGCGGCGGCGGCGGCGACGCCGATGATGACGACGACGACGAAGACGACGACGACGACGACACGACGACGATGACAATTATACAAGGTGTATGCGTAATACGAAACACGGCAGCGACTACCACAGCTAGTTTCTTAATCTGTCTGCTTCGCAATTCCCTTTTTCTCTCTCTCTCTCTCTCTTTCTCTTCCTCTCTCTCTCTCTCTCTCTCTCTCTTCTACTGCTTGCATCTTCAGTTTGCGGCCATCCGGTCTGCGATCCTGTGGTGATCAAAGCGCGAAATATCGCTGTCTCGCGGCGGCCGACACGTAGCCTGTGTCGTTTATCGTCGTCTCGAATTTTTCGCTTCATTTTTCGTTTATCGCTTTTTCCGACTCTATATTGCAACTTTTCTTCCGAAGGACAGTCCCACGCATATGCTGTGCAATCTCCGATTTAATTCTCAACTTTGCATGTATGTGCATGTATATATACATATAGAAAGAGAGAGAGAGAAAGAGAAAAAGGGAGAGGGAGAAACAGAGATGTTTGATGTGTATAAGTAAGTACATGTATGTAGGTCGAATTGTGGATTCATGTGATTGCGCGTACGCGATGATGTACATGTCTGTTCTCGTACGTGTTCGATTACATGTGCGTGTTTCTTTTCAAGTATGAGCGATAGGATCCGCGTTGTACGCGCGCACACGTATGTACGTGTAGCAAGAGAAAGAAAGATAGAGAGAGAATGTATGAAAGTCAGCGAGAAGAATGTACATGTGTGTGTCTGTGTATGAAAGGAGAGATATAGAGTATTTATGTATATATGTGTATCCGTGTAGTTCTTTTACATGTATATTTTTCTTCTTTCTTTATATATATATATATATATATATATATATATATATATGTACGTCCGTGTATATATACACACGTGAGTTTCACAAAAATATATAAAAGAGAGAATGTCTATGCGTGTATACATATATATATATATATATATATGTGCATATATACCTATAATGTATATATACCGATATATAGACGATTTATACTTAAAGTTGTGTGGAAAAGGGTATTTTATCGTAGTTTTAACTATATGTATATATGTATACGTATATATACATATATATATGGAGCCTGTAGAAAGTGCTTGATTGAGATTTTTTTCCTTTCGGTTTTAGTCGTAAAACAAGACACACGAGGTAAAGGTTGCGCGTAGTAGTCCGGCACCGTCCACGAGAGTCCGACGCGAGATCGGGACGAGAGGAGACTCTCGATGAGGGACATCGACGAAATCGTGTCCAGTTCGCTGCACTCCTCCCCCTCCTCCCGTCATCTCGTCGCCCTCTCACAGCACGTTGAACGACGGTGTTCTCAGGGTTACGTATTATATACATTAACACGTGCCGGAAAAAAAAGAAACCGGAGACTTTTACTGTGACGGCGATTGTTTTTCCGTTTTCCACCGCGCAGGATACCGCAATTCCACAGCGCTCGTCGAGGCTAAGCCACGTGCTAAAACTTTAAGCTATACGTTCCTTTCTCCCGTCCACTATCCTCTTTCCCAGCCGCAAAGGATCGATAGGGGGCTTAATAACACAGTGTTACGCTTTGCGAAATGTCTGATTCAGTCCTTATAGAATTATCTTCGAACGAAGATGATTATCTCGAATAAAGAAAGAGAAATGTGTAGCTACCCTCGGACCGCATAGCATCATGCCGTTTTCCGTTGCCCCTTCCATTGTCCCCCTTTTCTCGCACATCTTTCTTCATCCCTTCTCCTCGTTTCTTCGCTTTTTTGATAACTTGTTCATTAGGCTTCTTTTTCCCGAGTCCTCGTTCCGGCGATTGAGCATCACTCTCGAGATATTCAATGACTCGGTGAAAACGATTTCCATGCGGGGCGAACGAGGTGAAACTTCTTAGGAGTGATCGAATCGGCGAATATATATAAGCGTTGTTATGCACTGTCGCTGTATGTATCGGTCGATCAAGGAAATGGATATGATTGCAATCCGCCTTGTGAACGATAACTCGCGATAACTCGTTGATAATGCGCGACATCAGACAGTGGTGTTCGTCGACGAAGACAGGACAGTTGTAGGGACGACGGACTGCACGATGGTTTCTAATGCATGATTAGATGTAAGAATATGGTCCATCGGTGAGGGCGCTACACAGCAACAATCAGGAGGAGTCGTCCTTGCCTCGGGCACCTCTGCTCGGCCTGTATTCAAGACCCGGGTCGAATTGCATCAACACGAAAACCTAGCAAATTAGAAATAACGAATCGGTAAAGTAATTCGAATTGCTTCTTATAAATTAATTTTGAAATTGTATACAATTTCTAACTATTAAGTTACAGAGCTAGTAGTTACTATTATAAATTGTTGGATTTCTATATTTTCTCGCTGTTATTAAATATTATATTAATAAATTCATTATAAATTTAAAAAAATACGTAATGAGATTATCAAAAACGTGATACCTGATCTGTGGGTAATAATGTGAAGTCATCGGGTGGATTTGTGATCACGTATCGTTTGGAAGAGGCGTCGCACGACGAGCTAGTGTCTCGAAACCTAGAAGATTCGAGTTAATGTCAGCGAATAAGAAAAAAGATAGCAGTGAAACACAAGCTGAACTATAGACACCAAGTGTAACTAATTAACTAATCAAAATTGAGCTAAGTTAAGCTAAACTAAAATTAACTAAGCTAAACTTAATTAAACGTATGTGGACCGTATGACGAAAAACTAAATGCTAAATAAACAACAAGATGATAAAGACAGAGAAAGAGAAAGAGAAAGAGAGAGAAAGAGAAAAAGTAGTAAAATGATATTTTTTGGATGAGGGCAACTTACAACTCGTTGCTTTTCATTACTTTCTTTTTTCATGATGCTTTTCATGATGCAAAAACGCAAAATGTAAAAGGTGTGCGGCAGAAAATCATAAGTCATATAGTAAGTACGTGAATAGTAAAAGGTAATAAACGGCGGTACAATAATGGCAGCAATCGAAGTGGTCGCTGTTTTCGAACGGCGGTAATATGTACAAATGTATAGAAATATATGTACGTAGGGTAATCCAATAAATACCATCGAGAGAGGGAAAAAAGTCCAATACCTGTACCTGTACAGACCAATGCACAGCATTCCGTACGACTTTAATGCTGCGACAAAGAGGTCACCGTACTTGCCTCCCTCGCCATATTGAGCCAATGGCCCGTCGTACAACGCGATCTGACCAACACGACACCGATCCCTATTAGACAGGCTATCTGCCGTACTGCGAATCAGACAAAATATCGCGTTTAAATATCGTTGAAAAATTCTCCACGTTCGGATATTATCATTCCAAGATCTTACCTATACCCTCCCCTTAAGCCTGCCCCTTCAGCCAGGATCAATTCCAACTCAGGCGTAGCTCCACCGGTGATCAGTGACCGAATCAGAGTCAATGCATTTTGGTTGAAGTATGTCTGCAGAAATACGTAAAGCTTTCGTTATGGCTAGTAACATCTCGAGGAACGAGAACGTCAATAAACTATTAATGCGAATAAATAAGCCTTGTGAAGTATATTATTGACCGACATACATGTATACACACGACGGTCCCCGAAGCATTTTTAATACTGACCGTTGACATAAGGGAATCCAATACGCTGACTGCAAAGGCAGTACCGCAGGCAAAAGGTTGAGTGAGGTAGAGTTCCGTGTCCGGGTCATCGTCGTCGTCCTGGTCAAGGAACTGCACGTTGCTATCATTCACAAGTTCTGGAATAGCGACAAAAGAACCATGAACAAAAATAAGTACAGCTATGTTTGGCATTCAACACGAAGATATTCATGACTCTATTCAAGACTCTAATCAAGAAATACAAAATAACGACGATTTTTTAATAAAAAATAATTTCCTTTAATACTGTAATTAAAATGTCTAATTATGATAGCGTTTAGCAGTCTTCATTTTTATTAGAACGATACTGAATACGTAGAAATGTGATCCTGAAGGTGGTTTGATAGGATCTCTCCCGTTACCTGTGATCATTGGCACATTCGCTCCATAAACGGATCCCCGTCGCTGCAAGACGATCGGGCTACCAACTGCGATCAAATTATCTTGTTCATTATCTGCTTTAATTTGCACTTTCAATTTAACAGCGTGGTTTTAACGGAAAAACTAGAGCTCCGCTTCCCACAAACGACAATGATAATATCGTACCTTGGCTAAGCACGCCGATTGTATCGTCAAAAGTCATGGCCTTGATATTGAGGGATGCGAGGATGGCCTCCTTGTCGGCGAGGGTGGGGTCATCATTGCTAGGCACTTTAGCCGACAGGATGCAACACATGTCGCACAGATTCACGTTAACGGCACGCAAATCGGCTCTACTCAATGGTGAACCCTGCGAAACGTTATTCAAGCGAAATAAAAGCTGCAGAAAAAGAATTCCCATTGCGAAATTATTTCTCATTATGTTCATTTCGCGTTAGCAATCAATTCATACCGTAAGCGATTTTCGTGGCTTTCATGTTCGAATTTGGTAACATTGAATACGCAAATCTTGTTTAATACGCATTTGAATGATAATATACGGTAATATTATGTATAATATAAAGTATACATAATGTCCCAGATTTATCATGCACCTTTCTAAATAAGTTAGATACAAGAAATACAACTACATAATAAATACATTAGCTGTGCAATTTCGTCTTATTTCAAGCCATTAATAAAAGGAACTGTAAAATTATCTAATTTATATCAGAATAAATTAAGATCAGAATAACTTGTCAAATTGAATTTTTCAATATGTAATATTTAAGTAATTATTCTTATATGATCTTTTTAATTTGCGACTCAATTGTTTAAATATATAATAAATTAAGAAATTGTTACAAATAATGATTTTCAATTACATTTCCTTAAAAAGATTTACTTCTAAGTTCATTAAGAAATCTAGAGCAGGAAAAAAACAAACATTTTATTTGTAAATCTGAAACGTCCTGTATTATACGACAATAAAAAAAGTCTCAAAACGAGAGCAGCCTCCTCACATTTAGAACCGATATCTTCGGTAGATTCTGCAGCATTTTCCATTCGCGGCGTATGTAGTCCACCGATCCAACTATCACTACGTGTTTAAGCTCGTGATAATGAAAATTGGAAGCTCGTAATGGCATGACAAGGTTCCTCAGTCCGATGAGGGGCGAGTCGGGATCGGCGAACAGGCAGACAACGACGTGCCCGTTAAGAACTGTCATCGCCGCCTGGTTACGATCCAGTATGCAGTCTTCGAGATTACGGGAGGGGCTCCAATGAAACATCCCCGTCGAATCGTACTTCATCTCGGTCTTCTCGAAATCGAAATCTTTCGCTTGATCGTCAGCGATCCCGACCTGAAGACCGCCGTTGTTGTTAACGTTCGTGCCACCCGAGGCTCTGCTCGTTGGCCTGGAAAAAAAAACCGCATTACGATTATATGAACAAAGTTACAAATATGACACATCTTTGTAAATGGTAACAATAATTATCTTACATTTATCGGTAGAGAAAAGTAAATTGGTAGAAAATTGGTAAAAAAAAAATATTAATGAAAAGAATCACACTCGAGATTTATCTTCAAACTCTTGTAAAATTGATCAAGACCGTGAAGCCACACTTTCGCATGCATATCGTACGCATCGCATCATTTTCTGTCATCTAGCACTACTAGTGTTGTTACTTTATATCTCAGGACGAGTGTAAATTGGATAACCAGTAACTTGAATGCAGCAGCAAGTATCAAAGAAGAAAGATATAGAAGAAATGTTCGGAGATCAAGCCCTCGTACTGCATGCTTGTAAATACATTGTTTGTATGATAAAGGTTTAACTAGAATTGTTTGTTCCGATTATAAAATTTGCAATTTTTATTTAGAAATTTGTTAAAACATTACGAAGTCGACGTTTATTGCGTTCACGCGCGCATCTATTGCTTCCTCATAGAAGAAGCTTTGTTTTCGAAAAAAAAAAATTTGTTTTTTTGAATGTGTTCAGAATGTTTTAAAATGTCAAAAAATTGCAATTTAAAAAAATGTCTGTATGTATGTATGTGTGTGTGTGTATGTGTGTGTGTATGTGCCAAATTTACCGAAATTTCTATAACTCCAGAACTAATCAACCAAATCTTAACGAATTATATATGAAATAGGGGTAGAAAAAACTGAAGAATATAATAGAATTAATAAAAATTGCTAATAATCAAGGGGTTCTTTTTTAATAAAATTTTGAATTTGCAGAAATGTTTGTTTATGCTTTAATTTCCGCAAATTTGGAGATATCGATCTATTTCTAATTTTATTATATTTTTCAGTTTTTTTTCTACTTCTATATTTCATATATAATTCGTTAAGATTTGGTTGATTAGTTCTGGAGTTATAGAAATTTCGATAAATTTGCTTTAACTTCCGCAAATATTGAGATATCGGGCTTCTTTATAGTTTTTAAGTGTGCAAGTAGAACCCTTTGCTCACAAAGCTTCCTCTATGAGAAAGCCAAAAAAATAAATACTAATAATTATACATTAAATAAAATAGAAGCTTCCTCATATACATTAAATTTATACATTAAATAAAATAAGCTTCCTGTAATAATGAGGAAGCAATGTGCAAGTTTGTAATTTGCACTCTTTTTTTTAATCTATTACGATTTCACACCTCTTTCGTAATTAATTCAACTTCATGATTAATTCAAATTATCTAGAGCAAGAAAAATGTCAACGTAATACTTTTCCTTGAACGCAAAAAAAATACGCGATTTTTCACGCATTCTGGCCGAGACGTAAACGGCCATCAAAACCCGCGTTTCCCACATGTGACACCCATGTATTTTTACGAGCGTCATTAATGCCAGTGTGGCGCATGTTTTCTGAGATTAAGTATCTTCGTAAAACTCTTATGGACTTCCATACTTTTCTTTTTGCAGTCGCGCTACGTGACATGTAATTGCAATGCAGTACGCAACTTCGAAGACGTAAAGATAATGTAGTATGCAAAATTTAACACGGAAAAAACTGCCCGCGCTTGTGGTATTTATGCCCGGCTGTCGTTACTAATTTATTTTCTCGTGAGACTAGAATACAAAGATTGACTATGTTGTACATCTAGTTTGGTAGATTAATAATTGGATTAGTTTTATTAGATAAATTATCCAATTTTAATCCTTCTGACAAATAATAACGAAGTAACATTTAATTAGACAAAAATAGTAGAGCTGATAAAACGTAGAAAACATCAAAAATTGATTTTGTAAAAAAAGAAATTAAACACATCGAAACGTATAACTGTTACTACTGACATCAGAATTGATTACATCGTGGTGATTAAAACCTAAATATTAAACAGAGTATACGTAACGTTCTTAGCACGTCCTTTTTCGTAAAAACAAGATGCGTATTGGTTTAAGTAAACATTCTATTGTAGATTATATATCGAGAGCATCACTTGACATGCAGGGAGCATGTTCATTATTATTAACACAACCGTGGGATAAAGCAGTCGCATAATCACGTCACAGTACAAGGTAGCGTTAACAACAGAAGCGTACATGAGCTTTTTGACTTCGTAGGCGAGATGGTAGCCAGCGTATGCGGACTCCTCTTGCGATCTGGAATCAGAAGGTTTGCGTAACGTTCGATCTGTTCTCAGGTGACTCTCTCTCTCTCTCTCTCTCTCTCTCTCTCTCTCTCTCTCTCTCTCTCTCTCTCTCTCTCTCTCTCTCTCTCTTTTTCTTTCTGATATGGTCCAGTTGATGAAGGACATAATGATGACAGTGATGAGTGATTATTCGGCAATTAAATCAAGATGATTGTCCAATTAAAATTATTTAAAGTGTGAAAGGAAATATTGCGACTTAACACGTCACGCGATCTTGTATCACTTAAAACGATCTGGCTGTAAAGGTCCAAGTTACGTGGCAAAAGGCATCAAATCTTGGAATAATAACAAAGAGAAATTGCAGAAACTAATCTAGCGGACGTGTAACAGGTTCATCGGAAAATGTCAACGACCACCTGTAGTCTGTAGTTACTCGCACCATCCGGCAGCGTAGTAGTACAAGTGGCTGTCGTCCTCGCGCGATTTCTCTCGTGATTTATACGAGCCGTTTGTCGTTCAAGTTTGCGGCGCCCTTTGTCAACAATTGAACGAAAGGCTAGAAAGCATCTATTTGTTTCCGACTGACATACTGATTCTGCATCTCATATCATTTCATTACACGACGTTAGCACGTTAAAAACTATGAAAAAAAATTGCACTTTTAGAAACGTAAGAAATCAAATAAACGATCAGGAGTCAGCTAGTCGATTTACATGTCAAATCGCAATCTTCGCTAATATATAAATATTGAAACTATTCTCTCGATCGTAGATTGGGTGATTCTGGATCGCATCGAAGATCTCTACCGAGAATCGGCACGTTAAACCTTGGGCGGGTTATATGGCTTTTATGTTCGACAGTTTTAGGAACATGCTAGAAAAATGCTAATGCGGAGGTCGTTGATACATTAATGTGCAGATCATCCTAGTGCACTCGATCAAAGTGGGACGTTGTCTTATTAATGGATTAATATTATTTAGCTAAAAAATACACGCATTTACAAAAAAAAAGAACATTACAGAAAGCGCATATTTAAAACTGTACATTTTACTTTGCAATATGTATAATTAGGTTATTCAAAATACGTTGCCGATTCGTCAATTAGAGAATATTGCAACATATTATTATAAATACAGGAAAGTTCTCACGCAAGACAACTTGGTAAAATTCTGTCTTGCTTACCGTCCGATTCGAGTTCCGTTACAATTTGAATAACCTTTGCATATAATACGCGTGAAAAAGTCGATGTAATTCTAATCGTGCAGCTATGTAGAATACATGTAAGCTTGTAATTGAAGTAAAATAATAAAATGTAAATTAATAACTTGTATACGACAGGGCAGAGAAAGATTAAAGCGTACTTTAGGAAGATATTTACGTTCAAGCGACTCAGTCAGAGAAGAAAGCAATTCTCACTGTTTATAGAAAATACGTGTCGGTATCAAATGTCGAGTGCACTGTAAGTCTCACCATAAAGTGATATAAAAAAAAAAATATTAAAAAGCCCGGGCATTGTTGTGGGAAGATCGCTTCTCGCCTTCTTATTGTTAATTCTCAGTAGCGAAATTCGCATATGTTGCTTTGGTTGGGTGCAAAACAGAGGCGTATCATTGAGTACTCTGGTCAGCAATGATCATGGATGAAGGTATGCCTTCTTACATATAATGGCGATGTAAGTGATCACATGTTTTTGAATGCGTATATGTCAGGTGATGATGAAATTGTAATGCGCTACGGATAATTAGGTACCTCTGATTATACTGCTGATTCGGGCTGGACAGACTGTCGTTCGTCGCTCGATTCACGTTCGGCTTCACCTTGTTGACCTGCTTCGTCGAATTTATCAAGGTCATCCCGACGGAGTTCCGATGATTTCTCATGACTGCAACGTAAAGAGATTATTTATTAATGATTTTATTGCTGCAATAATATTAATGATACAAGTTTCAAATAGCTTGCAATTCAATTGCAATTAATTAACAATTAATTGTTGTAATTAATTAGCAATTAATTAATTAACAAATTAATAAATTTAATTAACATTATACATATCGTATAACTGAGACTTACCATTCGGATCGTCTCGTTCGCGGCTAATTTCACCTAAAATAGATAGAACAGTGCGTTAATTCCAAATATGAGCATCCTATTTACCATCGATGGGCAAAGCAACAATGATTAAGACAATTAGAGTGTCACACTGATCGTGACCTAATTTCCCCCATGACAGCGCATATTATTTTCGTGATGATGAGCCTACAGCCCCATGCTTACAGGCGCGCATACTTCACCCAACACATGTATTTTGCATATGTCAAAAAATTAATAATTAATAACGACGATCAAATCAGAAGTCCCTTAATTGCGAAGTTTCCAAATTGTTATAAATATTTTAAACATAATGTAAAATACTCTTTATATAAAATAATTATTCCAAAATTTTTTGTTATAAAATGTGGCTATACATTTGTTATAAATTTGCATGTATAAGAAAAAAAGATATAAATTCGTTTGTTATAATTTTTATTATAAAGTAAATGTTGAGTAATTGTTTCCAAAAATATATTACTTTCTTTAAAGTTTAAAATTAAAGACAAAAAGAAAATTTTATTCAGAGATTTACATTATGTATGTAATAAAAGCAATATCTGCTTCAGAAATAATTGCAAGTTATTGTGGCGCTATGAGTGAGAATTAACGAGGGACAACATATATGGCGCCTGTTGCGGTAGTTTCTTGAACAACCATTTTCTGCAATGATGAAACGAAATTATAAAGTGGATGATGTACACACATATTCGCCAACAAACACAGATGTTACCAAACTAAAACTTCCATATATTGAAACCATTAATCTACCGTGCTGTGTATATAGGTACAACTATAAATCCATCTTCAAAAAGTTGAAAGCAACAAGATACTGCCGATTTGAAAAGCGCGTTTCAACAAAGTCAACGACTCAATGGAATAGACATTCTAAATGTATGAGAGAAAAATTTCTATTTACGATACACAAAATTTAAGGGGAGAAATTAATTTAGCAAAAATTACTTGAGCTAAAGTAACGTTTCTCAGACTTGTGTTGTCAAAAAGTAATTCGGCTCGATAAAGTAGTATGAATATTACGTTAGAACAGGTATTTATTAGAATGGAAGAGAGAAGAGGATTTCGACATGAGTTTGCATTTTACAACACATTTATACGTACATTTAGTTCGTAAATTGACGTGAAAGTATGAGAAACATTTATGTGATCAAAAACAATTTACTATACTTACGCAGACGAGCACCAATAGATATTCCGAACATTTTATATAATTACGCGATTTTAATTTTTCAAAATATAACTTTGGCATTATTACTTTATGTTAAAAAAGATTCTTTGATATCGCACCTTCGAAAATTTTTGCGATTTTATGAAAAAATTAATTTACAGCAAAATATATTCTACAATAAAATTGTTAGTTGAAGAAAACAATTGTGGATATTACGTTTGGGAAAATTGCCTGTTCATTCGCTTTTTCGTAAAAACAATTATATGTATTTATGAATACATGATAAAGCAAAATAAATAAATAATACCAAAAACAAGTTTTGTAGGACTACCGAATGCTATTGCAACTATACTAAATTGTGTTTTGTGCGCAAACTAGTTCAGTGAATTTCAGAAGACTTGAAAATATAAAATCAAATAATTATCTGACTTCTTATAAATCATAAAATATAGGACATAATTTTATGTAATAAAGACAATTCCAAATGGAATAGTCATTAAAGTAACGTGACATAAATTTATAACTTTAAATATACACTACACTAGAAATAAAATGACGGAAAAGTATGAACAGGTATCGAATCTATTAAAACAACTTCATGCAATGCTGTCAATAATGGAGAAAGTAGTACACACGAGAGCAGTGCATTAACATGCACAATCATAATTAGAACAAAAGGCTGACATTTCATTACTTATCAGGTTTTTTTTTTTTCACTTTCTCCAATGTTTCAGCAACACAAAATTAGCGCGTTAAACTTCAATAAAAGAAAAAAAATCTTAATCAAACACGACGTATCAAGAACCTATCGCTCAAGCGAGTTTTGACGAAGCGCATCAAGTGCGGAAGATCAAATTTCCGATGCCAATCGAGAGCAGTGATTTCTTTTTAGGATCGTCGTATCTACTAATTGTCAAACACCTTCTCGTTAGTGTATATTCATGTCGTATTGCCAATCGAAATTAGAAAGGGCAGCTTGCGAGACTGTAGCATGGTTTTTGATTGAGGTGTAACTGTACCTCTTACGTGAACCATCTTGGGCAGTTCTGGCGGAGTGAATGTGGGGGGAGGATGGTGGTCGTCTGTAACAAACCACTACACATGTTAGCTACCCTAACTAATTACCTAAGGCCTAGTCGCTACTCTATCGCGTTGGACAGTACTAAATCTGCGTTAATAACTAGAAGCGAAGTTCCGTTTCAGCGTCGCACGACAATACTGATAATTCGGAAATCGCGTCAGAGAGATTTTATTATATTTACTAAACAAAAATTGCAAGAAGAGTCTTTCCTTACCTTGCGCTAAAATCTAGGAGAATAACGAGATATAAAAACATCAAAATTTGATCATTATATACATAATATATATGTATGTAAGAGCCATTGACTAAAAATTTATTTATATATATATAGATGTTAATATATATTAAATCAATATATATATATATATAAAATAATAATAATTAAATGTAAGATATGACGTTTACGATATCAAGCTGAAACGGCCTTTCAGTATTGCGCTAAGAACAAAAAAATAATCGTAAAGAAAATAACCACTAAAATTGTATAAAGACAAATGTGTAATTTTAAAATTCTAACAGCTAAAAATACGGTTTGTGGACAACATGGACGAATTAATGATTGAGGTCAAACAGTTTTTATGAGAATTTTAATATTAAAACAGACTTCGTCCATATTGCCGGAACGTTATACAAGACAGGTACTAAAATCGATCCTACGATCATAAACGTGCGGTGTGCCCAAAACATTCCTAATTCATGCCGAAGATGACGCAAACAGAGAAGACGCGATCGATATCGAGCCAACTTGCGTACGTGGCGAGTTTTGCTTATTTCCAATCAGCGCACGAGAATAAAAACGATCCGTCGTCTCCGGTCACGTCAATAATATTATATCTCGTCCTAAGCATGCAATAATGTAGCCTTACGGAGTGAATATTTACTCGGCATTGTCAGTGCGCGCTTTGCATCCTCCGGGAAAGAGAATTCACGTGCAAAACGACAAAGACTTTGCGAAAGCTCAGGAGGAATTGAAAGAGTGCATAAAAGATCATAGAGCTTGTCTACTAAAAGCGCAAGGAGAATTCTCTTTTTGGATTCCGACGTGAGTTTCGCCGTCCGCGGGACGGGACGAAAATGCGTCGACGATTGCGACCCTATGCGTTTATGTTTGTTACAATTGACATTATCTCGAGGCCGACGGTTGACACGAGCGAGAATAGATTGCAATTCATGCGAAATTCCCCCCTTTACGCACTTACTCGAGGCCTCGCTGAGCGAAATAACGCCACGCTAATTAGAAACTTTACACGTAGCGACTGCTCATCTTTACTCGGAGAATCAAAGTATGTCCCCTTTGACAAGTTCCTTCCAAGGTAGCGTTCTCAGAAATTGCGCAAAGTGTAATTCCCTGTTTTCCTTTAATTATACCCGAGATTGTACTCCCCGGCTTTCTTGGAAAGATGATATATAAACGGGGACTAATGAGCAAATAATTAAAGTCGCCAAATCGAGTTGATGAACGAGATATATTGCGCTTGAAAATAGCGTCAGAAAATTATATTCTCGCAGTCAAATCTTTAGATGCAAAATACAATAAAAAATATCACAAATTTTTCACTGCCAAATATTGTAAACAGGAGCTAGCCTGAACTTGACGCGCAATCTTTCTCCATTTAATTCAACCCATTCTTATTTCACCTGAAATTGATGTAATATCTATCGCAATGTTTTTTTTTTTATTTGAAATTATTATTCTTCAAACTTTGTTTGATTCCTGCACGACGCTCTGTGTTTGAGAACATATATAGAGCATATTTCGACCATGTTCGATGAGATGCAATAAGTTTCATCTCGTGTAACTCAACCTGTCGATCTGACTCGTTTGCTTGTCAGATCAGGCCGGTTGGAAAATGAGGGACAGTTCCGAGGCGGGATGTTCGAGTAAATGTGCAAAAGGTAGTACGCTTCATCGGCGATAGCGCCTGCGGTTGTACAGCATCGCTGAGTAAACCCCGATGAATGTTCGCGTTTTATTAGCCCCTACGCATATCTACGAACGCGTGGCAACGCGTTGTGCGTGCGTATCGCGAACTAAATTACGTCTTCTCGTGAACGCGACCGCGGCCGGGGGAGATTGTACGTGAAATTAAATAATATGTACAGGAAGAGAAATGCATATATAAATGTTAATATACATCCGCGTTCTTCGCTGGACTTACTTGCGTACAAGAGGTCTTCACCTATGCGGAGTGGTGGAGGAGACGAGGAGAGAAGATAGATTCGGACAGATAGACACATATAGAGAGTTAGTTAAAGAGTCTTTGCTTGCGGATCTCGTGTTCTGTCGTGAGCCCGTGCGCGCGCGCGCGCGCGTGTGTGTGTGTGTGTGTGTGTGTTTGTTATTTCTCGCGTGTAAATTACGTATGCGTGTATGTGTGAGTATGGAAGTGTCTGTACGCGTGTGTGTGTGCGTGTGCGTGAATGTGAGTGTGTGTATTTTGACATTTAATGCGATTGCTGATGTGCGCGTGTTTCGTCGTGTATAATATGCACGAGTCGTATAAGATGAGTGTGTATAATGCGCGGCTCGAATGAGCGATGAGAGGTGCCAGTGTGTGTGATATATCTTGCGTTAATTAATTGACGTCTGTCGCGCTTCTCTTACGCGCGCATCGCTCACGTGTACACGTTTATCTAAACATCGTGAAGATGTGATGCTCAGCCGGCAAACACCGATCTGCTTCCGAAAGAGAGGAAGAGGAAAAAAAAATAGTATGGCAATCGGAGTAACGAACAGAGGTCACCAACGTTTTCATTGATCATCTCCGCGCTGTTGGCAAAATCAAATTGTCCGCGAAGTCGCTCCGATGGCCAATAATTTTTTTCACGGGACAGAACACTCGTTGATGTCGTGCGCGACAGTGCGTTTATTGCCGTCAATCCAAGAGCGACGTTCATCTGACCGTTAATAAAATGAATGGTGGTGCGCTAGCAATATCAAGCGTGACGTTGACGCTGAGAGACTCAAAGAGTGTTCTGCGAAACTTTCAAAACACACAGATACGCCATATCCAGCGGTAAAACACTCATGTGTCGATCACGAAACATTTATGACGTCGAAAATATTTTAAAGAATATATACCGAAGCAAATATCAAGTTACAACGACGTTAGTTTCTTTGCGGTATTCAACGATCGTTGCCTCTGCCACAGGACGAGTAAAAATCCACGAGTAATAAAGGGCTAATTCTAAAGTATCTCTAATTACACGTCGAGTTATTAGATATCGAACACCGATGCAAGGTTGATTGGAGGTAGTTTAATACTTTCAAGGCAATCACATCGCCGCCGGTTCTCGATTGCGATTAATTTCATAATTCACTCACAACAATAACCATTGAGTAAACACTGACAAACTTTTAGGAAAACTACATTCAAAAACGACACTGATAGTAGTGTAATATCAGTTGCAAAATAGTTAAGAACACCACACCAATAGGTACTCAAACACTAACGATGTTCTACGCTGGAGCCATTTATCAATCCGAACGAACTTTGGGAGATTAGCACAACGACATTAATTTTGTTATGAAAACTTATCGCGAAATTAAGTAGACCAAGCAAGGATAGAGTGAATATTTCGTATTAGGCGTATGAAAATTCTGTGACACGTTTCGCACGTTGTGCTAGTCTTTTTAAACATGTAAATGGTAATTTTCTTTTGTGTTCGGTAATCTTTCGTTTATAAACCGCGTGAAATTTATCGATAAAATAGATCTTGACGAGCAATTTATTGGGTACAAAAGAATTTATTTGATAGAAAAAAAATTAATAACACATTTAATTAAAGTTTATCATTAAAATTCGTCGTATAATATAAATTTTATAAACTATTGTAAATACAGAAGTTATGAATACACATATTAAGTCTTCATAATCGTCAAGATCTCGAATCAAGGTACAGTGACTTTAACTTTTCCAGATTAGAAAATTTTGCCTTTTGCATAATATACTCGTCAAGCAATATAATTATATAACAAGCAATATAATTATACAAAATCGCATATGAGACCATTTATTTATTTACCATTATTTATTTAAACATGACCTTTGAATCGATCTTATTTGACGTGAAAGATAATAATCCGATAATATTAAAACACAGTTAAAAATAAAGTCCTCAATTGATATGCCAAGACATTATTATATGTAAAATTGTATTGCAGATTTACATTATTTAGATGTTTTAATAAGTATCACAAATTTTCATTACTTTCATTGCTTTGAAATAATTACAATATCATATACCCTTTGTGCATCGTATAAAACGAAGAAAATTTCTTTTTATTTATATATATATATATCATATATAATAATTAAAATTATTACTTTGTCATCATATAAACGTTGATGTTTTCTCGAGTCAAAGGCCATGCTGCTCTGTCCGGAATATTATGGCTTTCTTTTTCTATTTTTCACAATCACACCTCGTTCGATGAATTTACTTAAAAAATCTCCATATTTCCGGGATTAAGATAAAAGAATGACGTTTGATACACAGTCTACACACGAGGGATACGTACTTGCTCTTCCAACCATCTGAACAGCTCGCACGCCTTTCCGGAATGTGGCCACTGCCCGAAGGGAGGAGAACCAGAGCTGTTAGTTGTCACAACCAAAACAATGTCAACCTAGATGCGGGGGTCTCAACGGGTATGGGATCTAAATCCGTGGTCCCGATCGATATGTCACGTTTAGTGCGATTTATCAGGATTAGGATATCACAGAAATTTCCGTATTTTCTGTCTGTTTTTCGATTTAAAAACTCTCTTCTTCTCGATTAAATTCAACTTTAAAATGATATAAAATATTTTAATAAATTACATTCGAGACTAGTTTTAATAAATCATACGTGTATGATTTTAACTCGTGTGGAAATCGTTCATGAAAAGATAGAAGATTGGATTTCGAAACCAAGATCTAATCAAATGTCACTAAATTGATATTTAAATCGCAAATATATATTCCAGCTTTGGCGAAAACGTCGTGCAGCTTACTGTAACGTGACCTTCGATGGAGAGAGTCATTATTAACACTGGTGTTACAATGCACAGTTTACTTCGGCCTACTGTGAGGGTCGCAACATATAGAGATTATAATAATATATCTGCGCTGTGCGGTTATATTATAATGTAAACCTCGCTTTATATTCAGGGAATACGTATTGAAAAAGGAACTAAATATTTCTTCAGAAGTCAATGTCGGTTGCAGAGTGTCGGCGTTGTGATGAACAATAGTTGTGATGTTAGTGAGTGGTGTCAAATATGCTCGATATGTGAGGGGGAAATGAGGTATTTTTAGCCGATGTATTCGATAAACCCTGGGCATCGATTATCATCGTCCCTGTAAGCTGTTTAAGCTCATGGTTAAGCTTATACGTCTTCTTGGTGCTCTTTCTGGTTGCGTGCCGAATTCAATTAATCAACCCGCACTTAGCGACATTGAAAGTTTATCACGGAAACGGAATTCCACGTGCACTAGCAAATCAATATCATACTTAATAACGCACTGCTGCAGCTTTTCTTAGCTATTAAACATTTTTGGAGTTAAAAATAAGAAAAAGAGAGACCATATCATGTGTATTATACTTGAATTACTTCTTAAATAATATTGTTGAAAATTTGACATAAAATATATGTATGGAGTTCTAAATGTACCTTTAATTAAATGCAAAAATAGTTACAAATGCACATATTTGAACAATCGCACAAAATTCTCGAGACGAGCATCTGTAACCATACTTTTAATTTCGTAATCAATATTTCAATTAGCATAATAAATTTAGACCAAAATTAGCACAAAAATTAATTAGCACAAAAATTGCTGCAATACAATTTGATTTCATAACGATTAATTATTTCTTATGTAAGTATGGGGCAATAAGAAAACGTTTTTCGCGAAAGTCAATATTGGAGAGAATGTTATATTTACTGATATTGATACTTATTTATTAATTTCTAAATTTATAAGTGCATAGCTGTATGATTTTTAGGACCACAGCTTTCACGAAAAGCGTTTTGTGCAGAAACATTGCAAACTTTTACATTTTAAACATATATATATATATATATATATATATATATATATATATAAGGTGACCCAAATTAATAATATTACTTATGTTCAATTATACATGTAGACAAAACCTAATATTTTATATACGTTTAACATTGGGTAACCTTATACATAAAAAGACATTCCAGTTCCAAATCGTCACGCTTATTGTCGCAACAATCGCAACATGCGTTCTGTCAAGAAAAGAAATCTCGGCCATCGTATGCGCGTTACACGAACGAGATGCGTGACAATATCTGGAACTGGTGAAACATATGAATTACCAATAAAAGTCCACGTAAGCACACTGAAACCACAGTTAAGAAACGATAATCGTTAGCAAGCCTGAAATACGGTATGAGCAAACTCGTCGACTGGTGTTAGGTGGCAGCCATTTAACGTGAAGACACAAAATATACGACTCGGCAACGTGCAAGAATGCGTTTCTGCGCGAAAGCGGCCATTGTATCGCACTTGTGACGAATGAAGCTAAACACAATACGCAATAATTAATCGATTTTTGTGCGACGTATGACCATCCGACGTATGTCCAACCGGAGTGCTTGTTACTGTCGGCCCCCGGCCTATGTGTCGAAGTAAGAGAAGAAGCGGCGAACAATGTTAGTGCTACGTAACGTAACTGTATGCTACTATTAAAGGGCGATGCTCGATAACTCGCTCAATGCCATCAGCTCTAGCGAAAGCCCAACGATAAACAGTATCGGATCGTACGGATCCGAGTGGCAGAGTATCGTATACGGGGTACTGTGGAGTAAGTGCAGCACGTGGTAAGTGAGACGATTAAGTCCGTCGGTTTGGCTGTTGTACGTTCAGTATCACTTACGCCATCTTACCTCATTACACAATCAAGGCCAACCTGATTCTGCCGGACGCCGAAAGAAGCATTTTCTTAATTTCGCAAACGAAACGTTACGCGAATATTTGCTGCGGCCGCGCGATTTCCCAATACGTGAATATAAAATTACATGCCGCGTCCGGCAGAATGCATTTTGTCAGGATAATAAACGTGGATCGAATATGCTGACAATTGAAACGTCGACTTTAAGGAATCGTCTCTTTTAAAAATAAAAACTCAATATTGTTAATTGAAACCAATCGATCTGTCTGCTTTATGCTGACAAATTCTCGCAGAAGCCGCGACAGGTGGATATGCGTATATGGATACAAAATGGATGGAGGAGGAAACCGGCAACAGGCATACCGTCGAGGTAACTGCTGTAGGCAGTGTTTCCCTTCACCATGCCGGTCTGCATCATCATCATCCCCACATCTGCAAAAATCCAGCGATCGACCCGGACACGGGTTTTGTAAGTTACAAATAAAATGAACAGACACATCATATGTACAACATGGGAGAAAAACGTGAACGGCTTCACGATGCACTTTTTTTTTTTATTTTTTTTTTATTTTTAGTAATGTATATAGCTTTTGCGGAATTCGTATGTGCACGTACGCGCGAGCAGAATGAATCGTGCGTGTGTCACGTATAACGTATGCAAATACTGTAATCCAGATACTAATCACACGAAATTTAGACAGAAATTTGACGAGTAAAATTATATATATAATTTCGTTTGTAATACTGCAACGTAATCATCATATATGAGCTAATGAAATAATAGTGACGAGAGGATTACCGCGATTCCGCGTTGGTTCACGTACGAATTCGAACACGGTATTAGTCACAATATTTACGTTCAATCACAAATGAGGATACACTCGGTACATCCAAGGTATGCAACACTGGAAATAAATAGAAAAAAAGCTCGCTCATCGGGCAAGTTACCTTTCCTCGTCCCCCACCGAAATTCTTTGTAAACCTAAAAATTAACGTTGATCGACATTGCGGATCGCCCGGTGCTCGAGCGGGGCACGAGCACCGGGAACGTTGATTGCCCAGGGTTTAGGGTAAGTTTACCGTTCCTGTATATGGACAAGACTGATCGTGTGATCAGTTAAGCGTAAGTCACTACTCGGGAGAGACTCGTGTGGATATGGTCGTGTACGTGGTCGTGTACGAGTGTACGGCTGATGCGGTATGTCGCGTGTGACATGGACGGAATTGTCGGACAGAGGTGACGCGTGGCCTTCTCCCCGATATGCCTTGAGCGGCATCACCCGGCACGGGGATGTCTCGACGTTTGTGGGGAATGGATGGGGTATGCTCCTGCCATTGGCGCACCACCGGTCGGCGATCCAATTTCACCGGCGATTCAAGAACGAGAAACGTTCGGCGAACGTGAGAACGTGCGTGAATGCGGCGGAAGACGCGCGGCTCGATCGGACCGATCGATCGACCATGAGGTCTCATCGATAATACAGCTAACACGTTGAGAGAGAAAGAAAGGGAGAGCGAGAGAAAGGGGGAGAGAGAAAGAGAGAGAGAGAGAGAGAGCTGGCAGACGATCGAAGAAGATAGTTTTGGAATGGAGACAGCGCGAGAGAGAGAGAGAGAGAGAGAGAGAGAGAGAGAGAGAGAGAGAGAGAGGGTGAAGACAGACAGTGTTCGAGAAAAAAGCTGTCATTACCATTATGGCGAAAACAGGTCCAAATCCGGGGACTATTCATGCATGCAAGGCGAGCGAGAGGATCACACACTAGTAGTGCAGGCTATAGTTTTCGTTCTCGGTCAGGTGGACATGCGCCAACTGACTGGACTTTCGGGAATTACTGTGTTGAACTCGGTACTTCATTTATTTTTCACGTCATTTCTCGCGACTGGAGCGAGCATAAAGGTTTCCGTGAAATGAAATTAATTGATCATGCTCGTCGCATTGCGTGGCACATAAAACCACGACGTTTGACCTATTCGTGCGTAGGCGCGCAATGAATTTTCTATGTAATTTGTTGTAAAATATGTTCCGCTTTCGCGGTAGCTTTTACTGTTGGTCGCAATTCCAAAAATCGTCGCGCATTGGTAAATCTTTTCTAAAAAAAAAAAACAACGAGAGACGTGACGGTGAAAAACGAACAAGTACCCGATTATATGGCATCGCCTTGGGGATTGCGTCTTGCAATGAAGATTAAAAATGCAATCATCGTTGTGCTGATCATCATCGTTATTATGATAATTATTCTCATAATCATCACCTTGGCTTGCAAGAGATCGATTAATGTCGGAGGCAATATATGTATCGATAGGACACAAAGAGAGAGAGACAGACGGAAAAATACAGACAAAGAGAAAAAGTAATAGAGAAAGACAAAAAGAGTTAGAAAAATAAAACAGGAGAGAGGCAAGGGAGCAATGAAGAATGAGAGTAACTTAATAGAAAGACAAAATATCGCAAGGCGCGGAACAGAGTTTTAGTACAGATGCAGAAACAGTAGACAGTACAATCAAGTTAATGTTTGGCGAATGGAGGGGTTGGATCAAGAGCTAGATCGTATACAAAAGAGCAAGAAGATTTAAAAATAAGTGATTAAGAGATAGTCACAGAGATGACAGTAAAGTATCAGACTTAACGAACGAGTGTGAGAGACGTTACCTAAATCCCGGCCCCAGGAGCGCTGCTGCTGCCCCACTAGATCATATATCACAATAGGATGGTCACAACCATGTCACTTCGTTAATAATCGCATTTATTACTGTTATCGCGCTCTCAAGGGCAAAGGGCAAAGTGGGTGAGCCGGCAAAAACCGGGGTGAGCGTGGAAGAGGGAGAGGAAGAGATAAAGAGAGCTTCCTATGTCATCCGTTTGCATTTATACGTTACTTTACGTCGAGACGTTATAATTTTGCGAGTCACATCAAAGGCACGCTCCATCAATATCGATTGACAGAGAGAGCAAAGAATGAAAGGTAAATAGATAGATAGATAGATAGAGATAGAAAGAGAACGGGGAGAGAAACCTCGTGTGAGATTCGCAATCTCTATCGATAGATCGAGCGCGTTCTATGTACAAAATACATCTGTGTACAGTTTATATGTTAGATATATAGACATATGTATATATATATATAATTGGCAGAGAGAAGACCGGATGTCATTTAGCAGAAAATTTGGCAAAAATCGAGAGAAAGGCTGTTTAAAAGATCACTGGGCCAGAAAAACTTACAATTTTTGCACTTGCACTTCTTGATCAGAGTCTCGTCTTTAATCTCGTCGTGGCATGCTTTGCAATAGAACCACGCCCTGGAAATGAAAGCATAAGAGAGGCACACAATTATTATTCATATAAATTATAAAAGATTATTTAGATATTTTTTTAATTAAAGTAAAAAATCAAACAATGAAAAATCGGAAAGTACAGAATTACATATTAGTTACAGGAGATGATTGTATACAGTCTAATTAATAAAATATTATAAAATAATGGAAAAAAGGCAATAAACGTATTATGTCGTAAAAAAATTTTGCAATACATTGCAAAAAATTGCAAACCTTTCTTCTAAGCTATATTACATAAATTATTGTTGCATTTTGACATTAAATGTGTAGTCTTAACTAGTTGCTCGAACCTCTTTAGCTTGCGTTGAATATCGCCTTATTTAAATAATTAGCAATCCTTAACAGAGTTAAGCGAGAATGTGGGTTACTATATATAAATAAGCTCTTCCGCTAAAATCCTTTTAGCGATATTCCGAAATATTCGAGGATTCTTACCGCTTTACTTCGTCAGCAGATTGAGCAATGAAGAATCCCTGAGTATTTGCAGCGATCTTGGCACCACGTGGGTTAATAGAGATTTTACTGTCGGAGCCTCCTTCGCCCTTTATCTCGATGGCCAGCAGCAAGAGCTTCAGTTTCGTGAAGCACAACCTACGACGAAGTCATACGTAATATTCGATGTCTCGATGCAATTAAATATTAAAATAACAAAAAGCTTAAATATATTTTGCTGTGTTTTAATGCGATACACTTATGAACGTGGCAACATTGTATGCAAAAAAGTAGCCAACAATAAGCGACTAGAAATACTGCAAAGATATCATCATGATAATGAGTTGTGTTTCAACAAATACATTAATATGCAATAATATCTAAATAGCGTTGCTTATAATATAAAAATTTTTACAGCAATAATGTCAGTATAATAATTACAAAACATCTTTAACCAAATAGAACATTAGAAACAGATAATTGCGAACAACTCAATATCGTTCGTGTAAATAATAAAACTTGAATTCGTAAGAAGAACTTCTATTGCTCATGTGAAACCATTTTCGTTTTAGTTTTATTATAAAAGAAACATTATATAAAAATTAACGGTATAATTCTATAATTAGGTACTCTAATAATTCTGTAGTATAACTACTATACGAATGTTTGCATACGAATGCAAGCTTTATTCTTTGCACGGTAAGATTTATTCAATGTAAATGCAGCATAAAGTATTGCCAGATTGTATTTGTATGTATTTAAAATCCATAATATAGAACAAGATAAAACAACTATGTTTATTTAAGATTTACATTTTTTCATTTAAAATATTACAGCCTAAAGAAAATAATATATAGAAATGAAACTTTATTTAGTGTTTATTATTTTATTTAATGTAGGTATATATCCAATACAATAATTTAATAATATATAAATATTTAGTTGTTTTTCATACTTTATGCGCTGGGTTTAGCGAAAAATACACAGCGAAAAATGTTAGTAAGATATGTGTATACCCACAGAGTAACGGGATACTGATCGTGCAGGGGCAAAGTCTTATTTCAAATATCATAGCATTTAAATTTACAGCGTTTATTTATTAAAAAAAAAAATTAAGCCTGTTTATACCTGCATGTATCATCGTCCCGTTATACCACCTCGGCGATAACTGAACATTAAACAATCATGCAATCGATGCAACATGTATCGATGAATTAATCCAGGCGATCATGCAGGAAAGTCTTACGATTATTACTTATCTAATTATATGAGCCGAGAAACATGCCAAGATAAATCGAGAGTCTCTAGACTCCACCCTTTATAGACTATCTATTACGTTCTAAGTTCCTAATCTACTTCAAAGTTCCAGGAGGCATTCGGGAGGTCCAGTCTCATCCGTGTAAGGATCGAACGGATTAGCTAATGTTCGGGAAGCATTACATGTATACGATCGTATACAATATACGGCATAGAAAAAGATGATAAAGATAATTAATATTCATAGATAATAAATATTCATAACGTATTTCAATGTGAAGACCGCTTCTTGCAGGAATAGATCTCTCACACACACAAACCAAATGATGACGATAATCCAAGAGTGCGCATAAACCAAAAGAGAAAACTCCGAAGAATTGTAGCTCTCAGTCGCGCGATGCGAATAACGATGCAATTCACTGATTTCTGTAGAATATTGCTATGCCAGCAATAGGAAACTTCTATGGATTTCCTTAATATCATCTTTTTTGAGAAAATATGCAGTAGTAGCGAAAGTATGACTAATAAAGACATTATATAATATGCAGAACGTTTTAAATTTTTCTCACTCCTTTTATTTATAGATACTTCGACCAATACGAGACCATTTTTCTTTTTCAATTATTCAATTGCCTGCCATTTGTTGTTACAATTTCTTAACATAAGAGCTTTAGATATTTATTTCATTAATCATCAAGTATAAAGTCTATTGAATTAAAATCTATCGCTCTTCTTAAAAATAGAAAAATAAAAAATCACAAAAATCAGATGATGCAATCTTACTAGGCAAATATGAAACGGTGCAATTCAGACGGCTGAGAAAGGGTATTAAACGACGCGTTTATTTCGTCCTCAGATATTTCGTGATTTTTTCTTGATTATTTATTAAAACTATTTATCGAATCGCGAATTATTTATCAATATTTATTACGGCGCGATATGTATAATAGTATTTATTTAATTAATGCAAGGCAATATCTTAATATATTTTTATTGTGCTATATATACATTCTTTACGAACTCGTAGCGGCACAAAAAGAAGACGTGTTCTTGTTTTCATAAATACATATAGTTCTTAGTTAAATTTATTTCCATAGTTATTTGCAATAAAAAAATATAAAATAATGTAAGAATTACGATGTACATTTTTGATATATTTTCTGTTAGAGTTCTGTGATATATTTCTATATTAGTTCGATTTTTATAATTAATGCATGTATTTTATCACAATTTTCACAATTTTTGTGAAATAAAATTCAAGTATGCTGGCGAAAAAAATATAAACTACCTTTTGTGCAAAGTATATGCACACATTCCATATATCTTATATCACTTCGTGATTATAAGATCATCATGTGACTAATTCCGATTGCAAGTGACTATATGTATTTAACACTTTAATCAATTTTTACTGTGTACGTGTCATAGTAGCAGCAAACCGATATCTGTACAATAAAATTAATGTTTGTAGGAAGAGCGGTATCTCCCCTAAATTGCTCCAAAAATTTTCGCAAGAACAGAATTGCGAGCTCGATTAAAGTCCGTTAACGAACAGGGAGTGTACTAATACGTATTTATGTCTAATCGGCAGCCACGATCGATATCCTTACACTCCTCCAATAACCTGTGTCAATGTGTTACGAGAATAAATTTCACATACTTTTATGTGGTAAAGAGCAGCAGGCATGCGTGTACAAAGAACGCGCTTTTGTTAAAATATGATTAGAACGCTACATTTAAGAACACACACCATGACAAGGATACGGACATATTACCGACAAAAAAAAAGTCAAAAATCTCGCCCGTTACGTTATATCCAAAAGTGTTCGTATAAAACCCCAAAAACGATTTCTCTGTCGGGATTCCTTTTTCCCCAAATAAAAACAGAATTACGCCGTTTCGCCATTTCGGAAAGAGGTCATGGGACACGCGCGCGCGCTTCTTTCTCATTTCGTCTCACGTTGCGCCGTAAAAAAAAAACGGTGATATTGCCGAAGCGGGATGCACGATTTACCGGGACGAATGCGGATCTTGCGAGCGATTCTTGCAACGCGCGTCTGATTGCAACTAGTTAAGATTTATTAAGATTGACCGCTGGTCACGTTATGCCGCGACACGATATTGTGCGCGCCGATTTAAGAATAACAACATTCAAGGCCGACAATCAAGTAATTTTCATGATATTTAATGTCACAAAAATGAACGTTTTATTTACTTGGTTTTATAAGTCTTTTAATAATTTTCGCAACGGTTTCTACGCAGTGATGGAGTAATCTCAAAACAGACAATTTAACTGATTTAATATAAAAAAGAAAAGAAAAAAGAGAGAAATTTTTGAGAGTGAGAAACGCAAGAAAAGAATAGTGCGTTGCGTAAACGAATCGAGTTTCAAAGAGAATTAAGCAATACGCAGTTTTCAATCTCATCAATTGTTCCGCGAAATAGTGTTGGAGTACGAGAATTCCATTGCGTCTGACGGTCTCGACACGATCGTAATGCTCGACAGGAAACATTTTTAGAATCGCGACCAATTGTACGCGAATCGCCTGGCGCCCGCGGTGTTTCCACGAATTTCCGAATCCGAGTGCGGGTTTGAAACACTTTCGTTTCCACACGGGAAATATTGCCGATTCCCCTGTTGCCAATCGAGCATCCCAATTATACCGAGCACGACCGACCGGAGGCAATCGCCGGCAAGCAAAGTCCACATTTGTCCCCGATACGTCTCTCTACTCTTCATTTCTACGCAATTCACAAAGAAATCTGTGCAGAATTTCGAGCAGCTCGAAAACGAAAATCAAAACTGAATCGGAAAAATAAGAGGAAGACACGGCCGAACGGAAGCAAAAAGATAAAAAGAGGAAATGGAAAAAAAGGAGACAATAGACTCGTACAGCTCAAAACTGGACTACTCTACGCAAAATCCAAACAAAAGTATATAGACAAAAAAACGAAGATAGTAGAGTCTAGTAAAGAATCGTTCAAAGGCTAAGAGACCGAGGTGAGGGGCGATATATGTATATATAAATATATATATGTATATATGTTCTCACAAGTATATAGATATATGTAGTACATGTATGTCTCGGTATTAGGATAGATAGTTCAGTGTGTTTATTCGTGAAACAAAGATGAGACAAAGAGATAAATAGAGAGAAAGAGAAAGAGCTAGAAAAGAAAGAAATTCGTAACCGAGTGTACGGTGTGTGAATAGAGTATTTCTGTATTTGTATATTCCTCTTCTTTCTTTTCGTCTATGAATGTTGTATGGCGGTCCGTATATGATTGTCAATTCTGTATACGTGTTGTGTCGCGTGACTCGTGTTGTAAGAGTTGTCTGTTTATGATACGTTTACGTGTGTGACAGCCGTTAGCAGCGAGGACTTACTCGCTGGCTTGGGGAAATGTCATCCCGGTAAAGGACGGGGAGAGGGTTTCCGTGTACATCTCGCAGCCCGTGCCCTGCAGGTAATCATTCTGCCACGCCTGTGTATCCGGCGACTGAAACACCAACCAACCAGGCCCCACGTCATCAAACTTTCATGATCCACGTCGCGTGTGGACGCGCGGGCGGAAGAGCATCAGCTACGTGCGAGCTGCTACCCTTCCCGGAGGGAGACAACTGGAATAAGGACATTTCGTATATCGTTTTGCAAACAAGCAGGGTTTGCCCGCGAGTCGTCCGACCGATGCGTCCGTCTGAAAAAATTTACCTATAGGACGCAGCGTCTAATGGTCTAATCTTTACTCCTTGAACGTGCGAGCTCTGTAAAAAAAGTCTGGTTACGGTCTGGTTTTTTACGAGGCTCGGAAGTCTCCTAAGCCTTTTTCCCTGGACAACACGAAAGTGTAAAAGACATCCGAGAAACGGATTCTTCGTCTGACCGATAGCGACATCTTTCCAGACGTTTTTATGATTAATTGATTTTCTTTTATACGTTTGTGTTGCCGGAGGAAACCGTTTTTGACCGAGACAGAATGTAGGCCAAGACACACACGCTCGGGATGCCGATCCCGAGCGACGCGGTCCGCGTCGCGTCGCGTCGTGTCGACCGCGACGCACGGCGATCATGCACGATGATGCATTTCGCAATTATGGCGACCGACCGGGGTGAGAGTTATTATC
The DNA here is from genome assembly GCF_048541705.1 of Temnothorax americanus. Taxonomy (NCBI): domain Eukaryota; kingdom Metazoa; phylum Arthropoda; class Insecta; order Hymenoptera; family Formicidae; genus Temnothorax; species Temnothorax americanus. The sequence goes on along the minus strand of NW_027509360.1, from coordinate 3,626,538 downwards.
ACCGTCAGCGAAACGAACGAGCGCCGTTAACGATCAAATTCCAGAGGCCGTAATTCCGGGGGCGAGCACGCGCACACACTCACACTCACTCCAGACACACCTATGTACATATTTCGGGGGCACATAGAGCGCTTGATCTCTTCCAAATTCTCTGTCCCACCCCACCGTATCAATCTCGGCAATTCGTCGATCGATCGAAACCTGACTATTTCTCACATTTTCCTTCCCCTGGCTACACTTGCACGTAGCTCTTGCACGCGCAAGCTCTTCAATTACGTTGATCTCTTCATATAGTGTGTATATATATTATATATAGTACAAGTCTAAAGTCTGCAAAGAGTGCTCTTTCATTGATACGAACGACGACGAGGACACATCTTCGATTTACTTCTCGAGCTAATATTTTTCTAGATGATAGGAGAAGATGGTTTTCAGAGTTCTAGATTCGTACAATATTTTGACTGTCGTGTTTATTCTTCTGGAAATCAATTTACCAGTAGTTTTGCAAAAATAACACGGTGAGCACTGTTGCTGAAGAAATTGATTGCTTTTGAAAAATATTTGGTTCTCTATTTGACTTTTATTTCAAGAAGCATTTCGAAAAGAGATTTCACACTTTCACATCTCTTTATCTTTCCAAAATAGCTATGCAACCGAAAATCCTGGATTATATGCCCGTATGTTTGTCTTCCTTTGGTAACCAGCACAACGGTAAACACGTTGTTGCAGCACTGGCACCAAAACTTGGATCAAAGGATTGCTTTATGAATCTAGCAACTCCACCGCTGACGAGATAAAGATTTGACCGTCGTATTTACCCACCCGCCGCTATAGCAGTTTTATAGAAAGTCTGCAGAGTTTAGTCTGGTTTAGAAACTCTCTAGCGAAAATCGGATCAAAGGCTGTGAATGCTCTACGATTCCAATGACTCTAATCGAGGTCGAGACTGTGTCGTCGTCAGTCGTTCCTTCTTCTTTTTCTTACTCTGTTAATTAATGTTATTGTTACAAGCCCTTCAAAGTTATATATATATATTTATATCAATTGCAGAGAGGGGTGAAAATAACAGGTACGTTACTGAAGCGATGAAGGGGTGGTTTACATCGATTAGGTGTAGCACAGATATGGTTTTGTACAATATAATAGACACGTTCATGTATTATGTTGTAATATACACACATATGTATATATTGCACGGAGGCTCGCGCGCTCCGTTGTACATGTGTATATTTACGTATATATGTATACATATATATACGTTTACGTTTATAGCGGAGTGGAGCGTAGTGAGAGACATAGGCGAGGCGAAGCTTCATCCCTTTTTTTTTTTTTCTTCCGATTCAAGAGACCGCGGACCTTCCTCGAACGACTTTGTCGTCGTTAACATGATCGCGAAACGGGCCTGCAAAATATATGGATGGCGGCGATTTTCATAAGTAAATCTCACTACTCAAAGGAATTCTTCGCTCGAATATCCCTCGAGATTCCATCTGAATGAGCTATGCGCGGTGAAACCCCGAAGAGTTTCGTTCGTGTCTCACAGCAACGAGTAGAAGAGCCATCCATTTTCCATGAACTTTTTACATGACCGCAGAAAAACTTAAGTCGACGATAAGTGGAATTATTTTAACTTAGTAATTGAAACTCATAAGTTTGACGTTTATTTACTCTGTAATTACATAGCTTTTAAAATAACGTGTTTGCTCCCAAGAATTTCGTTAGATTTTATTTAATAATTTCAGCGGCTTGACCAGCGTTTATGTCAAGAAATCTAATGTAGCAGAGAAGAAATTTAATGTAACATTTCCGAATATATTATATAAAGTTATTTATCGTGTAAGTACACTATTTAAGTTTATAACATTTATTCTAAGAAAAATTTGTATTTTTCTCTAAATTTATCTCTATTTCTTTCAACTTACACGATTGTTTGAAAAGAGATATTGATTACTGTTTCGATGTCGATATAATCAGGCTTTCCTTTCATTATTTAACCACTACTGAAGATACGACGTAACAAAATCTAATATAGAATGATAAGAAGAGTTTAGCTTGCGAAACTATCTTATCAAAGCTTCTAATTTTGAATCCCTCTGCGGCATAAAAACGCAATAAACAACGTAAAAAGTTCATAAAAATACCGAGAAAGATCAGGTCCCCTGTTTTTCCTCGTTAGACGACAAAATCGATCGCTACGCCACGTGTTTGCTGCGCCACTGACTGAAGAAGCATGAATTAAAAATAATCACACGCGCGCCACAACACCATTATTGATATGGAATTAGCGGTTTGTATCGACGTTTCCGTACGTTTCCCGCGGGCGGCTTATCACGCAGCCGCGAGCCGCGCAACGAGAACGAAACGGACATCACTGTGATGAAGCAAGGGAGCACAAGGGTAAACGGACACAGCGTAGACACGAGATCAAACACGGTGGGCAATCAGCGATGGCGATCGAACGAGAGATCGCTCCCGATTGAATCGCGGTCCCGTCTCTTGAATCATCAGATGTATGCGCGTATCTGCTGGATGTTGGATTGGTCCATAGACCGACTTACTCAGTGGCTTTCGCAAAGGGCATTCCAATGAAGGTAGGGCTCAGTGTCTCGGTGTACATCTCCATTCCGGTTCCACGCAGGTAGTCATTCTGCCAAGCCTGCATATCGGGCGACTGGTACCAATCAACCAACCATTTCTAAATCACACACGCTCCTATGCATGTACGGATTGTGCGCGTATGTCCACAGTGAGGTGCTCGTGCCCGATTACTTTCGGTTAGGTGACGTGACGTGACGTGATGCGAATCTCAACTTCGTTTCCCGCGATTCACGTGACGATGTAACAGCGCGCGCGAACGAATAACGATTTGCACGATTTGCGAACCACGTAGGTAGAAGTCGTCGGGAATAATCTTTTCAAATGACGATGTTCGAACATCTGCCATTTTGTAGCTAAGGAGCGCTGTGCGCTCGAACGCAAGTGATCGCACGATTGATAATCGATTTCGCGAAAAGGAAAATAACGGCTGATGGTGTAAGATCTGTTTTACATACGCGATCACTGTGAACAGTCCCGTAACAAAGACCTATACGAGGAATTGCGTATTCAGACATGCATAGACGAGATGGCAGGGTGCACTGCCGGAGAACGACGTTTTACTGACCGTCTTAAAGGAACGCATCGCGAAGAGATTTGCCATCATTGTGCTGAATCCAGGCGCGAGGCAGGACTGCGCGATAAAGCCTAGTTTCAACTCCGCCAGGCATATGACGTCGTCACCCTGCTTCCAGTCCCACGATGGAATGTTTAGTAAGTAGGCCTGGAACACAATATGGTCAACAGGATAAAAAACAATCGTCAATAGAAGCATATTATCTCGCAACGAAAAGAAAAAAGTATATCTAATTCTTGGCAGACACAAATATAATCAGACACCATATGAATCGCAGATACAAATCTCGATAAATGAAAATTTTGGAAAAACTTAACGTCATTTTGTATCCTCACTTTATAAATAGCATTCCGTTTGAAGTTAGATTTATCGCCGAGCTTCGTTTGCTCGACGATAGTTACCTTGTTGTGATACTGCATTAATTGTATGATAACGCGAATGTCATCCGAATAGTTCTTGATGGAGATGACGCGCATGATGTTCGCCGCGTCTTCCGCGTCCGGGTCCTGGCAGTACTTGTTCGCCAGTACCAAACACGCGTCCGCGTCGTGTACCTAAAAAGCATTGAGATAATCCGTTTTGTGCCATCCGTTGTTCCGTTCTGTAATCGATTAATAGGCGGGAAAAATGTATATTGGGCAGGACGTTGGTCTCAAAGCGATAGCAAAATAGAATGGAAATTGTTCCACGAGTGTATACTCGAAACCAGTGTAATAAGTAATTTCGGATAGACAATGTTATTACACCTATTTGCAATTAGTATGTCTATTCTCTTAGAGAGAAATACACATAAAAGCATCGCGACATGCATTTTCAAAAAAAAAGATTATCAAAAGTGCTTGAGTTTTGTGGATTTTATGTTAATATTAAAATGTAGTAAAATAAGATATATTTTCAGTACCCGATATTTTTCATTGCCGGAAAAAAATACAACAAAAATCCCCCAAAAAAGATTTGTGCTTTGGATGAATTAACGCTTAATTTTAACAAAGTGCTTAACTCAAAATTTGATTCTTTATAGAAAACTGTAAAAATCACCTCAAACAATAATTGTTCCAAAACATCTGAAATTACTTATTACATAATTTAATAGAATGGAGCGAAAAGATAAAACTATCGATCGATCAATCAATAAAATCGCTATAATCAATAAAATTGTTTCCACTTAACAGCAAAGAGAGAAGCGACTGTTTGGAAACGCATCGCGATCGTTGAAATCAGTACGTTGTGTGTAAGCTGCTAAATCTACGGATCGTCGATCTACAATTGTACTTGGAAAATAACGACTTCTTCTCATATTTGTACAAATTCCTTTCTTTTTTCCAAATTGGAAAAATTTTATATCATGGATACAAAGAGCATCGTCGAAAATACAACATATGAAATAGAAGATTCTTCGATATAAAGGGAATATGCATCTACAATATAAAAGTCATATAAAAGCATTCAATGAGACAACAATGGCTACTTAATATCGAAGATTCGCACGGCCAGTAGAGTTGATCGCTTCACAAAATAGATAAAAGAAGTCAAGTTAATTGAATTCATGAAAATATTTAGCATCAAATCTGAATTTCATTATTTGGTTCGTTCACGTGATTTAATTGCCAATTATTATGCAAGTAGCATGTCTACTATTGTTTGTAATTTTTAACAATTTACCACTGTCATCAAGTTCACGCGCGATGAATTTTATCTGAGACTTTATAATTCTTAAATTACATGTAAGATTAATTAAACATATTAGAATTGAGAATATCTTTGACAGTGGGGAAATTTGCTCTGATATGAAATGAAATTTGCAAAAGCAGCGAAACGTAGAGATGTCTCTGAAATCTTCTTCGTGCGCACCTTCGACGCAGTCGCACGATTCGAACAATAATCAAAAATATGAAAGCGAGCCTCTACGGCACATTCCTTGGATATGCAAACATCATCGATCACTGGGGGTGGAGGTCAGTCGGTTCGTCTAGGGGTTCTATACATCTGGATAATGGAGAAGCGCCTCTATCTACATGCTAAATCTATCGGCTAACAAGATGTTGGCATTAACCTCGGTTGTGTAAAAAGAAACTACACAAACAGAGAACGTACCGTCCCGTCTTCGTCAGTGCAGGATCGATACACTTAACAGATACCACGATCGACTCTATTCCACCAGATACTAAGTTTCTAACAGAAACTACCGTCTGGAAAATAATCGGCTGGTAAACCAGTCTCTCCGCGAGAAATACACGGGCACTTACCCACTCGGGTCGACAGCAGGCATGGGTCTATCCAGTGGAGGATGCAATACACAACCTTAAAGGGACTTTTCTCACGTGGGTATGCATAAAAGTGTCTCCGTGTGCGTGTACGTGTCTATGTATAGGGGAAAATTTGACGTTGCTTTCCTCTCGGATTTGCTGCCGGGTATGTATAGAAAGAGGGGGATGAAATAGACGGAAAGATAGATAGAGATTGAGATAGACAGATAGATAGACTATTAGATCGGGACGACGTTACTCAGGCGAAATAGGTGGGGTCGAATCGGGTTTTTTTTTTATCGTGGGCGTTCTCTCAGGTCTGCATCCCCGATTGCTTCGTATAAAACCTCGTAGATAATTGATCGAATCCGAGACCAGCCATCGCAAATTGACGAGACACGAAAGCGGACGGCAGTATATACGAAGACGCGCCGCGCGCCGGTAGGGATATCGTGGTGTAACATCGTCAATGTGTACGAGCATAAAGGGAAACATACAGGCAACAAACATCCTGGAACAATAGCGTTTGTTATCCGCACAACGTCATTTCCCGAACGTCTAGCGATCGCCCACGGTAGCCAGCTGTAACATCTCGCTACTTTCGCGGCATCGATTTTTCCAGCAGACTATACGAACACTCGCGGTCTATATCACGGTCTGCAAATGTCGTGTTCAAACTTTCGCGAATTTATACAATAATATAAAACGGAGGCGACATATGTGACACGTATAAATATTTATTTCAAAACGTGTATAAAAGTACTCGGAATTTCAACTAAACGCTTTTCTCTCGTTGGAATATGTATTACAAGATAAACTCGGAGATACAGAAAACTCTCTCGTATAACGTAAAACAAAGAACGACGATAGACCTAGATTAATACAATGAGATTCAGAACAACATTCCGAATTGATTAAAGTGTTAATTACGAAGCAATAAAGCGCTGGTACCGTGTGCGCCAAGATATCCGATGGGTCACAGGACGTCAAACATAGAGAAGGAGAGTAGAAATATAGTAAGAGTAAAGTGGGGACCGTTATATGTAACAGGATAAAGCTGTTTATAAAGTGTATATATATATATATATATATATATATATATACATATATGTATATATACTTTCTTGTAGGACGTAGATTGTTCGATCGTGGTAACAAACTCACCTTAACCCGCTGTAGATCAATCGGGTTCATGATGGTCCCCTGAAAGAACTCCACGGTGGTGAAGTGCCGCTTGAACAGTCCTTCCAGTTCGAGATCAGGCGGTTTCCTGAACGGATCCGACAAAATGATATGATTCCTTTTATAAATAACATTCACCTCAGCTGTCGACGGTCGCGTCCTTTTTTGCGAGAATATCGTCGAGCAGTAGCCCGACAGAGGAGTCGGTGAAGATTTCGTTAGAACGTAAATGAATAATACAAATTCGTCGTGCGTGCCCGCGACTTTTGAGAGAAAGCCATATATCGCACTGTCTTTGATTCGTTTAAATTCGTTTCAATGATTTTCATTCTAATCGAGCCAAATGCACGATAAATTGATTAAATTGTACGAGCTTATCCTCAAAAGAAACGAGTACGCTAATATATAATAATAATAAATATCTAAGTAAAGTCTCTACTGCAGTTGAGTCGGCTCCATAGCTCAATACAGCATACCATGCAGTCGCAGGCGGTTGCTTTCTACGTATATATATATATATATATATATATATATATATATGTATATATAGATACGTATATGTATATCTTTCACCGTCCGGTGCCGCATCGTTTTTGTATTCACAAGGTAAACTTGAAAACGTCATTTTATGTGAGCATATTGAAACTCCAGTACAGCAAACTTGAACAATTGAAATCTTGCAGCGGAAAACCACGGGAAAACGTGTGGCCGACGAAGCAAACTGTTCTCGTTCTCAAATCATGCCGCACCGAACGTTTCGACAGTTCGTGAAAGAAGAGAAGAGAGAGAAAGAGAGCGGAAAATCGAGAGAGAAAAAGAGTAAATCTAAAGAACGTAGCGAGCATTCGGTGTGATCCGTGGGCGTATGCGTACGCACGAATCACCAGATACGAGAAATTCTATAAGAAGTAACGGTAGCGATATTATATAATGTATAATTAACATGAGACTGCATGACGTGTGACAAATATATATGTATGTAAATATAGATAATCTATATATATATATGCATTAGAATACGTAAATATATATATGTATATATATATATATATATATATATATATATATATATATATATATATATTGATCGACCATCACGGCGTGTTATATCCAGGCGAATAACCGTGTAATAACCTAAAGAACTGCAAGAAAACAAGAAGCACGAGCGGCCACGTGGAGGGCATTGATAGAGGGTTGGTTGGTTGATGGAGGTTTTCGTGTGGTAGTTGTTCTAGGGTTCAGGGTACCTTGACGCGCTCCAGGTCCACGGCATTCATCATGGTGCCCTGAAAAAACTCCACGGTCGTGTAATGCCTCTTCAGGAGACCCTCCAATTCGAGATCCGGCTCTTTCCTGAAAAATAGCAAACCAATCCTTGCGACTATATAGCGATCAGACTACACGGGCGACCGTGGAATGCAGCCTTCTCACTTATCCTCCACGTTACTGGATAATCCGTTCTCTTGATGGAAAATCTTTGTTTTGTAATTTGAAACCTTGCTGGAGGATAACGAAATTTTTACGGTCGATAAAACGCCGAGCTAATGGAGTCTGATCGCTTTAAGTCGCTTGGCGACGGGAAATCTCTCGAAGAGCGACATACTTACCACGGAGTCGCCAACACAAAAAATAAAACATTATTTAGTATATGAGAAAAACGATGAAGAAATGAGCTAAAAATGAGAGACTGAAATCAAGTTGTTGTGATAATTAACAAATAACAGTTTTGTTTGTGTACGAATTAACAGTTGCATGTTTTATTAGAGTAAAATGTATAAAGTTTCTATATTTCCTGTAAAAATATAAATAGAGTATATGCTTCAACTAATGATACAAAAAACTGATGATCAGATATGCGAGATGAAAATTTCATAAAATATATTCACACCGGGAAATAACCCTTTCGAGACTATCCACGATATCAATCACGAGGTACACGAGACACACATTTTGATAGCGTCGAAAGGGTTAAATACCGTATTTGATGCGAGCTGGCAAAAAGTTTTACAAAAGCAGCCGTTCATACCTATGCAAGAAGACAACTTCTACGTCGACGTCCTCGCGATCCTCGTGTAGGAAATCCTTGAGGAAGTGCGAGACCGATTCGTAGGTGATGTGGCCGCACACGACAATATGTCTGCCAACACAACGAGCAGATTAGATGACATTCTTAAAGAGACGATATTAGTGAATAGGAAAAAAAAGGGAAACTCTCTCAAGCACAACTACCATGTACACGCTCTAACAATAAGTAGTATATGTATGTCAACTACGGACCCATATTTAAGTTCTAATTATATAAGTTCTTCTCTCTCACGCCATACAACCTTTATTCTGCACTTTAATATGTTCTTTCCGTTGAATAAGCTTTTTCGAAACAAACGCACATATAAGTGTTTAGCAAGAACATCGAAACAACGTGAGAGAGAAGATAGAAGAACCTTAATGCTGATGGAAAATTATTTTTTCTTTTTTCTCTTCGTGCCATTTTAGTCTGCTGCCACAATAAGATTAGACCTGCTCTTTGTAAAAGTTAGTCTATTTAAGATTCATTATATTTATCAATTCGGTATAGCTTGAAAATAAAAAAAAATAAAACATAAATTTATAAATTGGTATTCTTTAAAAAATATAATATTTATGATCCATCGTAAAATCGATAAAGAACTCATTTCAAGAAACTTATATGGTCATAAAATAATAAAAAAGATAACAATTATTCGGCACTAGAGTAATGCGCGTTCTGTTCGAAAGAGTAACGCGCATATCTATTTGATAATAAATATTAAATCACAGTAAATCATCATATGGGCTGAACTTACCAAGATTGCGCTAGGAATTGGAGTGATTTATTTTAACCAATTGACTATACACATACCTATGTGATAAGTTAGTAGCACTAGATATATAATGTACATACACGGGTCAATGCTGATAAGTGTTAGATATCAAATACGTACGAGTATACAAGCTCATTCACGTGTTAGTCGCGCATGTGTATGTCAAGAACAAAATTCTCTTCTACGTGTGTAATTTATACGTGCTGTGTGTACATATATTAATAGTAAGAAACGTATTCCTATTCCTAAGTGTTACACGACAGATAAGACTAATTGTAAGTGATGCCCAATAATTAACGGACTCACAAAGAACAGATAGCGGAGTTCGACCATGATCATTCCATGCTTAATGTTATCTACTCGGTGATGTCTGACTGATTGATTCATTAGTTAGTATCTGATGACTTTCGGCTCCATCATGAACTCAGTAGCCTTCCCGTGTCGCGCGATTTCCTTTATCACTTGCACCAACGCGGGTATATGTCTCTTTCACACGTGGGCCGCGCGACAGGCGCTACTGGATTCAATGCGAGCCGGATAATATCCAGGGGATCACTGGTTACTTTTACTCTAAACGTAAAGGGGACCGACGTCGTGTGCGTGTCGAGATGTGAGCGTGTGTCATGGGTATGAGCTGTTGCAAGTCGTTTTCGTGTGACGACCGTTGCCGGATCGGAAACCAGGCGTGAGTAACGCGGATCTGCCGAAAATTGGACGCGCTCGTCGTATCTCAACCTCCGACTGTCCGCGCGAGAAAAATTGGATGCTCGTACGCGACGTTCATACAATGAGAGAGCCCGGATTCCCGTATCTTTTATTGTATGACGTAAGATTATTCACGTTCGTTCCGGTATCGGAGCATGCCTCTATGTAGTCGGAATGTTTAATTTATTAAGCCCGCTTGCAATGCCATTAGGCAAGTGAAGTTGATTCATTAATTAGTATTTGATGACCAGTATCAATGGAACGTCGATGAGAAACGGCGCGCAGCACGGATGATACACGCCGTGTAAGACGGCTAAAAATGACCACGGTAATTTCCGCGAAGCATTTATCATCATGACAAAGCTCTTCTGGGTTATTACTATCGTGTGCGCGCGGATATACGCGTATATATCGTTCATCGATCGTAGGGCACACGTATTCATCACGTATTTGGATAAGGTGCTCGAAATGATGATGCGATCAGCAGCGTGTTATTGTCGTGTAGCTCCTTCTTGCGAAAGATCACAGCCACACTTGCGCTAATTGTGAATGACAGCTGAATCGGAAAGAAGCACTGAATTATCCCTGATCTACGTTGTTCATTTCGGCCCACCGAGGATGTCCTCAACCAGAATCCCTGAGCTACGTATGAGACCAGCGATCTCAATAATATACACATATTTATTTAGGCAGTATATCCTTCAATTTCCCCTTTTTAAAGTTTACGAATACGCAAAAACGATCATTAATACTGTCTAAAACATCAAGATTATTACACTGAAGTAGTACAACATTAGATTATATATATATATACATATATATATATATATATTTATATGTATGTATATTATAATATATGCATTCAATTGTTCGGATAATGCAGGGTGCATGCTGGACGTTAACCCCTTGCACTCGGAGAGAAATACAGCTCGACATATCAAAACGCGCGGTTCGTTTAATGATGATAATGAGATCATTCGACCGCGCGATGCTTCAACGTACATCGAATAATTAACTCAAGATCCGTTATGCAAATTTCTGCGGCTTATTTGTGCGACGCATAATTGTGCCCGCTTTTAGCGCGAAGTTGTCACATCCGTTTACAGCAGATTGCTTTATCTCTGTCGTCTCAATTTGGATTCCCCTCGAGAACGCGGTTCACGGCCGGCGCAATGATTGTGATTAATTAAGCAGAAGCACTAAACGAACAAGTTGATCTGGACACGACACATCTTGTTAAAGTTCACTTAAGATCCGCGCGATTTATTTGCGAAACGAAAAACGTAGAACATTTGATGCAAAATTTGCAATTGATTTTTGACGGAATAAATATCTCGAGATTTTTCAACAAAGAAACTTCTTGCTAATTTCCTCGTAAATTTTCGTTTGTTCCACGTTCTATATTTTATGCGTTATTTTATGCGTAATCAAACCGTAACGAGCCGTATTTGTCCCAAATGCGAACGGTGTGAACAAACAAGCTAACACCAGTTGCTGAGTGTGGTGAGTAGGTCTGTGATGGCAGACGGGCTGGCTGGTCTATTGAGGGAAAGAGGTTTTATCGGAGCAGGCTGGAGTTGAGGAATGTTTTTGGGGTGACGGCTGCACTAAGGCCGACTGACAACTAGTGCAATGAGCTGGTACGGAACTGCGGTTTTGCGATGCTAACACTGACACTCTAAATATATATAGATTTATAAGAGAGGGATTTATCGGAATCGGGATTTTTGTGACGAGGATCGACGTTCATACGTGCTTCTACCAGGAGATTGCATTCACGGGAGCGGGACCACGGAAGGAATCAGGAGAGAAACCGGATTGTCGTTGTGTGCGCCCGTGTACGTGTGTCGAGAAGTAGTGTAACAGAGGCGTAACAAATAGGTGCTGTGGGATATGATGGAAATTACATAGCCTTTCGTGTATAGGAGAACATCGTGGGCATGGTGGCAGTCGGGACTGGGGACTCAAATCGGGAAAGCTAATTGGTTGGTTGTGTCTCTCACCTGCGACCTCGCTCGTTCTTCAAAGTGCCGCCGTACTTGTTTCGCGTCCCGATCAGGTCAATTATCTCAGGGATACAACTGGCGAATATGGCCTACACCACGTAATAGAACAGAACATAACACTCGCATCAATACACTTGCGTGATAGGGCTGGCAATAGTTTGCTTTTGCTTTTTGTTTTGCTCTTTTTACATGTATTTCGTTCGGTTGGTCGGTTGATCGGTCGGTAGGTCGGTCGGTCGATTTTAATTTTTCCGACGTCGTGTCGCGATGTCGGGGTGGCTAGTAATCGTTATACGCTGGTTGCACAGTACGTCTTTTCCATTAATCGATGGGAAGGCGAGGGAACGAGGATATTTGTATTTATGAATAAAATCAGATTTTAGCTCGATTAGCGCGGCTGCTGATAGAGACACGATTATCAGTGCTGTACCGCTAAGTCTTCGATAATTAGTGATGTGTTGGAAACAAAAACACGTTCTCCAGATAAAAGGGCAGGGCACAGATAGACTACCTATACTTGTAAGTCCTAATACACACCTGACACCTACACCTAAGCCTAACAAATACTACACGTGCCGACACGTCTGCTTAATCCTCTGATAGATCTGTTCAGGTCCACGTTCTTTCATAATGTAATTTCGCGCGCTCAATATATTATAATCGCACTATCCTTCTTGAGGATTTTTGTATATCTGACTTTTTCCGTTTCTTAAATGTACTTATTGTACATAAAAACATATATGTACATTCATTAGTATATTTTCTTGAAAGAAATCAAGGGTCACTTATATTGCGATTATTAACCAAACAGATATCATTTAGAAACAATTTAGTTAAGAAATTAATCCCGGTATGACAATTTTGTAAAAAGCAAATTTTTGGATATTCATCTGAAATATAAATAAATAAATATTAACATAAAATTAATATATAACGAAAAATCTATAAGCATTTAGCAAATCTGTTTTTTTTCCCCAAATAAATCCTTTAAATATAAAAATTTTTACTTTACAACGTTTAATTATAAAGAATAATATTGAAAGCTTTATATTTATACGATTATATAAAATCTATATATATTAATAATATGAAACAAAAAATTGTGACCGGTATTCAAAATCAAAATCGCTTTGATTATGAATTATTTTAATTGTCAACCTAAATAAATCAGTTGTATATAATTATATTCAGTCATAAATGATTAAATTAAAACCACCGCTGCAAATGTGTATGACTATTTTCCGAGTTTGCAGTATATCTCCTTCGCAACGGAATAAAGTGCCGAACTCTTATTAAAAATTTAGTTAGCGAGCAGTGTTAGCGTCTGGTTGATGTTAATCACTCATTCACAGTAACTCACGATACAATCGACACAAGACATAATAAACGCAAGATTATTACATGTATATATATTTTTTTTTTCTTCAAAATCTCGAATAAAATATATGTACATCATTTAATCACGTTTAATCACGATTAATAATGGATCAATGAAGCTATGCTACAGCACACAAATCAATGTCGATCTCTTTCTTCCTCCTCTCAAAATGAACATATGCGACACTCGCTGTTCGCGTAAATATATTGGATATGTACTTAAAGCTGTCCCTTTTGAGCGTACCCTGGAATACTGAAAATCTATAGAGTGACGTCTATCATCGATAGACTATCCAAAATTAAACATAACATGTCACGCTATATATGCGCCAAATCTTTTTTCATTTTATTACCTTCTAAACTCGCATTACTGCCAAATGGTAACAGTAACGGCAATGCTGTTTGTTAGAAGTAAAAGTCAATCGACAATCTGCCGAACGATGGAAATCTAATCGCGAGAAGCGGTGCGTCTGCGGCAACGAAATCTGTGAGCGCGTAATTGCGTTACAATCATCATCATTGCGAACTTACAAACTATATAGAAACGGCTGAGGCTGAGCGGTTCTTGCCGAGAAGATGCGATCTCGCGGCGGTGTTCCTCGAGGCATGAGCCAGTGTCAACCTATGTGTGCTGTATATGTGTATATTGTGCTACTCTCATCTCGCAATTTGTGGCGACACACGTATAGCCACGTAGCGCGTTAGAAGGCTAATTTGCGACTGAGGCTGACCGAGAAATGGATAGGCGAGTGCATATCCCTTTCGTCGATCGCCGCGCATCAACGTAAGTACATCGTATAATGCGTGTATAACACGCAGAACGTTCATGATCGCGCGTACGTATCTCCACCCCTCCCACCCCCCCGGCTGTCTCGGTATGCGCCTGCACATGTCGCGAATATATGTTACCCGCGTGTCACATGGAATGATGTGAGGTATGCCCGATGTTACCTTACCCCAAGCTAGACTACCTGTATGTCTGCAACAGTGGGATCGTGAGTCGGCGCTTCACGGCGAACGACGGAGAAGACGAGACCGTGGATCCGATCAATTTTTCATTCGCGTCTCTCGGTCAAAAGGTCATAGACGCGCCATTCCACTGCACGTCGGCTCGATATTTTTACCTGTGCCGGCGACACAATAAAATCCGTTAACTCGGATAAGGTGCGGCATAATTGAGTCCACACGTACGTACGCTATCGTATATCACTCATATATCGTATCGCTCTTGTAAGCGAGTCGAACCGAATTGAAAGATACTGAATTTACGAAGTAAGTTACATTACGGCGACAGGAATTGGTACTTGGAACACATTTTCAAATTCCTTCATATTTTCTATTATTGTTAACATATTAACATTATAGAGCGATATAATCAAATGTTGTGATAAAAATTGTTCGGATTTCGTAGGATTATCTATTTTAATTCAATTTTCGAGAAGATACATGATCAAATATTTCAATTAATTTTAAGTAGTATTGTCAGGTTATAAATGTACAAATCATCTTCGCCGGGTTACGTCGCTCTGCGCCGCAAGTGAATACTGCAGCGTCGTGTGTCGCAGTTAGACGTGCACAATTTCTACTGACAGAACCCCTAAAAAGAGCGGCCGTATGTGCCTACGTCTGCACCTGCTACTGCGCTATTTTAAAGGCCAAAAACCGTGTATATATTCGTGTGTGTCAAGGCAAGAGGGAATCTCGCGACTGAACCGGAGACGACCGCTCTCCTCGCTCGCGCATCGAACGAGAGAGGGTTGCTCTCCTTCTCTAAAGGTCATTCCGTACTGGGGGGAGTCGATCGCCTTTCGACAATCTACAGACTAGTATCAGAACACTATCGCATGCCACCAAGAAACTCAATGTGGAAGAGAAAGTGGAATAGATAAATGTATTATATATATATATATATATATATATATATATATATATAGATGGGTAAATAGATAGACAGATAGGCAGAGAGAAGAAGAACGAGAGAGAAAGTAACAGAAGGAGAAAGAAAAGAAAAGGGAGGCCACGATTTGCTGGCACTTCCTCCTGAGAAAAGAATTTAGCCGTGATTGAATTTCCTTTGCTCACATAGAAAAAGTAATATTGCTTCGTCTTGACATAATGTCGCGCTGACGATTCGTTTTGAAGATATCAAATATAGTCTTAAAGGTATGTCGAGGAACATCAGCATCCTCCGCAACTCGCTGCTTCACGGCTGCTTCTATATTTTAATCATTCGGCATTTGTGATAATATGTTGGGAGATCTGTGACATATATTCAATGATACGTGACGCTGCATAAAAACCGTCCGTTATATCCCTTGAGGGATGACTCGCCCTAGATAGCGTAAACGAATGTTTTGCTCGTTTATCAAGCAAGTGCTATTTTGTGCAACTAACAGAAGAGCATGTTTTGTTGAAAGACGTCAATATAAATTTTACTGGATAAAAATCAAAAGGCAGCAGTATATATAATCGCGTCGCTAAAAATAAAATATCTTGAGAAATTCACTGCGTGAATTTTTATAAATGGAAAAACCACTATTTAAACGAAAGGTTGTCTTTTATTCCGCGATTTAATTACTAATACAATGCATACAGAACATTAAACAAAGGATATATGGGTTTCGATTACCTCTTAATGATGCACGTATGTACAATATACTAATACTAATTGCTTGACAGACAAGAACCTACATTAACATGTAACTCGAGCGTCTTACGATCGGCTAGTTCTCATATATCGATAAAATCAACATCACCCACGCGTGCAAGAAACAATGACGTTATATTTGACGTTCAGCATCGATATTGCTCGCATAATGCAGTATACGTGTAATGGGGAAATAAATAAAATGGCGCGACCGTGTTGACGTGCGTTCGCTAGCTAATCTCTACACGGTAACTAGATTACCGATGAAGTACATTATGCATTATACGCGATGTAAGTCAACTCTCCATACTTAAGTCCAACCGCACTACTATTGTGATATTTTTTTAATTAGTAAATAATTAAATACGATTAAATCGTGCGTGTAAAATCATGTTATATTATTATAATTATTGAAATGCTGTGTAATGTTTGTTTTCAATTACCTCATGACGGACTGTTACTTGACTAGCTGGGTCCGCGAAAGGACCACCTTAACGAATTAACAAAAATGATATTTAAGAACTACTTTTCGTGACCGTGCGATAAGGCAATATATATTACAATGTATATAGATATGTGTATATAAATAGATAAAGAGAGAAAGAAAGAGAGATGCAACAATTAATATATTTGTCTCATCTACTAACGTGTGTGGTGTATGTATAATAATAAAAACTCGTGTATTTCTTTTTTCACAAAAAAGTCCAAGCATATACCAGTACGTGTTACCAAGATATCTGCTAACTGGTAAAAAGTGGGTAAGAAAAGCGGTGAGAATAGGGCGTGTTAAAGAAACGATGAGACAAGAGGTGATTAAAAAGAGGAGAAGATTGTGGCTCGAGAAATCCGGAATTTTTCTCTAACAGTCACGGATCAACGATAATAATGTGGGCCGAGAGGATTGGGGGAGAGGGGAAGGGACATATTTACTAATTGGAGAGTAAGTTCGTCGCAGATAGCGAGAGTGGTCCCGCTTGCTTGAATGTATATTATACAAACCCGGGGAAACAATATAAAATTTCTTTTAGTTTCTCGAGGAAAAATCAAACCACGCGCGTAACGTTCGACCTTACCTCTCTATCTTCACGCGAGAAAAACAATATTACAATCGGAGAACTGGGTCGCGCGCACCAACGATAGCGCAATCATTAAGATATACGGATTTCGTTACGCTATATACCATGTTTATCCAGCTTCTCTCATCTGTCTTTTCTTGTTGCGCCGAACTTTACCGCTGATACGACGATAAAACAGGCGAAAACACGCGGAGAACGCGTTGACCGTTCGTGATAGAGATTTGTCTTGCGATTCGTCCAGCCCCCGTCCTCTCTCCTAATTAAAGTGCCTCTCTAATTGCGAGTCGCAGCGATGTTATGATACAGTGATGCCGAAAGCACGGGGAAAATCATGATGAACGCCGGCGTCGGCATGACGAGACCACCCGCTATCCAGGGGCGATTTCGCTACATCTCGTATCTATATATGACTACTGTGAGGGGGGACAACACGAGGGCTAAATTTCAAAGGGATTGTTTCATGGCTGGCTTCGACGTAGGTGGATTTCTGGGGTACCTGCGTCCACGCTCGCGGCTGTACTGGCCACCGTACTTGCAGCGATTCGCGGCGAGCTCCGTGATCTCTGGGATCCAGCTGGCGAACACCGCCTACACACCCACAATCATCCGTTGCCGTCAGAACAGACCCCTAACCTGAATCTTTTTGTATTTGTATTCTTTTTTTGTTTTCTTTCTTTCTCTGTTTGCTCGTGTTCCAGTTTCGCTAAGTCCTGATCGTTTATTGTCAAGCGGTAGAGTGTCATAAATCGCAAGAGTGAAGATGATAGGTATACGATCAACCGATTAAAATACGTTTAGAATCATAGTACGATGCTCTTTTAAAGTTAATATATATTTCGCGTGATTGAATTAAATTGTGTAAACTATTTTAATAGCGGTAGTATAGCTAAAAGTGTATAGCTAAAAAAAATGTATTAAATACTTTTTTTCACGTTAATCACTGAATTCGTTAAAAAAAAAGTATACAATTATATTTTTATGGATACAACAGAAATATTTTATACTAAAATTCTTCAGTTTATAAAATGTTGAGATAACAGTATATTCTAGTCGAATTGCAAATTCTAAAAATAGAAAATTATAACGCAAAGCAGTTAAACTTTGGAAACAAGAAATATAGAAACTTTTGAAAAGGTAGATCTTCACTCATGGTTTTCAGTTGTTTCGAAATAATCCAAAACGCTTTCCAGCAATTATCAACTGACAAAATGCGTTCTGGACTTTTTGAAACAAGCCCTTATTTGTAACTTCTATATCGCTGCACTATATTAAAAAAAACATACGAGATTTTTTATTCTACAACAATATACAATAATCACTTCTTCATTCGAATTTTTAATGGATGAGATTGAGATTCGATTTTGCCGAACACAAAATACGGAATATATTTCAAAATCTTTCACCTATTATGATAATACGTCGAAAATATGATAAACAACGATACGGAGCATATATATAACAATAAAATAAATTTATTCTAATTTACATATCCTTCCATTTTCCGATATGCATTACAACTTGCTCAAATTTCCTTAGTCCTCAACTGTTGCTGCATTCAAAGCTGCTCATTCAAGCGAATAGGATAAAAATTCGAATTATTTATAAACTAACTGACAATGAGCCTAAATTACTTATGCGAAAAATTGATAAATTAATAGCATCGAATATAATCGTGCCAATGTGCTAACACGCCCATGAGACTTTGTTAAATCATATTAACTGATGAAATTACATGTTAGCACGACGTAAATTGTGCGCATTATTAGATTAGCGATGCGCAGCCATCGCATCGTAGAGACTTCAAGTATCTCGTAGCGCGAAGAATAACAATTCGTTTCTGTAATCTTACGAATTGATGCGAGTCAAGTCAATCGTTCCATGAAACACAGTGCCGTTAGTTCCCCGTTTTATAAAAAACATGCATCATGATTCTTGAATTAGCCACTCATCAAGTGGTTAAGTAATGTTAATTAACTTCGATCATTCCGCTTATCTCCTATTACGAGGAGCAGAAAAACAAATGCTGTCATCTTGTGCAAAGTGTAAAAATAAATTTAACAGCATGCAAACACTATTGTAGCATATGATGCCGGCAATTTCGACCAATCAGCACCATTCCAAACATGGTGTCACCTATACTTTTGAAATGGGTGCCAAAGAACACTGCTTTGGAAACTAAAAAATTCTACTAATTTTCCTCTAATTTCCTTGTTCTTTAGGAGAATCGGGAAGATAAATAAAAATTGGGATTTCTAAAGTGTATTTCGCGATTGGTTACGTTTTGTAATAATATAATCAAGTGTATATATGTATCTTTCATGTAAAACGGATGATCAAATCATGCAAGACAATTTACGCATAATTAAACTAATAAAATTATATCTTCAATATTTTTTGAACCATATATATATATATATATATATATTACCAAATATTACCGAATCTGTTGCAATCATTTTACATGATTTGATTTCAAGAATTATGTATTCAGTAATAACTCGAATATTTAGATGTATCAAAAGTTGCATTGATATTTCGTCCTAATTAATGTGGTGCAATATACCTAATAAGTAATATTGTATTCCTGCGTATGTTTATATAAAGGTAGCAGACTAAAGTGGCAAATCATGTGATTTGTTAAAAAAGTGTGCTTTTGATAAACAATAGTTAATGTAACGGCGAAGAAACTTGATGGAGTTAGAAAAAAAATTTAGAAAGTGCTACTATTCAGTTAAAATAATCAGATATGAAATAATATGAGATTTTTCAAATTATTTGTTTGACATTGATTATTTTAAAGACATTCGCAAATGTTATCACTCTTGAGATTAAATTCCACAAACACGATACGAAATCCATCAAGTCATTTTCGCATTATTTTGTGAGCCATATGTATATAATATCATCTTGTATATTATATGTACCTATATTAATATTATAAAAAACACGGATGCTTGTTGCTTCGTGCCATAGAAATAGAACGATAATCAATATATGTATAATGAAAAAGACCACTTCTTTGATAGTGCAAAGTACATGCATACGACAAGCTTACTAAGTATAGCTGCTTCTCTCGTCATTTTGGGCTTACACACGCAGTCTTCACTCTCATAGTCATTTTTTTTTATTGACTTGGCATCACACGGTGAAAGGTCATTGCACTTGTTAGAACGTCAAATCATCATTAATAAAAATTAATTATTTAAATAATTTTAACGTCTAAAGATTCGTCAATTTGTTTCAAAAACTAGTATAAAAAATAATTAATAACTTAAATGGAAATTAAAATGTGTACAATTATATCCTACTATACCTTTTGTAAACATGTATGTTATTTAAATTTAAAACTATCGAAAATTAAAATGCTGTGACACAGAGCAAAAATTAGCTCATGGAAATATTCCTTAATAAATATACTCTATGCAAATTAAATTTCAAAAATATATAAAACAGGAGAATGTGACTCAAGGTAATGACGGTACTTTTGTTAGTGCTTACGCGCATACCAATTTAAGTCACAGCTGTGCTTTATCGGTTTTAATTCGAGAAGCTACTTGGACTGATACCAAAAAATGAAATCTACTTTTGGTCGTCGCAGATGGCTCAACATTTACCTGGTCACGGGTGACCTCCATTCAATGTTACGGTAATAATAAAATCGATTTACAATCTTACGACGATCACGTAGCCAGTACTTACTTCGAATATTTAAACTGATTCTGTAAGCAACAGCTTTGATATATTTCTTCGATATAGCATTAATAATTCCAAGATATTTAATTCAATTAGTATAAATATTTCATACAATTTTAAATTAGAAAATATATAGTATTCTCAAGAATGTAGAAAAAGTAACTGCACAGTTTATCGTATTTACATAAATATTAAGTTTCTGATTTTTTAATATCAACAAATTTTAAAATCGCGCCACTCAAATATACGTTATCACCATCCGTTCTCTTTTACTCTGTAAAAAATGATAAAAAATAAATAAAAAATGCACATTTATAAATCGCAAATCATACATTTTAATTACGCTTTTCACCGCGCAAAAATATACCCCGCTGATTCAATGCTCGTTATACACAAGCAAATATGCAGTAGCCGCGCGAATATCGAGATTTTTTATTCCAAACGCTTCCACCGCTTATCGGTGAAACACCGCGCGCCCATGTCGATCGTGAAATTCTTTCCTCCTCGTTTTATTCGACCTTTCACCGTGGATGGAGAGCCGTTTGATTCATTGAGAAACGAAAGGGAACGCCAATGACGCTTATACGCGCGCGGTCGTCAACTCTATACTTCCAACTGCTGTAAATTTTCATGCATTCATCATGGGATCCTGAGTTCTTGACGTTCTGCATTAATGTAGAACGATGACGGAACGATGATGAACGTTATCACGATGGCAAACGTGTATGCGAGTGCATCGCGTGCAAATTGCGCATCGTGTGTGTGTGTGTGTGTGTGAGTGTGGGTCTGCGTGGGTGATTTATGTATTTTGCGTGTGTACGTTCGTTAATTCTTACGAGTATAAGTATAAGTATATACATAGACATACTGGAAAAGGAAAAATAAAATTAATAGAACAAGAGACAGAGGGTTTTGTATAACGTAAATTTGATAGTAATACCTCTTTCCATGCTCCCGCTTGAACTCGCCGCTGTACTTGGACCTACTGCCTACGAGCTCTATTATCTCGGGTATGCTACTAGCAAAAATTGCCTGCAAATAGAAATCATAACTGGAAAACACTATGCGACTACGGATCGTTGAGAAAACAAACTGGGTCAACTGATGTACGGTTGCGTCTAGCAGCAGTGCTTTCGCGCCGTATTATGGCGTAAGTTAAGTGCGTGTTTCGCGTCGGGATGATGGAAAAAAAAAGCGGAAACAGAGTAGAAATGCGACTGACGAAACAACAATTTATGTTCTTACGTTTCGTGTTCGAAAAATGTGCTTGAAAAACGTGTGCTTAAAAAAAGTGACGAAAATTGCGATACTTTTAAGTATATCAATATCATGGAACGTGTCGATGCATGAATAATAAAGCGTACAATGTGAAAAGTACCTCGCTGGTAATTATGTTAGCAAAATTTCTCACTCAAGTTTCAGTTCCTAACAGAAATACATTAATTCTGTTTTTTTTTTCTTTTGTTTTCTTACAATACCCCGTATCCGCGAAATATTAAATAAAAATGTTAGAACATCTTTTTATACGTAAGCAATTGCGCATAAAATATATATTCTGCAAAACCGTTAATTCTACACAAAAGCATCAATTTAAATTATAATTCAGATAATAATTATGATGTACAATGGAACACAGATTCGTAGAAAAATCATTTGTAATTTTTAATATGATTTGGTATTATATTCTGATGTTAATGATTTAAGTTTAATTCAGTTATTATAAACAACCAACACGTATTAAATCAATATCGATAAATAATTATTTTATGCTGCATTTCAACACATAAAAATAGCATAAAATAAACTAAGCATAAAATCGATTTTAAAAGTCCAATGATTTTATTGAAATATTTTCTCTATCACAATTATTCTATTTTCTGCCAAAAAAGAGATTTTATTACAATTATATCATGTAGATATACTTACATCACGAAGATTTTGTTGCAACCGCGTATAGAATTATCCATTGTGTATGTTTCAAGTTCTTATTTGTAGATATATGTGCGTGTCTACAGTATAGTATAGTAATATTTAAGCGTGTGAACAGTATGATTAAAAGCAGTATAGTAAGAACAAGGTAATAAAGACAAAAAACAGCAGAAGTCTATTCGTAAACATTAAGATCAGTATTTTTAAATTTGTAGATAATAAATAAATGAATTTTCTAATTTTTACATTCAATAACTTAATAACAAAATTGTGTGACTGGTACTCTGTATTATTTGATTTATCGTTAGATTACTAATGAAGTTTATTAAAAATCGCGAATCTTTTATCAAATTTAAAAATTATTTTGTACCCTCTTTATTTCATCATATCTGATAAGATGATGATGTTTAATACCAATCTTGTAATTCAGCTGTTTACGGATAGAATAAAAATTGTATAAGATAGTAATATAACTTGTAACAATTAAAAAGCAGAAGTGTGTGAAAGATGCAAACAGTTTTTATGAACGGAAGCAGAAAGGAAATTTAACAAATCGATCTTGCTTCGTGCGCGTGTAAAATGAAGGAAGCGCTATTATGTAAATCATCTATAATGCCGGGTGCTATGAGAAAGATATGATCTATCACAAAACGATCGATAAAGTCGTGCCGTGTCGTGTCACGCCACGTAATTTGCCATTTAATATAGGCGTTGAAAGAGATCCGCGATTGTTTGCGTCGCGAGCTTGATAGATACCAGGCAACTAAAGACACTGCGATCAACGAAATCATCGTAAGAGACAGAACAGCGAGAGAGAAGTGTGTCGACACTTTGCGCTCGACATGATGTACGCTCTCAAGAAACAGCCAGGGATAAATATCCTGTAAAGTAGCATGGCGAAGCAGCGAATTGTACGACCGACGATCACTTCGCCGTACGTCAAAAGTATACGCGGCGAAGTGACGAGAAGTCGCGTACCCGAAGCTCAGAACTTCAGTGATTAGGTACTTAGCGAAAATATCACATATTCTGAAATTTAGCAAACAGTATAACACAATCCCACGAATTGTAATAAATAATGTTCGCGAATAGTTGTAGATCAGTATTTCAATAATAGATTATTCTGAAAGAGAAAGACAGAGATTATTGTACTTGAAAATAAAAATTTAACTCTCACTTGCCTTGCAAATAAGACTCTATTTGCAAAAAGGTTTGTAACCGAACGGCTGTTATAAACGGATATTTGTAATAACACTATAACATAATAACACTACAACGCAAACCGTGTGAATAAATTAATTTGATATGACCCAGCATTTATGAGCAAAATTTTGTATGGATGGATTTGAATGCGTCGCTCATTTGATACATCACTCTAGAATAAAATTATGTTGGATTAACCGTAAATTAGAATATGCATGTGCCATTTGCGACAATTCTCTATCATATGAAAACCACATTTATAAATTTTAAAACAAGGATACTCAATACGATTAGTTCAAATAACCGTATCACATAATTGTTCTCATCAAAAGGTGCTTTTTATGCTTGATAAATGGATCTCAGCAATACACAATATGAATATATTAACAATACACACAATACATAAAAAATATTATTTAAATATATACATATATAAAAACTTTAATTTATTTTAAGGCTCACATTAAAGGTGTGTATATGTATGACTATAAAATTTAGTTCTTTTCGTTTGTAATCCTAAAAAGTATAGTCTTTTCTTTTCATCCCTTTATGCAATCGAAGACAATGCGCAACTTCATTTCTGTGTTACTTTTAGGTACTCGCGACCGGTCTCGAACTCGCAATGAACCGGGAGTCTATCGATCTTTTAAGCTTGCCTGAGTTGGTTTAATTTACGACCGCGCGTTGTCTAATTTCGGATTTATTACCGCTCGTGTCTCTCGGAATATTATACTGAGTTCGGTTAAAAGGGTTCCTCGCCCGTCGCGGGACACAGAGACAAGGTATCACACTTTCAAATGAGTGCCAAAGCGTTTTGAAAGCGTTCCAAAAGAACCTTCCCCTTTAAATGTGTTACAAGGACATGATTTTTCACTCCCAGCTGACTAATCAACAGACCAACGATTCGGTTACAAACCTCTCGGTGCACGAAAATATAATGGACAGGACATACCACATATTCTCCAACACACTCGATATATTTCTAATAATGGATAATAAATGTACAAAATATTAATTTTTATATCCGAATATAAAATTAATAAAATGCGTAGTAAACAGAAACTTATATAAATGTAATATAGATTAATGGATTCATTGAGGAATTTAATGAAATAGACATGAATAAAAAATGTAAGTAAATTCGATTATATCTGAAATAATAATGACGCATAACTTCATTCAAAGTTACATAATTAATAAATACAAGCTATAATATTTAAGTGTTT
Source organism: Temnothorax americanus (assembly GCF_048541705.1). Classification (NCBI taxonomy): domain Eukaryota; kingdom Metazoa; phylum Arthropoda; class Insecta; order Hymenoptera; family Formicidae; genus Temnothorax; species Temnothorax americanus. The sequence goes on along the minus strand of NW_027509360.1, from coordinate 3,601,236 downwards.
TATAAAATTACTTTGTGAATTAATAAAATAAAAGATAATCTTTTTAATTTAATTTATTTAAAATTTTTATAAATAAAAAATGTGTAAGTTTGTCGGATTGAGAATTAAGCCTTACATGAGAGAGAGAGAGAGAGAGAGAATTATTTATTCGTATAAATAATTTAAGATATTTGATGGGAAAAGAACATAAATTTTGTTCCGTTTGTATTCTGTAAAGACGATTCGACTCAATTTTTTCATTATCGCTAATCTGCCAATTCGAGGGAAAGTTCTGAAGAGTAAATCGTGCGGATACTCCATCTCGAGAAGTTCCATCTCTGTTCTCTAACAAAGTTTACAACGCGCCATTTAAAATCGATAGAAAGACAAAGTGGCATCTCCTGTCCTATAATACAATAAAACTATATTACTTGTGTGTGCAGCTATCGCTCTTTATCGATTGTGGGAGCGAAAACGAAGTGAACGTAATATCGAGTAATATCGAAACGGATAAACATTGCTTTGATTAAGTCTCGCGTTCACCCTTGATATCTCATCGTAATTAGAATTTACTACTGAGAGTACCATACGGCCGACAATTCCAAAAAAAAAAAAAAAATAAAGTTCAAGCGGTCAGAATAATATCTTCCGTCGTAATGTGAGCAGCGTATCAGCGTCGCAGAAAATACACATACAGACAGAATGTGGACAGTTAAAGATCAAGCGCGTACAGACACCAATACTTTGTCGAAGCCACTGGGCCTCGTGCTCTTCGAGAGAGATACGATAAGGTTGATATAAAAAGACTTATATGATAGTAATGAGTACCTCGAATCTTTGACCGTGGAGCAAAAACAAGTTAATCGTGTTTCTCGTGTTACTTCTGTGAATTTTTTTTGTTATCTTAAACTTTTCATTCTTTTCAAATCAGATACTCATCTAACCAAATATTGTCATGTTACGTCATAAAATATAAATTAATCTCGAAATTTTTACTCTATTTCTTTTTTAATGGGTAAAAATAACTTTTTTAAATTTCAATTATAAAATAATTACGAAACTGGGTTTATTCAATTTTTACATTACACACAAACATAAAAAATTAAGCATTAAAATATTTATGAGGCTTTTCAGTAACTTTTCTCTTAAGAGCTCTTGTAAATTGTTCGTGAGTTTTATCCGTGCACTTCAATAGTATAAAACGGGTTTTCCGATAAAATTCCATAGTTTCAAGTTTCGAGGCTTCTCATGTAATAAAAGTTATCTCAATACTCGCTAACATTGTGAAAAAATAAGTTCGTAGCATTATACCGCAGCATTCGCATGACAAGCCGAATCGATCGTACCCGAGTAATCGATTCGCCGCATTATTAGCTACAAATGACTTTTAGATCGAAGAGAAAAGATAGACAGTGGCTGTAGCAAAACTCGTAGAACCAATTTAAGCCGTAAGGTAGAGAGAAAGATAGATAGAGATAGAGAAAAAAAAAGAGAGAGAGAGAAAGAGAAAATAAGTAGTATATGCTTTCAATAACTACGATGTGTCGTACAAATACGCATGGCCGCAATTATTTCTTTCATCATCTCACGTAACACACCGGAATCGGGCGAGGTTCGAGCGTTCGCAAATATAGCAAATTAATCTGATGCGAAACACGATTCGATGTAAGCGAAATGTTTTGACTAAATGCTAAATGCCTCAGCTGCGTTTTTGGAAATTGTGTCTATTTATTAATCGTTCATCTTGATTAAAATCTTGTTAAAAGTGGTAACAAAAATTAAAATTTTTGCGTCAAAAACTTGAATAACATTGGAAGAAATTATTGCTCTAATCTAAAGAAATGAATAATCTATCTTATATCGGCTATTACGTCTTTTGTAGTCGTCAAGTCGTTAAAATAGATCGTGTTCATAAAATCGCTCGATTATAACGTGTAGATAGAAATGTTTTAAATAATTCTACATATACAAAATTTTATTATTTGAAAACGCTCTCTATGCATTCTGATAATCTATTATTATTATTACTATTTTATTAGAAGCCTTATCTTTTAATTATAAAATATAAATGTGTAAAAATCTCTCACACACTTGCTAACGAAATCCATCGTGATTTCTATATATTGAGATTCCGCTCTTAATAATTCTATGCTCATTAATAATGCAGTGCTTCAAAAAGTTTTTCCTCGAGAAAATTTAAATCAGATTACGGAAGCACAAATGGAATTATATTTAATGTTGGAGATAAAAGAATTTTCTGTGGTGCTTTAAACCCTGATTGTGTGCAAGTTGCCAGAAAAAAAGGTATTGACCGTTAAATGTAATCTTTTTGTTTTGATAGAAATAATTTATCCTAACACATTTTGGAAGTTCCAATAAAAATGTGATATAATGGATATTGAGGCATAAGGCTGAGGTACCCGATATCTTTGTCTTCTCGTCTCTACTGTCATAGCTAACATTTCAAATCAAACTTGTCCAAGTTATCACGAACTTCATATGATATAATAGGAATTTTTTCTGCGTTTTCAATGTACATACACATATATAAGTTACAGGAAATAGGGAACACGTTTTAAATAAATTTTGAGCGATATTCAAGAAAAGGAGTGAAACTCTTGAGTTAAATTAGTCTCTTTACGTTCGTCGTCATACCGCTATAAAGGCTTAATTCGCAGTTTCTTTTAACTGTAATTTTTCAATCTCTATAATATATTGATGAAGTGTGTCTAATTGAATAACCGCCAATTGCAAACTAAGGAGCAAAATATATTATATAATTACATATCATATTTGCTTTACTCGAAAACATACAAAGTAATTAAAATGCAATTATCCAATTAGGACATATCACATTAGCGAATTGTTTTGTAAAAAGTAAAAAGAACTCATTCCACGTGTAACGACTTAAGCCCTTATGCGCGAGCAAATCAATTCTGTATCAGAATTTAATGTACGTCAAACAACCGTACTTTCAGGATATGCTCTTCAGCTCGACAATCAATTAATATTATCTATTAATATTCTACGGTGAGCTGCGGACAACAAACATTAGCTTGGATTTTCGTCGGACGTTTGAACGGCGATGCTTGCGTTTTGGAGGAAAAAAATGCGATGTACGTCTTCAAAGAATTTCAAGAACAGGCTGTTATTCCCGACCAAGTCGACCTTGTATGTGCGCAAAGTTCACATAAATCGATAAGCCGCACACAAACATACGCATAATAAGTACGCATGAAAGGCATGCTCGCGGCAATGCGCGCATCGACGTTCAAACGAATCGATCGATTCGGTATAACGAGCGGCACCGTTCTCCACCGTTGATTTCTGCCCCAAAAAGCCATTTTCGCGTGACATCGACGGAAATTTTATTTCAATAGTGCTACAACTACGTTTCCCTTTGTCTCGAGTTGCGAAGCCAGAAAGTTCAAGAAGTGGGGTAAATTCGCGATAAAAGTTCCAAATATGTATGTCTATTCAGAAAACATACTTATCGTTCAAGCTTTATCTCTTGGATTACATGAACCAGTAAAGTTACATTAATGTTTACTGCAACCAAGTCTGCGTATAGACCGTCGACAAGAAAAATACTTTCAAAATGTTTTCAAGGCGTAAAAATTTGGCTAATCTAAAAACGTCACGATTGTATCAACGATCGAAAGCAAAGGAGTTTTCTGGAGAGCTCACGTATCTTTTATATTTCTAATAACTTTCAATGCCGAACTTAAGATATCGCAAGATACGAAATTTAAGTGTCGTAATGAAAAATTTCGCAACACATTATAAACAATTTCCTACTGAATACCACCGTGAATTGTTTCCCGGTGCTAGCGCGATGCAGAAGGATCAACGGCCGGAGAACACCGTACACTCGAAAGTATTCACCGTCTCGCGACTCGGGGGACACGTAAATTTGAGGCCGCTCGTCTCGCCGATCGTTCCGCTCTGATATACGAGCCTTGGCAAAACTAACCGGAGCTCCAGACGAAACGAGCTATGCGAAACGCCAAGTAGCAAGCGGACTGCTCTGCGGCGATACTTCGAGATTTCTCGGGATAAGAGATGAAGATATGCGCGATCGCGGCGAAGACTTGGCGGAAAGACAAGTCAAGCAAAAAAGCTCTTCGGATGCACACGAAATCGATAAGAAAAAAAAAGGAATACCCCGGACCGATATGACAAAAGAGTTTCGTATGTATATAGTTTAACAAGTTTTCGACTTTATCATAAAAAAAAAGAAATCCATAAAAAAACGCAGTAACGCATTTTTACGAGAACAAAGATTCATTTATTTACACACTTTATGTAAAATTATACTATATTCTGCATTTCTTAAATTATAACCACAGTGGCAGAGAGTTTAATGCACTCCTATGCATATATCCACGAAGTGGTTTCGTTCTGCCATAAAAATGCAACTGCGATTATCTATGGGGCAACCGAATTAAGATTAAAAAAAATAATTCACCGACAGTGTAAAAAATGGAAACGCGTTTTTGAGAATCACCCCACTCGAAGGGCATATTATACGCGGTATAGAAGGCTCTTTAACCGACGTACGTAAACGTTAATGTGACTCGATTTTGTTTGAGAAGAATACACAGGAATAACTTACCAAACCGACGAGTAGAAAAAATACTAGGAATGTGCGGCCGAGGACCGTCTGGCAGTAAACGTCGCCATATCCTACCGTGGACATCGTCACGATCAGAAAGTACACACAGGTCCAGTATGAAAGCTGTTGTGGGTTCGTGAACTCGAAAGGATCCCCTGAGTTTTCAAGCTGCGGGCACAATGTTATTACGTTTAGGATCGTCCTCGCGTGATGTCAAGAGTGAAATTGCGGTTTATATTTGGTATAGGGTTATAACCATAAGCTTTTACTACTGCGCAATGGTATAAACGCGGAATGTTCAAGAAACGAAGCTCTCGGATTTCTGGGCATATGGCGTCATGGGAAATGTGAGAGAAAGTTGTGAGACAAAATACATATCATCGAGTAGTATAATGTAAGATTATATTCTTCTAATTGAGAATATTCAAATCATAGAAATTATAAGAGGCAAGACGTTAAATATTAAGATAATAGCCTTATTGTTATTTTATTATAATTTTTATTATAATTATTATATATATATTTATATATATTATCAAACCCAAAATAACCGGCTCAATATATTTGTAGTAAAATACTTTTTAAACACAAAAAGGATAAGACTCACCAAATGAATGATGCCAGCAGCGGTTAACCATACCGAAATGAAGATGGATACGAGTTGGGCGAGACGAATAGAGCTCGATGTCTTTAGAATGTTAAGGTACTGGAGGATGTCAGGGACCGTCATCAGTCGTAGGGCTCGGAGGAACCTCAGTCCGATCCACGTCCGATCGAGATATATCGACACGAAGGACGGTGGTATCGTAAAGTAGTCCACGAACGAATACATCTCCAACATGAACCACAGCTTGTCACTGGCGGCGATAAACTGCGGGAATCGCATGAAAAACAAAAACGTATATTTAAATAAAAAATCAGCCGAATATTATATTTCACAAAAAAAAATTCCAAAAAAATTTCTGTAAAACGCAAGTCAAAATGCCTCGTAAAAAGCGTATTTATTCTCTCTCTCTCTCTCTCTCTCTCTCTCTCTCTCTCTCTCTCATAACTTTAAAATATTTCATAAATATTATAAATTTTGGTGAGATTCTTGTAAATTTTCCTTTTAAAGAAATTTATCGAAATAAAAGACAACGTCTATATTTTTTATGTGACAGAATTTTGTAGAAAACTTGCATTCTATTTAATGGTCTTAATGTCAGTCAGAAAGTTCATTGACAGACAGAACGGATGATCTTTACTTACGCGTATAAAAAAGTAGACCATAAAAAATATATTGAAAGCTAAGTCTATCTGCTGAGTAATGTTGTTGCTCCACTTCTGGCAACGCTCCACCACTTCGCTGTAACATAAAAGCACGGGATTGCGGATGTTAGGTCAGCATCTCTTATATGAACTCACGCGAAGGTCTCGGTCTTAAAAAAAGCAACGCTGAAAGGGCGATTAAAATAGCAGCGATTAAACTAGCAGCGATTATCGCCGCGCCCTTAATTAAACCGCAAGAAAAAGCTACAAAGTGCTGTTATAATAATATTACCAATACTGCGCAAGAATAAAAACAATATGCATGAATGTTTGTGATAAACTTAAAAGCCACGCATTATAACACCGCCATCGAAGTCTTGTTACTCACCTGGAGGCATCGATGAAGTATATTATAAGCGATGCTATACTGAGAATGAAAACTAACACCACCTGAAACAGACAATAAGTCGCATCATCAGAAATCTTTCCCGTCAAACATGCTTTTTAAATACATGTATCATTAAACGTATAAATAACAATTAATGCTTTCTAGTTTTTTATCGCGCAGATTTTTTAATGTTTTCCGAATAATGTAATTTTCACCATTTCAAATAATCTCTTCAAAAAATATGACATGCCTTATTTCTCGATTAGTTCGCCAAATTGATGTAAAGATATTGTGAACGCCGTAGCAAAACGTAATCAAAGTTACACTGCCAGAATAATATTCGCAAGAGGTCGCAATTTGAATGTCTCATATATTGTCAGCCTCGCGATCTTTTATCATTAAATCGTAGTATCACTTTATTTTCGATATGACACGCGCCAGTTCGTGTAACGCAAAGTCTAACCGATAACTGTCAGCAAATGTGAAGTAACGTTTACGACAAGCGCCAAAACACCCCATACTCGACACCGTGTCAAAGCATACCGGTAGTTACCAGTGAATATTATTAACGATCGCTATAACGTCAAATTACCACTATATGTAACGAAAGTTGCGCAAAATTTTCGCGCGAACAAACGCGCTAATGACTTGATTAAACCTCTCGTTAAACGACTAGTACTGATCACCATCGTCACCGAAGACAAACGGTTAATTAAATGACCGAAATAATTTGCGCAGTCAATTGCGGTGGCAATTCAATAACCCATCCACTGTTTAAGCAAAAATATTCGCGGTATCGCAAATGATGACTTATGTTATATAAAACGTAGCACATGACGTGTATCGGAAAATAATATTGCACTGAGCAATCGAAATCCGGTAAACGGTCTGCCGGCGCATTAGGAAACGCACATACACGCGTCATTCAGGTCCGGTTGTATCCCAATAACCATTCGAGAGTCTATTTCTCGTACACAAAGTATATATTTAGGTATGCATTGCACAGACAGAAAATTGCGAGCTGCGCAGCCACGCCTGTACATAATTATTGTAAACAATGGCTACGGCCAGCTCAATGATCGTATGCATGTAAGCACGCGATGCATGTGCGTCAAACACAAGATCGATGGAGCGTCCGTATACAGGATTGAATGTGCTGCGAATCCATTAACATATCGGCGATCCTTATTATAGTTATTATCCTTGCGTTAAGAAGATATCTAAATGACAGTTCTCGATGCTTGATACCTAATTCTGTTAAATTATTGAGACAAATTAAATAATCTCGGATAAAGAACGCGATATTTTGCGATGGATTAACAAATCGATCAAATAAAATATTAAATAATTTACTTACATATATACTTTGGAATATTATATTCTGGGAATTTTTCTAATATTACACAAGAAAATTTGTCGGTACTCGTGGTTCATCTTAAATGGAGAAATAACATATAATTTCGATATTATATGAGAGATGATAATACTTTTCTTACGCACGATTATCGGTACCTACATTTTATATGACAGCATATTTCATCCTTCTTATATCTCTCTTATATTTTAGATTCTTCGCTTTTCCCGAGAGAATAAAACGTTCTTATTGCCAGAAATATAAAACTTATAAAGAAGATGAAATAGTAAAAGTAAATTTCCAGATTATAAAAAACGTATTCAAATTTAATATTAAAATAAAAATGACATATCAGTTAAAATTATTTGCAAAAGTTAATGTTAAAGTTCTCTACGTTAAAAATTAATAATTTATAACACTCGTTACAATATCAAGAAGCTACCTATATAAAAGAAAAATATTAGTTTTTCAGAGAATATTTTACTTTGCGCATTCTATTAGATCAACTTATCATATAGGGCATCTTTTCAGAAGTTACTTTAAGAAAAACGATCTTCCAACGGCGTGTCAGAGTTTAGCACGTGTAATTTCCGTATCAGTCTACTTCGCAACGCTTTTATAGCATCCACGTACTTAACGCTCTTCTTGTGAATCTTCCTTTACAAATCTGTTTAAAGGTAGAGACAGGAAAAGATACGCGTCGGCGTAAACTAAGTAAACAAAGAGAAAAAGGAACACAAGGGAGAGACGACAAAACAAGAGAGAGAGACAGAAAAATAAAGCGAGAACTAGGACCTAACCAGCATTCCGCGTGATATTCCTGACGCGTCTCGGTCTCATGTGAGAGCGAAACTCTATACATAGACACCGCTCGAAAATAGACAGTAGGTGCGGTCCTCGACGGAATGATATAGAGAAGAAACAAGAGAAGTGGTCACGGAAGAAGAACGAAACAGTGACAGCGGGACGAAGAGCGATCGGTTATAATGGCGAAGAGATAATCTAATAACAGCATCAGCCAAACAAAAGCGGCGAAAGAGAAAAGAAGAAGGAGCGAAGCATCCGCGAGACAGACGAAAGGACGACGACCCCGCGAGTCGATCTCATGAATTCGCATGAGACGATACTCAAAGTCGCGAGCTCCCCCGATGCATTTCTTTTTTAACGTCGAAATTATTTTTAACCCGGCCCGTTTTCGCCGCGTCGCTCGCGGAAACCACGTGGAGAACAGGCCGGGAGGCCGAGGCTCGCGTTTCTGTGCTAGCTGGCAGGCGAGCATTAAAGTTCAGGGTTATCGCGCCTAAAGACCGTAAGAAGCCCGTACCCGCCTCTCTCTCCCTGAGAGCCAACGAACTCCCACCTCGTCATCGATTTAAGCCCTTATCAAACCTGTCGTGCTCCTAACGACCATTACAGCAAATTGACTTGATAAACGGCTGCACCACGCGAAATTACTAATAGACGGCGGCGGTGCTTCCTGGAGCAACGCGTACCCGCCCTCGCCGCGAACTGAACAATTCCCTGGATGCCGCGCTAATAACTCGTTTGATATTCTACAGGATAATGGCTAGTATCATTATTATGATAAGGATATTTCATGTAGAGATCTTTTTCTCTCCCTCCCCGAGAGACCAAATTAAGAGTTTTATCATGCACCCGAAATTACAATGAGCCAACCAATACTTGTAAAAGAAATCAATAAACCATTAACACATATCGTTTTATAATTGTATAAAAAGTAAAAAAGTATTTAAATTCTTTATATAAAAAAAAATAATTCTGTGCTCTTTTGATTTTAAATAATAGAAATATAAATGAATTTAATAAATATGAAAATTGTTTACTACAAGATTTAATTTTAAACGTTGTAAACTTTTAATAACTTCTATTCAATTTTTTCTAATACAAAATAAGCGCTATATTATTTACTAGTTTGATATACCCGTGCTTTACTACAATTAGCGAAAAATTCTATAATTCACCCCTGAATCTAGATTTGTCCCTTTAGAGGTTGATTAAGGCAAAATCCTGAATTATGTTTTTTGTATGGGTAACCGTTGTAAGCAAAAGCCAAGTCGATATCTCATCGGGTCTAAGAGATATTAAAGAGAGAATCCGTGAAAACACATTCTACCCCTTTTCATCCCGTTAAGGGTCGAATTTCTAAAAATCCCTTTTTACTGGATGCTTACATCATGGAAGGAATACACTCCCCGAATTTCATGTTTTTAGGTTTAGGGGTTTGGACTGGACGTTGATAAGTCAGTCAATCAGTCAGGACAATTGTTTTTATATAATAGATAAAATATAAATTTTTACTTTTCAATTAACATCTGGTTCTATTTTACATAAACGAAACAATTCTAGATTAAATTAACAATATACAGAAGTAAAATTGGATGATAGCGATTCAGATGGCCTTCTATGAAATTTCCGTTAAGCAGAAATCGATTCCGAATTTATTAAAGGCTTTGACTCGATACGATATCTCAGATACTCCGTGCAGGGAAACCAAGTTTACGGATCTACGATCTCAAACTTGACGAGCTCGTATAAACGGACACCGTATCGAACTCTCGGACACCGGATTTATGAGAAACTTTTATTATGTTTGAGTTTTGAGAGAGAGAGAGAGAGAGAGAGAGAGAGAGAGAGAGAGAGAGAGAGAGAGAGAGAGAGAGAGAGAGAATATCCCGCTAGGCGGAAGATCCGTGGATGGGCGATGGCGCCAAGAATGCACCGGTGTAAAAATAGAGACTGTTACAGAAAAAAAGAGAAAGAGAGAGAAAGAGGCATCTCTCGTCTTCTCTCGCATTACCGAAAAATGGAGTAAAGAACGTAGAAAAATTCAAGGCGGTTGTGGACGCGAAGTCGATGTGCCCCCAACCAAGTGGTCGCACGTAAAATGCCGCAACTTGTTGGCCGGGGAGCCCCCGCGCAGAAGAGCGCGAGTATGTGGTACACGTATGTACACGTAGCATAAATAAATAAAAAGGCGTAGCTTATGTGCCCTGCCGGCCGATCGATTTCGCCGGTTGGCTTCGTTCCAGATATTCCCTCGTCAGATTTTCGAACAATTTCACTGTTCGTCGCGCGAAACTACCTGCCTGCCGATGGCGCTTAAAACGAACGCGGGGTCATCCTCCATTAACAAGAAGCGAGGCTCTAACTCTCCGTTAACCGAGAGAAAAGTTTGACCCGACGCGCGACGAGTCAAGATTCTGGACTTGTGTATAAAAATCGTCACAAAAATCACTTTTCAGATCCGTCACGGAAATTTGTTTTCGTACGTTAGTGTCTCTTCACTGTTGCCCTCAATAGTATTGACGTCATTCGGACTTATGAAACACTAGTCGCTCGTTTTTATATATACTGCTATTTTTATCATTTCGTGGTACTTGATAATGAGCACATTTTAACAAAATATTAACTGGATTCGATTATATTTGACGTAAAAATAATCGGACATTTTCGGATAATTTCCAGATCATGTTACATTACAAAACTTAGTTTTAAATGCAATGAGATTCATGTGTAAATTTTTTATATTTCGTTTTATAATATTTTATAATATTCCATGGTACATTTGTTCTGCTAAAAATTAGCTTCAAACTTATACACTGTATAACATACAATATATTTTCTTCCTTAAACATCAATTAATTACTTCATGTACAACTCGATCAAAAGCCGACATTTAATGTTAGCAGTTATTTGAAATAATTAAAATTTGTAGTAATATTTCTATGATCAACGTTTTATAAAGATTCGTGTTCCAAAGCATTAATTCCTTTCTACAGTAAATTGATTTTTAAAATCAATTTACTGTAGCTATTAAAAGATGTATCAGCCAGACGCCTATTGTTCTCTCGTCAGGGACATGGTGACTCAAAAAGAATTGAATTCTAAGTACATAATTTCTCAAATTCTCATACAATAATAAAGTGCACGCTTTACTCTCCTCTATCGAAGGAGCGCGAGATATTCCAACGGAATAATTCAGTGTGTTCCGAATGTTGCGCCACAACTCCCCCCGAAATACGAAGGATGTCCTACCGGAAATTCATTCGACATCCGGCAGAATATGTTCTCCGCGCGGTAAGAAAGTGAAGCTCGCCGGCGGGCGCCGTGTCCAATTTCGCGGACGCCACGTCTTGCGTGCACGTACGTATGTTCCACACGTGTGTTCCACACGTCCGCAGATGCGCACGTACACGCTACAGAAGTGCACGGCCCGGGGTCTCCGGATGCATCGTTCCAGCATGCGGTACTACGGCCGGCGTGCCGTTGCTGCACTATGGAAGATCTGGGTCATTCGAAAACGGTCGCAGGGGCCGTGCCGAGGGAATTTCCCGTTTCGTTTACTCGGAAAAATCATGCGGGCGGGACGAGAGATACGGACCGTCTTCGCGGAACGTCTTTCGCAAAATTCAACGAATTTGCGAATCGGCACAAAGGAAATTCGGACGGACGAATCGTCTAATACTCCGAAAAATTCGCTGGCGGGTAAAGTGGGTCGCGCGCGAAGTAAAAATTATTACGCTGTCCGGAAAATAATAAAGTGCAGCGTATAAACGGATATAGCGAATATATCCTCTACATTAAATTGTCACGAGTGTTAAATGGTTTTACCAGTGTTTCCTCGCTAATTCTTATCGCGCTGACTTTGTAAAATTTCAAATATATTTAAAAGAAGAAATATATTACTTAAAATATTTTATTTCTTCTTTTATAAGAATATTTATCGATGACAATAGCCACTTATTACTGTATGGGTTGTACATCAAAATCATTTATTTTATGAAAATAACATCTACATTTTTTAAATAAAAACTGAATAAATAAACTTCAATTTTCGATACAAATTACATCTCGAGATAAACGATTTATTTCACTCTGTGTAATTTTTATATCTTAATTTAATAAGAGGACATTGGGGAAAAAAGATAAAACTGTGTACAATATGCGCGCAGCAATTATTATTTCGAACATGTAAATTGGATGTCGCAGTTAATTAGCGTTAATTAAGCCAATACTTGTGGATACTTATTGCCATAATAAAGACGAAGAAATTGTAGTAAGTGACTGTCAGCTACATAAACAACTTACTACGTACTGGTGACGAATATACTAATAAACAGTCCTATCGCATTTTACTCATTCTATGCAGCCGATTAAATATGGATCCCTAGGATAATATGTCGAGAATATTGTGATTCCATTACGACTGTAACAGACGCGAGGATAGATACCTTTCGAGTATCAGTGCCCGAGAATCATCAATGGCAAATAATATTTTCTGAATGTCAAAAAGATGGTTTTTATTGTTACAGCCTGGCTTGGTTAATTTTTTCCCATATGAGAATAAGATTCCTTCGTTCCGGCCGCCACCGACCGCAATAGGCGACGCTGAAAATAGTGCACTACTTCATAACGCAGCAGTGAGTCACGCGTTGATATATGTATATTCAGATCAGAAATTCGCGATACACTTCTTGGTGCCTTCGCGCGACGAACCGTGTAAATTCTCGGGAAAATTGCCCACGTATCGCTCCGATTTTTCTTCTTTTTTCTTTTTTTCTTTTAGTCACATCAGGTTCTCAGAAATTCCTCATGCTTGACAGCGCTGCGGGAAATTACTCGTATTGTGAAACATTTTTTATTTGAAGTCGAGACATGACGACATTTCCGGCTGAAAGAACGTCATGACGCGACGTAAGTACGTATAAAGACACTACTCTTATCACGTATCTAGCGTCACCCTCGTTCGTCTGGGAGAGTAAAGCCAGGACGCGTGCTTTTAGCGCAACCCTAATCAAACGAGCGGCTTACCTCGCCATCCCCGGGGTGGCGGTTCATTTAATTAAACGCCCCGTTCCACGCAACTTTCTATATATAGCGTCGGAAGGAAGTTTATTTCGCTAAAGCTACATCCCGCAGCTTCGTGCTAATCAATGTAAGGTTGACACGACATAATTAACGGTTCTGGACAACACACTGGATTGAATAGGTACACAAATATTTTCCGCTTCATTACAATATGCAGATCTAAAGAGATAGTTTTATCTTACTTTGGCGCAGATCGTTTACATTCTAATGAAAATATACGGATTCTTCATCGTAGCGAGAGGTAATTAAGCTTCATAAATATTTTCAGAAATGCGAATTCCCTCGCACAATGATATATAAAATCACGACGGCCATGTAATCCTCGGCGGATTAGCGTGCTTAAATGATATATCTCCGCTCGCGTTTAACAGTTTTTTTAGAATTTCTTGGTGATTCCGCTCCCTGCCTTGATGCAAGCAACCCAGATCCAACATCGGCAAGTTCAGTGACGATGAGCTAAGTGAGCGCAACACAATTCTCATTAATCACGATGTAAACTGCAACGTACAGGTGCTACAACGCACCCCGCTTCCGCGCTCCTTCCCGATTTTCTTCTCCAGCGCGTCGTTCGCGCGGCCGAGCCTTGCGCACTCCGCGAGGGGAGTCGTGAGTCGAGGCTTGCGTAACATGGCGCATAGTTTCGCGAACGAAGCCCGCGTCGACCTGGTCTTACCTCGATGGGCTTGCCCTCGTTACGGCGGTAAGGGCCAGGTGATAATAGTCGTACGCACCGCCGGAGGGGGGCAGTTATCATCGCGTGACCGGTATCGATTCTAATCCCCCCCCCCCCCGATCCCCCTTCTGTGACTGGCCGTACCGACGGTGCGAACGTCACCGGGTTAACGGGGTGCAGCTGTACCTGTATAACGACGACGAAAGCGGGGAGAGGGGAGGGGGAGAGAGAGAGAGAGAGAAAGAGAGGAGGAGGGGCACGGAGAGGGCGAGGTTGCGTTTGAACTTGCGTTTGAACCGGCCACGACGAGTTCTCCATCCCCCTTTTCGGAAAAACAGTCGAGCGTTCGGCTATCCACCACCGTCACCAGCTCGCTCCCACCATCGACTCGTTTCCGCGCGGGAATGTGGGTTACTGGGTTATCATCGCCGGCGGTGGCTCGTCCTTCTCCGTTGCCGGAAACTTTTCCAACCAATTGCTCCTGCGAAAGGACAACGACGAAAACCAAGAAGGACCCAGAACCACCCGAGAGTGTAATTCTTCTTCGGCGAGCGTAGACGTCTCGGTGAAGATTGCCGATACGAGGATATCGAGCCTTCCACAGAATTGGCTACATCGATTTTTCAGGATGTCTAGGAGAACCGTGTATCATGCGTCTCCGTCGTTTGTCATTCGGGATGAATTTGTCACAATTATATATGTGTGAAATAATAAATTATTCCCAAGTTCTCAAAGCGTAAATATTTTTAAATTAACCTTCTCTAATAATTCCTTTCTATGTCATAGCAGGTAGACGGTACAACCACTATTTTTAACGCAAAACAAGTAGAGCAACAAAGTCCAAAATAAATTAATAAAATAATAAATTAGTAACAAAGAAACATTAAGATTCTATTTTTATTTTAGTAGATTGTGTTAAATCAGATTAATTAACAGACGTCATAAAAGAATTATTTTTACTAAATCAATTTCCGAATGGATTATTTTAAGGATTACATTTTCTTAAGATAAAATAAACTGTTTAAACTTAATTTCTCCTTTCTTCCATTGGTTTGTTCTATAAATCTTTATATCGTTTTTTTTCTTGGTTGCATCGTATTACGTTCTTATAATAACTAAATCGTAACTAATTTCTTTTCAATTTCCAAGTATGAAATATGATTATTCGTGTCCGTAGCTTACGTCGCAATGTTTTATGATCATGTCAAAACGGAGTTAATATTTCATGCAGGATACACGATTCTAACAGCATCGAGTTATTAAGCAGCGATATTACTACACGTACTCACTTTTTACGCACCTGCAAACCCGAACGGTTGCAAGTGAGCATCCCGACAGATCCTTATAATCTGCTTTACGAGAGCAATTTGAATCTACTCATTAAAGACGTATCGCGCGATTCTATCCCGGATTAATGTGTCAGGTGACACGTAATTCAGATGACGTTCGTAATTCAGATCACGAACATATGCTAATTAGTCTGTTCGACACGAGTTGATGCTAGACTGTTCATGTAATTGCACATACCCTTGGACAGCGCGTATTATATCTTATGAGTTATGCTCCTTTTCATTCCATCGATCTTCCGGGACACAAAGCGTTCCTTGATAGACTAAGAGAAAAGATAGAATGCAATATATATGTATATCAAAACAGAATTGATTACGGAAAAAAAATTATCTTTACTAATCCCTTTATATTCTGCGAAAAAGATTTGCTTTATTTATTTGTATTATCAAGTACTAAATATTCTTATTAAAAGTTTCTTATATAACACAGAAAATTAGAAACGTGTTTTAAATTAGTAGAAATTTAAAGATTCAATGTATTATATATATATATATATATATATATATATATATATATATATAATACATTGAATCTTTAAATTTCTACTAATTTAAAACACGTTTCTAATTTTCTACACAGTTAAAGATCTACACAGTCTTGTAGATCTTTAAAAGACGCATCGATTAAAAAAAAAGACTTCAAATTGATGCATTTGTCTTAAGGGGGGATTCTGGTTTAGGAGGCTAAAAAAAGGAGATTTTTATGAATTTTTTTTAATGACAATAAGGCAATTGAGGTTTCTAAACCTTTTACAATATTTAACTGCTTATTTGAAGAGGTAAAAAAAATTTTTATATTGTAAAATAATTGCAAAATGGCGCCGTGGTGTATCTCTAAAATCGAAGCGCCTCGCTCAATCTAATTATATATATATATATATATATATATATATATATATATATAATATATATAATATATATATATATATAATTAGATTGAGCGAGGCGCTTCGATTTTAGAGATACACCACGGCGCCATTTTGCAATTATTTTACAATATAAAAATTTTTTTTACCTCTTCAAATAAGCAGTTAAATATTGTAAAAGGTTTAGAAACCTCAATTGCCTTATTGTCATTAAAAAAAATTCATAAAAATCTCCTTTTTTTAGCCTCCTAAACCAGAATCCCCCCTTAAGACAAATGCATCAATTTGAAGTCTTTTTTTTTAATCGATGCGTCTTTTAAAGATCTACAAGACTGTGCAAGTTAAATTATTCCAAGTTAAAAAATGTAAATGTTATTTAAAAAAAAAGAAAGACGTGTTTTTCTGAAAAAGCGAAAAAGATTGCTTTTCTTCAAGTTGACGCAGTACTGACTAAAAAAGATACAAGGGTTTTCTGAACGTTTTAAAGACCCTGCACGTTTTAACAATGTGCAGGGTCTCTCAGACCCAGATGAGGTAACTGAGGGTTAAATAAAACGGATTTGTTTTTCCTTTTATTAGATAAGTTAACGCAAAATAAATTTTAACGCGCATGAATGAGAAATAAAGAGTTTTTGTACAATATATTACACCATATCGTGAAAAATGCATCATAATGCATTGTATGCATCGGGGAGCCATCTGATTTGCTCTGAAGGCGACAATCTGACCTATCGTACTTCACTATAAATAAAGATTGCTGTTCTTATTTTAGCGTGCGAATTAGCGTGGGTCTCGGGCAGACTCGTCACGAGTTGCCCTCGCTATTTTCGTATCGCGAGATATGTAGCCGAAGTGTCTAGCAAAAGCATGAACAATTTTCGATCGAAACACTATATTCATTATCTGTTTAAAAAGCAAATCTGGTAAAAAATATTTAGTCGCTTGTAAAAAAGATTAGACGAAACGTACGTTCGTCCAAGGCAAATGTGATAATTAATATTGTTATTCTCGATTTGAGAAGTATACCACGGTGATTAGAAAGATATCTGATTTATTTCAATGCCCAAGACCAAAAACACATAAATATGCATTATCGTCTGGATATCCAATACTAATTACTGAAACGTATAAAACAGCTCACGACGAGTCGTTGCCATGCAATTTTATATCTCGAGATGGCATACTCCCAAGTTTTCGCCGTTTCGCGCCAACGGCAGATTCGGCCGAGTTTTTCTCGCTATATGCTATTTATACGGAGGAAATAAGCCCCGGAAATATATCGGCCGCAAAACGAGATCGTTCGTTGCGGAAAAAGAGGGCCAACCGGAGGCACGAATTATCATATCGCTAACGTTATCGTGTACCGCACATCTTTAATTGCCCGGCGGCTGCCAAATACGATGTTAACTGCAAGTAGAAAAGTCAAGCGATTTCAGTAACGACATCGATAATTCTGACAGTCAATTTATACCAAAGGAAACTCTCGGTTGCGGAACAACATTAATAAGTGATAAAAGGACTGGCAGTACTTTTTTATTTAATTACATCTGCAAAACATAGAGCATTAGATGATTAATATTAAACTGTAAAGACTTTTTAGCAATATCGGAATTTATTTCTCTTTAGAAAATAATTTTATAAATAATTTAATTATAATATAAAGACACAAAATCTTATAGATTTTGCTCTTCAACCTGTCCTAGAAAAGAAGATGAGATAAATAAAATTCTTTTAAATAGAATTCTTGTTTTTACTATAAACAATTATAGATTCTCGCGTTTTCTCGATTACGTTTGCCAATGTAATTGGACTTATGGAATACACATTATTGGACTACAAAAAATAAACTTGATCGAAAATGCAGTCCGCGTGAAATAATATATATTCGTAATATAATGTGAAATTTTAATCATGTGCAAAACAAATAAAAACGCTTTATATGAATTCTGTTTACCATATTCAAAACACAAAACCATACATATATACATATAAATATTTGCTTGCAATTGCTGTCTTTCCTAATTATTCGCGTTATACCCATGTTATATTTGTATAGTATAGCTATATTATATTTTAAAATAACCATGCTTCTCATTTACACATACTAGAAAAAATTAAAAAATAATAATAATTGTTTTTACGTCAAAACATCAACATTTTGTTCAATTTATTGGAAATTAAGAATTTGCGCAACCCTTACGCAATATAATCTTACAAATGGTATTTACGTTTACGGGCATCCAGATTGTGGTTGGATATGTAACGAGCATAAATTATCGGTTAATCACAGGAAACTGCAGTCCGCTTACATTGTGGATCAGGTTTATTTGTTATTGTTTTCCCATGCTTTGACGTTGTTGAGTTACACGCTTGTCATTCATATAAACTATAAATGAACCGCGGCGCGGCGGCGCGTTCCCCATCGTGGGGTATACTATGCGAAGAACCCGGAAATCTTATGAAAACAGAATTAAATTTAATAATGACATAAATAATCTCTTAGAAACATATTATGCCTTGTTGCATTCTAATAATATCTGCACATGTCAATATAAGCATTATACTGCTATAATATAAAATTGGAGAAACAAATATTTTAACTTGCTTCTTTCTTTTTCCCACAATTATCTTATAAATTATAATTGTTCAAAAAAGATTTTAAAAAATTGTTTTCTACAATCTATCGAAGATTAATTTTTTTGTTATCTTATTGATCCAACATTTTTATCATTTTTAAAATATAATACAGATCTCTCGTTGTCTACAAAAATTTTCTGACAATATATACATCAATTCGTAATTGTTGAAAGTTTTCTTTGGGTTAATTTTTTTGCAAAATTAACTAAAAAATTTAATTTAAAATATAATTATCAAAATATTTAATAGTAAACTGTATAAAAACATGCATTCAACGCTTATTGAATAATTATAGCAATTTCAATAATCTCGTGACACGTACTTTATTATCGGTGGAAATCATCGTCACGTAAACCTGTAGCCTATCACGTTCCATAACCATAACCAAACTATCGGTTTTCTAATGAGCATCCATTGCACGATTATTGTGGAAACACGTTCTACCAGCATAAACGAGGATAAGGGTATAGATTAATAACCACAATCGAAACATACGTGTTATATCTCTGTTGCATTATCCTATCTGTGGTGCTAACGGACTGCAAAATTAAATTTCAGCTTCAAATATATTATAATATTCAAATATATAAAAAAGATAATACGTAAATATTAATAAGAAAAATATATTTAGTTATTGATTATTTTTAAATAAAAGTGACCATTTTGAAATACCATCTATGCAAACTATAGTAAAATATGCCTGATTTTAATATATTCATACATTTAGTAACACACACGTAATAAATTAAAAATAATATGCGAGAATCTTTAACAAATTCAGAATACATTTTCTTTAATAAAAATGTTGAAAGAAGCCATTACTTCGTACAACTTTTTAACTAAAAAAATAAATAAATAAATAAATTTTTTGCTACGTACAACCCGAATTAAATTTCTGTTGATAAAATGTCGACTTGAAATTGACTGAAGAATAAAGTTTTATTATCTATTTGCATCTTTGATATTTAAGTCATCAAAAATCCTCTATATTTTTAGTGCAAAATATCATATATTGATTTTTCAAAAAGTTCTCGGTAAAGAAAAATTAATTTCAAATTTGTAAAAAAAATCTCGTTAAAATATTATTCGGGTAAATGTAGAGAATACATCTTCTAATTAAAATAAAAATTAATAAAAATGCAAAAATGCAATATTTCATAATGTTAAAAGTTCGACATATTTTTTTCTAACTTTGTAATTAATAATAAATAATTAACAAATAATCAGGAAACACACACAAAACAGTAATTCGAGTTATAATGTACTTATAGAAATTCAATCCGATTTAATTCTTTTTCTATGAAATTTATATGAAAAATCTTAAAAGCCTTTCGAAGATTGGCGAGAAGTCGAATCGCGTTCCTTCATTAATATCATATTCTGGCACACGTATTTCGAATGATTGATGAGCGTACCAAATACTCGAACAAATCTCTTAAGAGGCACGTGAAGCTCACTATATACGTTTAAAAAGATGGCGTCCTACCTGCGAAATAGGCACATAAAGCATAAGTCGATTTTTAACGGACAGGGTGGATTATCGATAATAGGCCTTGGCATACTGAAATTCGTGTCATCCACAGTCGAGAAGCAAGGAAAACGATTCTAAGGGTGCTGTATTTACTTCGAATAGATCGAATGGATGTACAAGCGATTATCTTCCCCACCTCCGGCGTCGTGACAAATCTGTTACATTCTTGGAAACGGATACTGGCCAGCTGCCAGCCGCTGCTAACGACTTTTCTTCCAAATATGATCCGTACCCTCGATCCGCCCATATGCGAGAAAGAATCAGGAATTTGCACGAATAAATGTGCCCTCTTAATTCTTTAAGACTTTCGGGAATTGGCAGATCTCTATTTTGTAATAAACAAAAATCTATAGAGTTTCCTATCAATATCTCGAGAAATCAACGATCTCTCTCAATCCGTGATTTGGAGACGGTCTTATAAACCAGTGTATTGCCTAAAATTTCCATTATAGGTAAATTTATCTTGTTAGAGAGAAAAACTATGAGCTCTGCGTAAACAAGCGTTATAATAAAACTGGTCCAAACGTAATGATCCGTTAATGCAGAAGACCGGAAAACATTCCCAGCCGCTGGCCGCAATATACCATGAATCCATAAATTATTGGCGCTTGCTGGTAAACACGGCGAAAGTGTCAGCTTCGGTTTCCACCAATTGGAAATGACCGAATTATGGTACCAGCCCGATTCGGCGCCTCCGCCAGCAGCAAAGAGGGAGAGGAAGAGAAAGAGGAGGAAGAGGATGCACCCGTGGAAACTGGAACATTGAGTGCGCCGTAAAGGGGCTAAGTTCTAACATCCGAAAAGTTGCTCTTTGATCGGTGACCCCGTACGCGTACGTGACAGAGAGAAAGAAAGAGAAAGAGAGAGAGGGAGAGGAAGAGAGAAGGAGGAGGGTTTACCTCTGGTGTACGTGATCTTCACGCTCATCTGGTATATTTCAACAAATCATTATTGTTGACATCAGCAGCGACATGTCTCACTGGTCTCGACACTGGACGATATTAAACCACTAAGTTAGGTCGAGGTTCTCGCGTTCTCCCTTTCTACCACGTACGAAGTTGGCGCGAGTTACTGATATTAACTTATCATACAAATCGTAACATACTTATTACGAAATGTATAAAAAAATATGTGTGTGTGCTAATCTTTCTATTTTTATAAATAATCTCTCGAAGTTTCTCTAAATATTTACTCTCTTATCTTTCTACTCTACGTTCCTTATTTAAAAATCGTTGATAAAATATCAAAACATTGTGAAGCAGTATAATTTAAAAATCAGAAAAAGTTTTAATAAAACCCTCCTTCTTTATATCTCTCGACATTACGAGACTTCTTAAAAATAAACATTGATATAATGTAAGAGCAATAAAGCCATAAACATGGAACATTAAACGTTACAAGACAAACAAGGAACGATAATACATTTGCCTGAAATAATTATAAACACTGCATGATTATTTTCATTTATGATAATAAATATATTAAATTAGTAGACAATCGAATTAAAAAAAATTATTTCTTTTGTATCTATAACAAATCTACTGATTAAAAGTATCTACATTATATTGAGGCAATTTGTAGACAATTTTAACTTATTCAAATTTTATATTACGATATTAAACAGTTTATTTAAAAAAGTCATTTTCATTGCCAATAAAAGGTATATATAAAAAATTGTATATCAAGTAGAGAAATGTGTATAAATATACTATATATATTGCTCCTAAATTCTATAAGGTGTATCTAAATTACACTTTTTACTAGACTCTCAAGATAAATGCGCAAGTTGCCGTTTATAAGAAATTTTTGTTTTATTCACAATCGATGGAAGAACCAGAATTCAATTAAATATTATCGGAAAAATATGGCCGGAATCGATATACAATATCCGAAGAAATACAAGATGATGGACCGAAGAAAAAAACTGATTTCATTATGTAGGTCGACTACAGGGTTACTTGCGTTCTCTCTCCTCCCCCCCTCTCTCTCTCTCTCTCTCTCTTTCTTTCTTTCTCTCTCTTGTCGGCTAAAGGTTAAATTCCAATTATAGCATGCGGATAAATAGACGACTATCATCCTGTATGAAACGATTTCTTAGTCGCCAACGAGACGACGAGTAGATACTCCGCAAGAAGATACAACGACTGTCAGCAAAACAAATTACAACCTGGATGTAGGTAGATCTTTTCGTAAATTATCGGTAAATAAATTGTTGTAACCATTCCAATTTCATTGGCAATCTACATCTTCTCTCCATTGAGTTTAATTTTTTAGTATTTTAATAAAGCACCATTTTCATTTTTATAAGCATTTAAAGCATTGTGTTAGAACGTAAAATATAAGAAGTTTAAAAAAAATTTTTTAATAACTTGCTACTTCACAAAGATTGTAAACTTAGTTTCGATGGTTATTGCTATAAAAATTTTTGAAAACTGTTAAAATTAATTTATATTATGTAATATTATATTAATAATTCCTATAAATTACAAATATTTGTACTAATAATTTCTCAAAATAAATGTATCTGAAATAATTTATATTCTATTAAACAAAAATCTGAAAGTTTTATTTATATGACGGAGCAAAATATGCGACTTGGTACGTAAACGTAAACATGCGAATAAAGGATTGCTAAAGGATTAATATAAAACCAAATATTAACAAAATTACAGAGTTATTATTTTAAAATTATTATTCAGTTATTACCCTAAAGATCTATATAAAGTAAAAATGTCACGTTCTTTTTAAGTAAACGTCACTGAAAATTAAATCCAATCTTCGATTAACTCCTATTTAAAATTCTGCTCTGTGAATCTTATTTAAGTGAGAAAAGTTACGGCAAATCTACATGAGTACAAAAATCGCACGGAAATAGTACTCTCCCTGGATATAACCGTGCCGAAAGCGCCGCTTTTCGAATTAACAGTTAAGAAGCGCCTGATGAAGATGCAAATATAATTCAATTCTGGAGCGCGCTAGGATTTGTATAAATCTTCTAATGAAATTCAAGCGCGAGATATCTCAAGAAGAATAACGTCGTTGGGACAAAGGAGATAAAGAGAATCTTTATAATTTCGATAAGGCGTTAATCAGGTTCAATCACGAGCCAATTGCTCGAGTAACCTTTGCGCGGTAATTTCCTCGATTGAACGTTCGAGAATAGCATATTGCTATTCTCAACTATGATTCGTCACTTGAAACACGCAGACATTTTATATATTCTCAAGGTCTATATATAATGATTTATATGCGCACGTTTGGCAAATTGTTTAAAGGTCAAATGCCGATCGTGACAGCCTGCTAATTACAGCTTGCGTCTTGTCTACCGCAGACTATATTTAACGACGTTGTCAATGACTGCTATTGATGTTCTTAAGTCCTATGCAAACACGACGAAATTCAAGATTGCGCGCATATACATTTCTGCGACATACAAAAGTAATGACTTAAAAATTATAACGAAAGCAGTAATATATTTATATCGTAATATAAATCTCTGGACATGCTTAGTAACTATTGTTATTAATCTTCCAGAAAATAGATCATACTTTAACTGCACTCATCATATTTTGCCATTTTTAATTTAAAAATATTAAATATCTTAACAATTAATATCGAGTTAAAATTTGTCAAAGACTTTGTCAAAGCAAGGTTTACTTACTTAAACCATTATTCATCGAAATGTTGTTACATAATTCTGCGTTTAAGACTGCTTTCTTAAGACTTTCAATTTAACGCCAATATAACCGAAAGGACTGCTAATGTAAATAATATATAAAGGAAAAGAAAATAGAATTCTATATCAACACAGATCTCAAGGAATTATACGAACCCATTGTGCGAACGCGGTCGATTCAAGTGCCACTGAATAATTCATTTTAATCATCGTCCCCAAATTTATCTCGCGTTTCTTGTAGCGGAAAATGCGGTGAAACACGGAATGTACATTAAGATCTCATTATAATCACTTCTCACTCGCATTATTACACGCTATTTACGCGAAACTCGTCGTTATAGGTACGTGCGAATTAAAAAAGCTGCGAATTGCATATGTATATATATAGACGTATATATAATAGTATGAATCCAAATAATTTTTCTGTAATAAATGCGTCTATTATGATGAAACGTAAAATATGTTTCTTCGCGATGTAAGTAAAAGCAACGAAAACTCATAAATGTATTATTCTCCTAATTAGAATTAAAATACAATATCTAAAATATAATTTTAATTTAATCCATTCTCACACACATCGAAAAATGTGGCAACATACATTATATATGTCTAGCATGTCTTTCTCGATATACAACAACATTATATAGATAAAATAAAATGTCAAGTGTAACAAAATTAAGCTTTTTATAAAAGTTCGGCAATCGCTGCGAAAAAGCAATTAGTGTCGTAAACAGCTTTTTATAGCTTTCAATATAAAATGTATCGACCATCGCGTAAGCCTCGATGTAAAAATGCAGCTTATGAGAGATTAAATATACTGCGCGAGGCATGCATTTTCGACCCACTTCCGTTAAAATTAGAGGCTCTTCCGAGAGCGTTGGGGAACCATATAAGCTCCCGGTCATACCCTCGGTCACGCTGCGGGCGCCCTTCTGTCTCCGGTGGCCAGGCAACAACTCAAGTGCGAATAAACTGCAGGTTGACACCCACACGCCGGCACAGCGGCATTCATGCACTTTCCCGAGTGCGGGTGCGGCGACACGCGCATATTTGCACATGTATGTATATAGCCCGGCGCATTATATGCACGCTCTCGTTTTGTTTCCGCGATACCATTATGTATGGGAACGAGTCCCGAGAAAGGAGACGTCGATGCGCCGTTAAATACATTAACGTTCCGAGAAAGCCGTGGGTTTCCACCGGGAAAAGCTGTTTGGTATACGAGCTGTGGCTTCTTGGTACTTGGCCTGCACTTAGACGCTTTGACTTTTGCTTTTCGTACTCGCCAAACTCGCTATCTATACAACATTTTCACAGCAAGAAGTACATTTCGTAATGGAGAGAAATGTACATTGTTCTTGGTAAAAGCTTACGACTATTGTAGTCTACTAAAAATGCATCAAGTATATAATTCAAAGAGAAAAAGAGGGCAAGAGAGAATGATATTTACGAAAGAGTTCCACAAGAACGAGGTTTCATCGTAAAATGAGAATCGATAAGAAATTCCAATTCGAAGATGGCACGCCAAAAATTGCGGGTGGATGATAAACGATCACAAATCACGTATCAAGATGTAACAACGGAAGGTGACGCATTGTAATTCATGAAACTCCATCGAGCACGCAAAAGCGCGTCATGGAGCTACATGTGTTGCGTGTGCGCACGTTCGCTCTCGGTACCGTGACAATATCGTATTATTGGCCGATAAGAGAAAGCAACGTTTTCATACCAATGTTACTATTCGTGTCAGCGCGATAGTATACGTTCCGCGGGGTTAAAATTAGGTCTAAGCACGGCGAAGGACGTTAACGCACGAGACAGACAACAAACGGGGACACGGAGGCCGAAAGGAACACAATATTATGATACGTCCTATTCTACCTGTCTCGGCATCCTTCGGAGTTTCCTCCTTTTGTTCGCTTCTACGTACACGGCGCCTTGACAACGGTGTGCCTTGTCGACATAATCAAAATCCAGCACGAAATTCGGTATAATACCAGGTGAATACGTGTGTCACATGAAAACTGCAGGAGATAGATAGAAACGGAAAACTGACCAAATTGGAACAGTGATACGCACATAAAACGATTATTCACGTTGCATCTGTGGTTGATTAATGCTTGTTAATTGGATCTTTAAATGACTCTTTTTGCTTCCACGTGGGTGTGCGCGTGGGAGATCTGTATTTATTTTCAATCACCTGCCCGCAATTTGCCTATACGGGATCAGAAACAAAGCTCTATAGACTAAACTAAAAGAGTAAATAATGTTCTTCTTAGTCGTACACTCTTGACAGAGTGGTCGTGGTTATGAATTTATATGTTAGATATAAATAAATTGTTATACTCGTTAAAGTTCCTTGCTTAAAATAATAGATAATACTGAATTAATCAATAATAATATTAAAAACAATTAATAATAATAATACTATCCTGATACAAATCCATCCATATTATCTATATTAAGATCTCGTGCGCATGGTAATTAAAAGAAGGTATCCGAGTATACGTAAAACCACCTGAGACATAAGTATACGTAAACAAAAGACGTATTTACGTTTGCAATCCCTTTATCTTGCCCGTTGGCGTACATAATCCTATAGCCTTTGTTCGTGTCATGGCCGCGTGTTTTGCCACCTACAATATAATTAAGTTTCTCTTAACTGAAATCCGCCACACGCTTGTACTTGCTTCGTAAAACCGTAAGGGGTCTTCTCGCGCGCTTTAAAAGGAAACTAACAATAAGCTTATCGTTACTCGATAATTGCTCCTTTTAAATTACAATTGTAAAAACATGATGTACATCAACATATATAAAAAATTTCATACGCTAAAATAATATGTATACGTATTATACTTTACCCATCGCTATTGTATAGAATCGGCACCAAGAAAACCGTTTATTTATCGAATATTCAACAAAACCAATCGCACTTATAGCACATTTATGTGCATAACTAATTCAATTGCGTTATCATCATGTATTAACAACATTGCACGTATAATGTGCGTCGCACATTATAGAATTGTAATATTATTCTTTCGACGTATGTTATTCCATTTGTAGAACGCGACACTAGTCTCATATCGACAAATATATGATGTACTGAGAAATATGTATTAATGTTATAAAATAAATATCATTAATATTAATATTAATTTATAATATTAATATTAATACTTAATATTAATACATGTTTTTACTGCAATATACATAAATTTGTTAAGAAATACATATCAGTTAAAATTTTATGATAAATATAACATATATTATATATATATATATTTTTTTATATAAAGTATAATTGAAGGTAAAGAAAATATAACTGAGTGTGAGATAAATCTTATGTTTACCTCATAAAAGCGCATCTTGACTGGCGCGGCACTAAAATACATACAATTGCCCGCCAGTGTTTCATTGTCTGGGTTATATTTAATATCTTATACACTGAGCCAAAAGTCACACAGCCAGAGAGTACATCCGGACAAAACAAAGATAATTAAGCATTATTTATTCAGAAAAATTAAAGAATTGTTGAAAGCTGTCGCACTTTAATGCATATAACGCAAATTTGCGCTTTAGCGTGCACTATAATAAGATATCTACATAGGTATAATACGTTTCCAGTATCATTTCCAGTATTATTTCCCTCGATAAAATAATATAGCAAAATTTTTATCGACTTTGAGTCACCCTAAATTTTAGATATTTTATTAATAATAAATACTTTCAATATTGTTAATTATGTTTTAATTACTTTAAAAGCAAAACAAATTTATCTTACAATTAGCCACAAAAATTCATAAGAATGGGAAGCTAATGGCAAATAGTCGGACACTTATTTTTCTCATCAATGTTTTTGATCATTTTTAACTATTAGCATTTTGATCGAAACGCTGTATGAAATATGTAAAACAATGTTCAAAAAATTCGGTGGAGGATCGACGCAAAGCGCAAAGCGGTTGATATTTCACAATTTATATTGACTACAAGTTTTTAACTCTATTAGACATCTCAATTTGACATATGGGACTAACGCATATTCGCGCCTTCAAACGACGAATAATGCTTCAACATCGTTTTGATTCATCGGCTCAATATATTTGCGACACTTTAATTCGCACTTTAATTCAATGTTTTTAAAACACTATTGTAAATAAGCTAGATTTTATTTCAAACCAACATTATTTTGCCCGTATTTTAGCCTGATTGACCTTCTTGCATAGTTTTTAGTTCTTAGCTTGTATAAGCGTTGACTTCTGTATTAATCAAATTTACCTTTATTTATTCTTATATATATTCTTTGTTGTACAATAGATTCTGAAATCATATAATCCCAAAAACGAGTAAATAAGAATTAGCATAAACATGCTAGATTATAAGTAATTAAACCATAAATATATCAGAAATAAAATAAAAAAGATTTAATAACGTTACTACATTAAAAACTATTATTACATATATAATAACCGGAGCCAAGGTAATTTGATCTACAAAAGCTTCACTTTAATGTTATCATATTTCTATGTAATATAATAAATCTCTGCGGTTCTTCGCAGGACAACCGACCGCCTCTCGGAGACAAGGAAAAAACACAGCGGAACCTATTCCTCATTGTCTCATCACGAATAATTAGAAGGTTTAGTGATACCACCCAATTAGAGGATCTAGTGATATCGGCGTTCAACTACCCCGTTGTTAGCCGACATCGTGCCGTTGATTACTTAAAGCAATATCGGTCCCAGCTGGCTCATTGCGTCGTCATTTGTGTTTACGGGAACGCTCCAGCGGGAAATCGCGCATCAAACACGGCTCGCCCGTCTTGCCCAAAACGAGTCGTAATCGACTCGCCACGGCGACTTGGTTTACGCCGAAAACCCTGAACGCTATTTTCGCTTACGCGGATAACATTGGCAACGAGCGGGAACGAATCATCGATGATGGCGCAGCGGCGGGCACGCGACGCGACGCGAAGCGACGCTCGCGATGAAATTAGCGTACCGAGAGGCATGCGGAACATTGCCGTCGCTGTCGCCGTGTCGCCGTCGTCATCGTCATCGTTGTAGTCATCTTCGTCATCGCGCGTCCGCATACAGAGCGAGACTTTGGGCATCTATATCCAACGCTCAAAGGCACCTTAGATAGCTGCGTTGCAACAGCCATTAGCACCGACAGACGTGCTATTAGTGTTATGCGGCTTCGTTCGACGTGCTCCGCGCGCAGCTGACCAACCGCGTACAGCTTCCTGTTTTGCGAAAAATCCCCAAAGGTTCATTATTGCCGCGAAAGCTTTCGTCGATGACGTAACATTGAGAAATATTCACCATATTCCGGATACGCATGCGAGCCATTTCGAGTAAAACGACAGTATATACGTCAAACTTTTTCTTATTATTGATAAAATAACTTGATAGAGACTCGTATGTGTATATGAAATCCGACCTGTTAAATTTATAAAAAACAAATGAGCAGAAAGTATAAAGTAAATTTAAAAAAAATTGCTCGCAAATGTATGTAATTAATTAGTCAGCTTACAGCCGTGATATTTGCTCCGCTTCGCGTGCAAGCTCATGTTTGAGCATATTCTTCCGCAACCACTTCATTATTTCATCGATATTATAGCGTGTTCTTTTTATAAAGTGCTCGCCTCTGCGTGCGTCGTCGTACAGTCGTGTGTGTTGCGGACTACACGTATAAATTAAATTGACCGTACTATATATATAACGCAGCGAGCTTTTCAACACGAACGTATTATATTCACACTGCATTAAATTCAATTTCGTTTCGCGTACATCATTAATCAATCCAATATCCACCGAACCGTTAAATTCATTTGCAACCTAAAGAAAGACTCGAGCGAAACGTCGATTATCCAGATTTATCCTAAACGTGCTTTTCGTCGATTGAATCAATGACAATCGATAGATGCAAAGGGGAGAACGTGTATCGTAATTTTATAAAAACTGACGCACAAATTATGTGCAAATTATTTACCTATAATATGGTTTAGTTGTACCTTTACTTTTTATTTATTATCGAAAGTTGTTTAATGTAGTAAATTGATATGCAACGCTGAACATAACATATTATTTATATGCCACGTTTTACATGCTAAGTTACAGTACACGCGTTGCACGTGTAGCGGCGCAAGCCGCCGAAACTTACATGCATCCTGAAACACATTGTAAAAAGGATGTTGCAAGGTTTTTGCGACTGTGCAATATTGGCTTGCAGATACCGTGACGATCAATTGAACGAAGGGAGCGGAGCGGAGGAAAATGGACACACGTTGTTCCACCCTGGTGGCTCTCTGTATGAAAGAAAAAAAAGGAAAGAAAAAGTGGAACACATACACGGAGCGTACAGTGCAAGAATATATGAGCCGTTCCGTTCGTGAACGACTAACGATGTATTAAATCATGGGAGCGAGAGTTCGATTCGATTTCGCGCACTCTAATTTTACCGTTTTTTTGCAACGCGGCGTACAACTGTGAATGACATGATGGGGATGGGGAAGAGCGGAGAGGTGAATGCAATCAGGCAGGATAGCTGAGCGGTAAATTAAAAGTGGGTTTATGCACGAGTATCGATTAAAGCATTCTGCGCTCGCGTCTGTTGAAAAGGGATGGCGCGCCGAAAGTAATAATTTATCACGAAAAATTACTGGATTTTAAAATGCCAGTTAATACTCGGCGTATCTTTACGCCTGATATTTGCGTTCGCATTCGCACCTTTTAATCAACAATCAAATAAATCTACAAGATTACGCTGATTGATAAATTCAATGCATTTTGAAAATACGTCGTCTAAAAACGGTAATTCCATATATATAATATATGTAACAACGGTAGAATAAATAATTCATGTTTATCAATCCACTTTCTCTTTGTAAAAAAACGTGCAACAATATTGCGAATAATGTTTAACGCCCGCAAACATCTTCACCTTTAAGGTGTCTTTTCACGTGTTGACGCTTGATGCTCATTTGCAGCAAGCAAAAATTTTCTAAAATAATATCTTTTATTTATATATATATATATATATATCTCCATAAGATATTATTACTTGAAGATATTACTTGAAAATAATTAATATTTTACGTATTTCGAAGTCTATATTTGATTGTACTGGGACGATTAACGACGATTCAGCGACGACGCTGAATATTAAACAAACTCAACTCCATTTCTTTGACGCTAGCGTCAAAGCGAACCCACCACGTTCACCTTGTTGACGCTCATTTTCAGCGTCTCATGAATTGGTACCTTTAATTCCGGCCAGACCATTGAAATAAAACGTCAAACTCCTCGTGATATGACAAAATTATAAAACAATAGCGCTCTTTCGTATCGTTCGTTCATTTTATTCAATCCCGTAATCGATCACCGTCCGGGTGGCAATAAATGTGGTGCAAAGCATCGGCGCGCTAATCCAATTTTTACGACGCCGTGACTTCCCGCGACAATAGTTTAAATTGCAGAAAAGCGCATGAAAACCTAATTTCGCGAAGCGCCGGATATCACGTACAACTGGGCTGTAACCCAATTCCGACGGACGGACGGAAATGCGTCTCGCTGTGCGCAATGCGATGTGAATGATAGTGTGTCACGATCTTCCCTCATGCTTCAACGTTCCTTCCTTCAGTCTTCTCGGTTCTTTTATCGCGCTATTTCTTTCTTTGACCGATCGTCCCAAGTATAATCTAGCCTCTTCCCTTGACTCTTAAGTAATTTCAGTGAATACGTTAGTTTCAGGCGACTCGAGAAGGGCTGTAGAAATCTCATTTCTCGTCCTGCACCGCGTACTTTGCCGATACTCGCGTCGTGTAAAGGGAGAAACTTATTTGCTACTTAGACGACGTTTCTTAGACGATAAAATTAATGCACTACATTTGTTTAACTGAACTATGTTTTTTCTATAGCAAGAAGAACGAGAAAGTATTTACCATCTTCGACAGAAAGGTACGAATATCTTTTTCAAAAGTGGCTTTTATAAACAACCAAGTCAAAATTTATTATATAAATAAATAAACTTATTTGAAATTCACTTAACTGGGTACCTCATTCATTTGATGTAATAAAAATCAATAAATTTTTCAAGATACAAATAAAGTATAAAGATAATTTATATTATAAAAATAAGACTGCGACAAAAAATGGTGCGACCGTATTTAAAGTTTTAAAATTGAATCGAAAAGAGGAATATTTCTGAAGATATCAGAATTCTCAAATATTTTATGATTCTAATATTTCCTAGAAATTCGATCAAGCTTATAGCTGTCATTCCTTGGCATAATTCGCATTGTTCATGTTTGTTAGATTAGTTCTACCTGCACAATGAAGAAGTAAACTAACTGGCGAGTTTGTACATCAGTTCCACGGACGATCAACTCCTAAAGTGATAAGCGAGTAGCGTAATGCTTATTTGAAGATCGATACGGTTGTTTACTCAACTTAATGTGCATGAATATTACTGCACGGCAGTGCACACACATGTCCAACTTGCCGTATTATATTTCTATATGATCACGTCCTCTATCCTGCTAAAATCGATTATCGCGCTACGCTACATTTGAAATAATATCCGCAGTATTATCACAGCGGGTGATCAATTTTTCTCGAGTCACGAAATATTACAAATATTTTCCTTCTTTATAGAAAAAAAGAAGAAAAGCAATCGAATAAAATCCGTTGTAACCAGATTTTCTATTTTGCTTTTTAAGATTGTAAGCAAAGAAACGAAGAGTAAAGAAATTTATTTGTTTCTTTGTTAAAAAGTAAAGACTTCCAATTTCTTTTTTTCGGTCTCTTCAATCGTAAAGATTTTCACTCTCACCATTGAGCTTTTCCTCACTTGGTATTCCTTGCCCTAATTCGAAACTCTCGATTCATTTATGGATTAGCAATATTTTCGTTCGCAAATCGTCGAACATTTTATTGCGTATCACGAATCCAGATCTGAATTTAATCTACGTATTCGGCGAAGTGGCTATCCAGCGGATGCCAAAATCCGAAAGCATACGAACGAGCTGAAAGCCGAGCGCGTCACTTGACAGCTGCATAAAGCAAGGCTACGCGATCATGTCACGTGGATTATGATCTGCCTGCATATTTGCAGGTCGGTTTAATTTTACACGCGTCGAAACTCGCGACGTCGCGCCATCCCGGTATTATAGCAAGGCGCTCCTCGAAAATTTGGAGGGCGTCGTCTTCCATAAGTTTAGCGATATCGTCGGATATCGCTAAACGAGATTAGATCCGCTGTTGCGCGCACATCTTATCAATAATTACCCATTTCCCACGGATATGAGAGCCGCCCGGAAATATCCGAATGATAACGACTCTGATACCACTAACACACGATCGCGGACCGATCCGTGTATAATGTAGTTGTAGTTTGAGAGTTAAATCTGGGTTGAGATTCCAACCGGTTGACTAACCGATTGGCCAACTAATTACAAGGATTTTGTAATTAATCCTGCTTCAACTTTCAACTCACGTCGGAGAATCGACGTCGAGCGCACGATAGCTTAAAACATCCCCCGAAAACGGACGGATTTAATACGCCACCTGAACCTCGGATGTAAAACCGCAGTATAGCTATTTCTAATGAGACTAGACGGGACGTAATGTACCGATGACATGTGAGCGAGTTCGCACTCTGGTGGAATCCAAATTCCTAATTGTGCAGATTCCGTAGACGATCTCTTTTTAATATACAGCACTACGTTCATTATTTCGTAAATGTGCTAGCACAGAGAAGAATTTTCCTTATTTTCCTTAAATCAAAACAAAGAATCTGCGATTTATATTTTAGTGCCTAATATATATCAAGTGCAACATGATTTCTTCAAAAGAATTAAAATCATCAACAATCGCGCTTTCATAACGACAGCAAAAAAAGCATTCTTGCAATTTTGCACACGTTCTTTTATGTATCGTAACTGAACTTCGTCCTTGGTTTGATAGAAATGGATGAATGTTCTTCGAAGCTGTTTCGTTCCTTTTCAGTTTCAGTTATTCTTTCAATATCTTCCTCAAATTATATATATATATATATATATATATATATATTTTTTTTTTTTTCGCGTCGCCGCAACGGCAGAAACTCCTCATTCAGTTTAAAAAACTGCTCGGTCTGGCGGTTTCGTTTGCGACACTTGGCGTATCGATCGCGCCAGGTAGGTTGGTCATACTGAATTAATAATACTTCAGTAGATACTCTATGAAACGGCCGCGACGGATATTCTGCAACTCGATAAGTCCTAATGCGAGAAATAAGACTTGCTTCGTCGGCTTAAAGACGTCACGATTGTGGCTTCACACTTCTTATCAGATTATAATGCGAAATGTATGAGCGTGTGTTATGTTACATTACAACTTCTTGGTTCCATTAAATTTTCAATTTTTGTTTTATCTAACTTAATATGAATATTTAGATAATGCGCGTATTAAAATTATTAATATATAATATTAGAGAATATTTAAAAACAGTTTTTATTAAAATTAAATACCTTTTTTATAAAATCTTTTATAAAATTAAAAAAAATTAATATAAGAATACTGTTCGTTTCATTGAAAAAATTAATAAGATAAAAAAGCTAAAAAATAAAAAAATAAGTAGAAAAATCTTCAATATATAAATTCCAATTTAATATCCAATATAGGTATATCACATGCACATACACACATTCTTCTCCTGTGTTACTATTAAAATAACATATTCTGTTGTAATATATATATTTAATCATATATATCGAATATATATATAACAATACTTATATATATGTAATACTATAACAAAACTGTATTAAAACAATTCCTATATCCATTATTATTAATCAATATATCGTCGCATAACGTTTCTTTCTGTCTCGTTTCATTTATTCATTTATCCCATTGTCAGTACGAAGAAAATACGCTATATTCTCCACACATTCGTTCCTTCTATTTTGTTCCCACAAAGAAACCATCTTTTATCAAATTAAAAAAACGAATTGTCTCAAGGTTTCCTTTTTTGTGTCCTTGACCATTCTAAAGTTAGGAACGGATGTATAAAGAGACAATGGATCCCTGGTGACTCAATATATATCATGCAAAAAGTCACGCGAAACGAAATTCGGGGCCATACTTCAACAGCTCGGAGATGGACGATCAGAAAATCAAAATTTTTCCTTTTTTTTTTTATCAGAAAGACAATTTTTCTGGTACGTGTCGTCATAAATGCAAGCAACAATAGCGTCACTATTATTATTTGACATCATAAAAGTAATTCGATTACCATGCGTAATAATATACCTATATCATAAAACCGCGACAGTTTCATCGTACGTACGTATAGTACATTTCCTTTGAAATAAATAATTTAATTTATTACATGAATTAAGTTTCATTTATCTTAAATGTGCAAAAAGTAATAATGCCTCCTCTGCCTTGTGCTTCTTCTTAATATCAACAATCCATTGTTTCGGAATCGTGTCCAAAGAATTCTGAACGTCTAAGATCTTTTCTAGAAAATAACGAGGGAGAAACTCTGCGTCATGAAATTCTTCGATATCGACGTTGCATTCTGAGACTCTGTATTAACTTGCGTGATAACCATTTCATCCTTCCTAAGAAAAAATTCCACGGAACCGGACGCTTTCAACTTTAAAAAGAACGACATTCTTTCCAACGCTTAACGCGAGAAAAAAGAATGTACTCGTGGCACTCCGTAACTTCAGCAGTGGCGGAAGTTTTATTTTATACACAGTTACTGTATACGGAATGTTTTAGGCCCGTATTCATAGTCGCGGATCTTATTTCAAGATTGTCTTAAGTAATGTCTTAAGATGCTATTACGGCTCTGTGATTGGTTCATAACATCTTAAAATCGTACTTAAGACAATCTTAAATGTAAGATCCGACTATGAATACCTGCTCTATAGTCTTATATATATTTAACTTTATCTACAAATATATATATCTCTATATTCGATTTGGAATCGATTTTGCTTGACTAAAATTTTAATTACATGTAGTTCGTTTTAACAATACTTTTCCTCATTCTAATATGTTTGCAAATTGTCTCTAATTCTTAAATTAAAATTTCATTAAAATGATATTCATATTGGACGCAGTATTAGACGAATATATTAAGATTCAGAATTTCCTGACTGATTGAAATCTATAAATTAACATTATCTTCTAGTTCTAGACTTATAACTTGGAAACTATCGATGTCTGGATATTTTTATAAAAAATTGACGTCGAATTGGTCCGATAAACCATGTACAAAATAAAGCACGAGGCACTCTTGTGAGAAGGGTGGAAGGGAAGAGATATTCCGTATATACGCGTCTGATGGCGTATCGATCGACGTATCTTTGTCATGCTGAATTAAACATAGCCGAGTCCGGGTAAGACGACATCAGTTGTCCTATAACTCGATGAGCTTTAACACAAGAAATAAGACGCGAGACACGGACTTGAAAACCAATACAGTCGTCCGTGGAAATGGCAACAACAACCACCAACGCTCGATGATTGGTCCGCGCTACATCGCGTCCACGCTGGAGTAACTTGTATCGCGGGTAATGTTATCTTCGTCGCTGGTTGCCGCGAAGGTAAATGTCAACGACGTTATTGACGGATAAAGTGCCCGATGTGACGCGAACGATCGCGCTGCAACTCATCTCGTCACGTCGATACCGCGCCGAGTATAAGACATTTTTGGAGATGAAACGGCGAGTGCTCGGTCATCGGAAACGATTGTCTCGCGATTCTCCGAAATATTGAATGTTTAACGAATAAATTCCAATAGTATTATTATTCTTCTACTCTATAGATTTTTTGTCTTTTTCTGCTTCAAATACATTATTCGCGATGACGTAATTCCGTGATAGCGATGCTCCGACTTCCCGACAATTCCACTTCGTTAACCATTTTCGTCGATGAAAGTAAACGTGTGGAATTGATAGGCCAGAAGCCGATTTTACAAAGTTGGTTTATTCAAATTGTGTTTAAAGAATGAATCTTATGACTAAGCAATTTTAAGTGCGCAATCAACTTTAATTTAACTATTAACCAACGTTAACGGAATTATCTCTGATCACTGCATAATAAGTCTATCGGCATATTATACAAGTATAATGACTATTATTGTTAATATTTCAAATATTAATTATTGATCGTAACAATCAATCGCAAATTCTGTATAATAATGATAATTTAAAATATTCGTTAATTTTTAACATGAAAAATAAAGAATATTATTTGCAAATGTTTACAAACATTTATTGAATACAGCTGTCTTTAAAGCTAAGAAATCCACTTCAAAAGCGGCAGGTATATAGAAAATGCCTAAATAAAATTCTTCTATCCCAATCTACAAAATGACATTAGTTGTTCCACCTCCCGAAGTATTGATGTTATCGTGACCTGCTATCCTATTTCCTTTGCAGAATATTGCGAATGCATTTTAACAAGAGACAGTATTTTAACAAGCAATGAATATCTTTACCATAACATCCGATAATTTATCTGTATTATTCATCTAGCAGCGTTTATGCGCGCACGTAAATTGAAATCTATGCGCGGCAGATGTAATATGTAGTATGTATGTATATAATGTATAATATATTACCCCATTGTGCAGGAATTTCTGAATTTTTATTGACTTTCTTTTCTACTCGATTCTCTCGGATTTATTTGCAATTATCGCAAGCTCTCAAGAGTACAATTTTTATTTCTTTAATATTCTTTTATTTTAAAGAAATAAAATATTTATTTACTGAATTATATTATATTGATAGGAAGATATAAATTCTTATGACAGCGATATATGACTTAATTGTCTTATTATTTCGCGTATGTCGCAGTACGCGTTGTGTCCACTCCAACAATACAAATTCTATACCTAAATTTTGATAGTTCCTACCAGTATATTCTTGCGTATATATTATTATTTACGGTGTACGTAAACACCGAAAAAACTATCGGGGAAAGTCCGGTTAAAAGTTTCTCGCTTGTAATGTATCAAACGATGCATAGCGCACAGCTAAAGATAAAAAGTTGGCGATCGAGGGACAGTTTAAACATTCGAGAAGTTCTTGGCTCTCCGAAACGGCCGAATGAGCGTTTTATACCTATTCCCGCGTGACAGCTAGAAAAACCGGAGTTGATACGTCAAAGAGGATTAGAGCTCGACGTTTCGCATCGCTCGTCAAGTATAATGAGTTTTTGCGCAAGAAAAGAAAATTCGATATAAT
Organism: Temnothorax americanus; assembly: GCF_048541705.1. Lineage (NCBI taxonomy): Eukaryota > Metazoa > Arthropoda > Insecta > Hymenoptera > Formicidae > Temnothorax > Temnothorax americanus. The sequence continues at coordinate 3,562,783 of NW_027509360.1, read as the reverse complement.
CATGCAAAAATGAACGAATATATGGAACGTGACATAGATAAATATCGTTAACGAGAAGTTGGTATGAGCAGCTTGCCAAATTCTGCTTCTTCTGGGTTGTTCTTATCAGGCACTTTGTGAGTAAAGTTATTGTTGAAAAGAAATTTAATTAATTGACTATCAAAATTAATTAATTAGCATATAAACAATTTTATTACGTTACATTATTTATTTAAAAACTTTGTTAAATATATATTATATTGTATTATTAACAGAAGGTAGAGGTATAACCTTGCATCATAATGTATAACTTGTTCACTTGTGTCAAACTTTACACTTACATTTAAATTTTAAACTTAATAAAATATTAAAAAAGTTAGAGTACGACAAAATTTTATATTAAAATATGTTACATCTTTATACTTCGTATTCATTTCGAAGATGTAATTAAAAGCGTAGTTATTTCTTATTATTACTTCCATCTCACAGTTACTATATAAATGACTGTGTTGTGATATAAAATGTTCTGCGTGTTAAATATCTCTCGTGTTGGGATCAACTCCCCAAAATCATGTCAAAAGTGGATTACATCGTCTAGCAAACTTGCTCAAATATATGTAAATGTATATACCACTCGAAATTCAGATAGCTCAATTAACATACAAATCATATCTCGATAGCCACAATGGTACTTGAGCATAAATACCATCAAGGATTACGTCACGAAAGTCGGTCCATTGTCGGTATTTAAAAAAAAATGCATGAATCTTGTCAACGTCACCTCACTTACATTTAACTACCTGTCAACGTAAGAATATAATACATACAATCTCTCCAAAAATAATAACGATATTTTAAAGCATTCTTTATTCAATATTCACTAATATATATATATATATATATATATATATATATATACATATATATATATAATCCTCAAAAAAGCGAGATGACACTTTAATCCGTCCGATATTTTTACATAAAAATTGAAAATTTAATCTATTGATGTATCGTTCTGTAAAGAAACATTTTATTTTTCAATACTTTCAATGTGTAAACCGTTTGACCTAAATCCCATTTCATGAAACAACTTTGTAGCTTTTTAATCTTTTTTCTGCTTTGTACTTTTTCTCTGCGTAATAACTGTTTTGCATCTTGACTTGTAAATGAAAATTAGAAAGTGTAAACTCAGTAAACTGGAAAAGTGAAAATAATCAACATTAACTTGGCCAACAAAATTTTTATCGCAATTTCTATATTAAAATGGAAATATGTTATTTTCTTTACAATGACTACAAATTCCTTTTCATTAATAAATTAAAAAATTGTTCAGATGACGTTATTGTTATGGCATAATGTAAATCCTTTCATCAGAGAGAATAATGTAAAATGTTACAGGCTCGCTGACCAGCAAGAAACTTATGCACAATATTCGACCACATTAATTTTATGGCGGAGTAGTAACGGTCAGAACATTGTCAGACAGAAACCGATCGCGTTAATTAATCATCGAACACATCTTAATTATCATTATTAAGCAATTTCTGGACTTTTTTTTACTTAATAGTCTAATGTCAACACAGATAAATAGAACTTCACGTAGACATCTAAGTTCAAAAATTAAAAACACTCTCTTTAAATATAAAAAAATGTGTATTATTTAAAATTTGTTTATTAATATACTATTAAGTTAAAGTTTTTAGAAGTATAGAAGTTTAGAAATTTTTTTCCTGTTTAGCGATGCAAAGGAACTGACATAATAATCACAATCATTTCATTACCTTTTAATCACTTTTCAGAGATATATGTATAATATTGGTGATACATTATTCTCGTAAATAAATTTTTTAATTTATCTAATCTGTAGCACTCCGGCGATAATAGACAATTAAAGATTCATAATCGACTTCCGCATTAGTGATTATTGCAATATGCACCGTGTAATTTCGCACTGTTATAATCTGGTCAGTGATCACTAGATAAGCAACGCCCACGACCTTATTTATCACAGAGAATATTAAAATCGGTTCACCGATATCGTTGTCATCAATAAACCGTACTATCAATACAGCTTGCTGTCGGGCCGGGACTGAAATCCGAGATCGGCGATATAGTATTAAAGTTCCTATTATTCACCAGTCGGAATTGTAATTGCAATCTGAACTTCGTCGACTCGATCTCGCATGGTCGACTGTAATCTGTCGTCAGGCTCGGCCTCCACGAGTAGGCTAAGTTTCCGCAAGGGCACGACACCGATAGCTCTGCGTCATCGCACAAAATGCGGAACAAGTGCACGATCTATTTTTTTTTTTTTTTTTTTCACCAGCGAGGAAAGAGCCACGAGAGCCGCTCTTCTTCATCGCAGTCCCCGAAATTACTCCAACGTGATATCGCGACTGTAAATTATGATTCATTCCCCCGATTTATGCCTCTGATAGAACGGGAGCTTCTCTTACCGCCTGACTATAAAATTTGAATAAAGCCATTCGTAAATTGCGCCCAGCCTTCTCATTCGACTTAACGCATTCAGCCAGAAGCAAGGGCGAGGGTGTAAGAAGAAGAATAACCAACCAAGAGGGTGGCTATCCGTGTAGTTCAAGGAGCAAATGTATTCGCGAACATTGAGCGCTTCGAGAAGATTCAATATCGATAGGGCCGAAGAAAAGACTCTGGGATCGGATAGTGACGGAAACGCACTTCCCAGGGTGGAACACGCACTGCGTAGAAGCCACCCCTCTACCTCGGGACCGTTGCCGTGTCTGGTTCCACGAACGAAAACTAGGTCACCGGTCACGTACACTCGTACTCTCGTACGAGCTCGAGGCTAGGAGTCTCGTGTGCGCGCACGCGCGCGTACACGTGTAAGTGGCCGCGAATCTACGTGTATACACGTCTCGCCACCAGTTCTCACCCTGTAGCACGTCCGGGATGCGCGACGTCAATCCTCGTGCGTCCGGGTAGGGCACCGCGGCGCGTGGTACGAACGGGGGCGGGTGAGTCCTCAATATCGAAATTCCTGCCACGATATCGTGTCCAATGGAGTCAGGATCGAAATCGAGAGAGAGAGAGAGAGAGAGAGAGAGAGAGAGAGAGAGAGAACTTTCGAAGCTGAATTAGATTTAAACGACAGTTTGATGCCGACCCGAATTTTCGGTAATGGCGTCTCGTGACTGGCACGAATCTACACGCCGGAACAGTTTTATATCCCTCTGTTTCGCATCGCCTCTCTCCTTCCTCTCAATCGACACTCTTATCGGATTTTTTTTGAAATCGGTTCTGTACTTTCTCCAGAGTATGACCTATTTAGCAGAGAATTGTATTTCAATTTCTGGAAATCCGATTACAAACATAATTTAAGAGTATTGCAGCGGAAGAATTTTATCGAGTCTGATAAATGTAGCTTTGCTGTGAACAAACTTCGAATCGAGAAATTATTACATGGATCAGAATTTTTTACTGTTATACTGTATTAACTAGCAATGAAGGATAAATTATAAATGTTAGATACGATTCTATATCTAGCAGAATAATTTAAAAAATGTTTTATATTTAATACATATTATTCAAATAACTTGGGATAGTTGAGAAAATATAATGTGTGTATAGATAATTGTAAAATTAAGATTCCACAATATATTTGTCAACACGAAAAACTCATACTTGGTGTGTTTAGTATTTATCCTTGAGTATTAGTAATAGATGTACAAGGAAGTAATGCTAACGTATTCGTTATATTTTAAATTCTTCATATTTCAGAATTACTAAAAATTATTATTCTCTTAATACTTCTCTATTCTTTTATATATAAATCTTGTTTAATATTATACTTTCTAACAATTGGATGTTAGAGATGATTAATTTAATTCTCTATTGCAACAAAATATAAAAATAGAAAATTAATAGCAGAAATCCAGAATGAATTTATTTAACATTATTAAAATATACTGTTCTTTTTTAATATAAATTAAACAAGCAAATCTCGAAATTAAAATACATGATACAGATATACATATATATAATAAAATGATAATAAGAAATAGAGAAAATAACTGTAGAGGATAAATTAAATGTAAAAAATCAAGTTATTTCTCTTTTGGTAATAAATTATTAATTTAATTTTTAATTGTTTCACAAACATATTCAATATCGCAATAGTGTTTAATAATAAAATTAATTTATGGATTAAGAGTACACGAAGAGTAAAATATAAGTCATGTATATACAAATTATTGTATAAATATATTGACGGCATTATATAATATATTATATTATATATGTGCCTAATAGTCCTGACCCTCGAAAACACAATTTAAAAAAAAAACTCACCAAGATACGTCCAGTGGTGGTCTGTCCGGAAATCAGCTCGCCGGCCCAGTCCTTGGCCTCGGTCATAAAAGTCCCCTCGAACTCCTTGTTCTGGCGGGCCGTTTTCTGCTCCTTCTGCTTCGGGTCATTTGGGGAGAGCTCGGGCTCCTTGCGACAGCAGAGGATAGCGAACGCACGCCAGAGGAGTACGATCAGCAGCCCGGCGAGGAAGGTGAAGATGCTCGACAGGAGGAAGCACCACCATTTCCGCTCCTTGAGGCAGCCTTCTACCGGGGGCTGCACGGTCGTCCCTTCGGTCGTCATCCCGGCGGATCTCTGCTGCCCCCGGGTCACACATTCACCGGCGACTATCACAATCACAAGCGGCAGCTGCGGCGGCCAGTAGGACGCACTTTATGCGCTTCATAATTTCGCGCCGCCTCCGGTGGATGCGCGACACGCGCTAGGAAAGATTTGTGCACGGCTCGCTTCCGCGTCTTCGCGGTATGCAGCTGCCCCACGAGCTTCTTCTTTTTGTTTTCTTCTTTTGCAAACGTGCGCTCTCTTCGAGAAGGAAAATCACCGGATCTCTTTTTCCCTTCTATTCTCCTGTCACGCACACTCGCTGGCACCCGGAGCCCGTCTTCCACTCTCACCTTCTCAACCCCCCTCTTCTCCCTATCCCTCACTCTTTCTCTCTCTCTAGCTCTTTCACCACCTCTCGTACTCTTCCTTTCTCACCCTCTCTCTCTCTCTCTCTCTCTCTCTCTCTCTCTCTCTCTCTCTCTCTCTCTCTCTCTCTCTCTCTCTCTCTCTCTCTCTCTCTCTCTCTTCCTATCACTCTTTTACGATTGTTCCTCCAATTCTGCCTAATAATGTCTGTATCTGTTTGCTCCGAAAATGCTTTCTTCCTTGTTTGCAAGCTCCTTTTATTCAAGGATCACTTGAATGAAACGACTGCCGTCGTTCTGGTCGACGCACTACTGTCCGACTGAGAATCGTATCCCCGGACCTCGTCACAAGTCTATCCCGAGGCGGATGTACACGTCGATATCTCCGCGGACACACGAGAAGCACCGAGTCCCGAACACGGCGTCCTTGGCGAAGGCGCTCCGCTTTCTCGTTCGCACAGCTATCGCGATACGCGCAGTAACCAGCCACGGATGCTCGATCCTGATGGCTCTGAGGGTCTTGCGCCGTTCTCGTTCTGTTGACTCGTTTCTCACCACCCTCGGCGGCAGCCGCTGCCGCCGCCGCCGCTGTGATGCCGCAGGTGTGTATCGCTTCCAGTCGAAGTCCGTGATCGTAAGGGATTGCCGGAGCAATAGAGTACAGGCAGGGGTCACGACTCACTGAACACTGACTACCGCGTGTCACATACGCGCGCTCGTACGAATACACAAGTACGCGAGACTCGTTCCCGTTTGCTTCGCTTGTATTTATATATGCTCTTTCTCTCTCTCTTTCTCCCTCGTTCACTCTTTCTCTTGTGTTTCTATTTGTGTATATATGTATGATTATACTCTTTTTATTTTTTTTTTTACAGTTAAATGCGTGCGTGTATGGTGCGCAGATGTAGCAAGCGCGGGTCGTGATCGCGTACGCGAGCGAAACGCGAACGAACGATGCGCGACGACGACGCGAACGACCGAGTTTTATTTTTCCTCTTTTTCTCCACTCTTCTTTCTCTCTTTCTTCTATCTGCAACCGCGCGCGCCCGTTCCTCTTAACCTAATCGACTGAGCACCACCGACGGCGACGACGACGACGACGACGAGGACGACCGAGTGTCCCGACGACCATACCACTGCTCCACAGCAATCAATACGCAACAATGGACCAGGACCAATAAGCTCGGAGCTTTTCCTGACGTAGACGCACGCTCTCTCGCTCTCAGCCTATCCCCTACCACCCCACGCGGCCAAATTAGTACGGGCGCGATACTAGTGGAGGCGCCGCACGCGGCTGCGCTAAAACGAGCATAACTACTTACGGGTAGTAGTACGAGCAATGGGGGTTGCTTGCGTGGAGCTCAACGGTGGTGTACGCGACGAGCGCGCGATTATTTAACCAAAGGCTCGCGGCCTGTATTTTTGTAAAGAAGAGAATTCTAGTCAATCTCTGAAATCCTTTCCGTTTATCAATGACATTACTGCGCTGATGCAAAAAATAAATATGTTTACAAAAATGGAATAATAAATATGTTTCAAAATGGATAAATATTGAATAGATTGTAGATACTTAAATTAATTATGTATTTAAATTAAAATAAAACGATTTTTTAATGCAAGAATAAATTTTTTATTAATTTGCCTTTTTTGATTAATTTTGGAATATTGTGTGACTATAAACTAGTTGTACTACTCATGGCAAATTCTCTGCTATTAAAACCTTAATTTCAGTGTATATGTGCATGTGTGTATAGCATTTATTAAAATTATAAAATAATGTACATCTTTTGCTATATATTATAGACATTGTCATTATTTCCACATTAAACAGATTTGACATTTTAAAAGTAATTTCTTCATAATTTTCTATTTTAAATTTTTGTAAGTGCTTATTGATATATTTATATAAAAAATGTATATGTATAATTTAATATATAAAATAATAATAAAATAACATAATTCTAAACAATTAAATAAAAGTTATTAAAATTTACTTTTTGTTTCTCCTGAAAATTGATTTCGAACTGGGACAAATAAATTTTGGTCAAACATTTAGCAGTGGCGTTATCTGTCTCAAGCAGACCAGTAATAGAGTGAAGTTCCGATAACAACGGCAACTGTATTGTTTCAGATGGTAAAATTGATGCTAAAACCGAAATATGTAACATCTTGTCAAATTACGTGCATATTTTGAGAAAACTTACAAACAGCAGTGTTTTTTGATATAGCAAAGTATTTGTTTAAAAAATGAAGGTAACGTCGCTAATAAATAATTAGATATAAAAATTTAGGAATATTATTTGTTTAAACACACAAGTGATTACTATGAAAAAATGCAGTCTTGCAGCAATGTAATATATTATTACGTCGAAAAAATTTATTTTTATTTATAAAGCATATATATAATAATAAATTATTAATTTAATACAGTATTATAAACTAATTGTTCAGATATCAGCAGTGAAGAATTGTATATTAATAATCGATAATATTAGTATTTTTATTTCTTCGGGTTTCCGGAGTCTCTTATATAGGTAATCACGACAGAGAGAAGCCTAAGAGTAAATATGCCCGCGTTTTAAGTGAAATTTGTGTGTGTGTCTAGCGCCTCTATGTACATAAAACGTGTACATTGAACTACGTAAACATATATATCAACGAATATTTTCAACGGATAACATGCTATGTCCACGTTCTTCAAGTATCTCACAGTGCTCCGAAATGGTCAGAATTTCTTACGAGAAATCAAAAATTAAAGAACAAAGTATAGTCATTATGAAACACTTGAACTGTCTCGAAATATTTATAGTGCTTCATAAAATAATTTTTATAGACGTTTATATCTAAGAAAACGATTTACGTCCGATGATGCCTTTTCTCTCTCTTATGTTTTTTCGAACGTATTTTACATCAATCGCGCACATATAATTAATACGAAACCGAATACCAAAACCGTTTGTACTTACAAACATCAATAACAATAATGTTGGTCTATATATGTCATAGAATTTGGTTTTTATTGAAATCTGATTCTAATTTGTGAAAATGAAGACGAGCTTCCGCTTTTTTAAGACTTCTTTACCGATTCAATGTTGATTATTAACATTTTCTAAGCATATATACACGTGTAGGTAAGTATATCCATAAAAGAACATGTTCCCAACGAATGGTGAGACTGCACAGCACAGGAAGCAGTTGGGAAATCGAGTGGTAAATCCACAGACTTCTATATCTGTGGGTAAATCATTCAAGAACGGAGTGATATGCGCGTGCGTAACATACATCATCGACCACGTGGCTATTCTCAATAAGACCCTAAGTGCTTTGAGATAACCCAGAATATTTTCTGAGATCATATAAATTATTTATTTTCTCTTGCTGTTATATATTTATATATACCAAATATTATATTAAATATAAATGTACAGTAAACATTTAATAAAAAATTAATTTATACATATAGTAAACAAATATGTGTATATAGCTAATAATATTTGTCAATTTTATATGTATAATTTAATATATGAATTTTTATTTATAATAAATTATCTAAAATACTTATTAAATTAATACTTACTGCAAATGCAACAGATTAACAGATTTAATTTTTTTCTATTCATAAATTGTGATGTTTATATAAAAATGTTCTTACTATTTTTACCATTTTTTTTTTTTTATAAGGGCTTTAACAGTATGCCTTATTACTATAAGATATGTACGGAACTGAAGTTTTATAGCGCCTGCTAATGCTTGCTTTACTGCGCATGTGAAAACATCCCCTTGCAACCCCCAACCCTGGGCAAAACAGAACAGGTTATACATCGTTATTGATCATAGACATAATATTGTTGGCAGTGTTAAAAAATTACCACGAAAATATGTAGTAAGTATATGATTGTGTGAAAACTAGCCAGTATATTTTTTCATATGTGAGTACCTATTACTATTAAAGTAATTTATTAATGAAACAGTGTAATTGCATTCAAAACACATCAACTTTGAAATCAAATATAACCTGTATATTCCTTAATTCTATAAGTTGTTAAACATTATTTCACGTTTAATTATATAATTTATAATCAGATTTAAAATTATAGCAAATTAATGTTCTTATGTTAAAAATCTCATATATTTAATAATGATATTAGTTAACATTATTGAAATAAGTACAAAAATATATGAAAAAATAGAGTACTTTGTGTATCTATTAAAATAATATAAAGAAACAAATATTTTTTAATGCAATACTTCTGTTCCGAAAATTTCTAAGAGAATTATAGAAAAACTATTTGTTTTTTAATATAATCTTCCGTATATATTTGTACAAAATAAGAATATTAACATTATAACTTTGTGATGTTTTTTTCTTTTCAGACTCTACTAATTCAGATGAATGTGCAAGAACGTGGTTACATATATAGTAACCAATAATATAGAATCGAGAGGATGACATGTAATGGAATTAGGAAAAGATTTATAGCAAAATTTTATAAAAACGAACCTACAAGCAAAGCAAATTTGTAAACTTCCTCAGAGATTTATAAACTGGATCTGTGTACAAGTTTGAACATAAAATTGAAAAAACTCTCATGAGAGCAACCAAGAGAGAGCGTATGCAAAGTGTCGACAATTATCGATTCGAAATACATTTTATATAGATTAGATATTATTCTAAAAACGGTTCGAGATTTCTATAGATATCGATGGCATATGTAGAAATAAAGTTATAATAATAAATAAAGTTCTAAACTATATTTATTCAGTATTTATATTTTGTATATAATTATAGATATACGTATAATAAAAAAATATTTTTATTTAAATTACCCTCATTTCATAAAATAAATAATAATTTTTGAGACATCCTGTATACGGGATATAACTAAAAAATATAACTAAAAAATCTGTACAAACTTTGAGAATGAATTCTATGCAGTAAAACAATAAGAAAAAAGCTATATATAAATACAAACTCTGAAAAGTTTTGTTACATAGATAGCCATTAAAAAATGGGAAATTTCATAATTCTATTATTATTAATGTAAACACTAACTGCTTTAAATCTGAAAAAAATGTTTAAAATATTCTTTTTTGAGAATCTACATAAACTTTTGTACAATTACACATGGATTTACGCAACCGTCAAAAATTCGTTGTCCTAAATTATCTACATTAACGAGAGTTGAATGAACTAGCTATTTTAAATAACCCTAAACATAAGAACCTAATGGATTTAAACTTGGTGAACGTGAAAGCCATCCTACTGGCTTCACTCACAATCAGTGATCTGTGTAATTTAAACACTGTATCTTTTTAACGAAACCTTTTAAAACCCTTTCATATATATAACCTTTCTTTATTATTTTAGTGTACGATCTGTATATCTTCCAATATAATTTCTCACATATGGGGCCGTATTGCTAATTATATTGGTTTCTTTATTTATATTCATATTTCTATATGGATTTTTACTTGTGCATACTGTTTCCAATTGCTTGATAATCATTTCACTTACAAGTTCATAAACCCTTAATAATTAAAAAATTTGATTAATTAAAATTAAGTGGTTATTATTATTATTATTATTTGATTTTTAAGCCATTTATTTAATGGAATTTTAATTTACTTATTTGAACTTACGTAACATAATTTTTACAATTTCATTAAAGATTAATTGCATTTATCTAATCTCATTTTTATATTACTTTTTATATTAAAAAAATTTTACATTAAAATTTCTATTCATCTGTTTCGGCAAGCTTTGATCTAAGCGATATTATTTCTGGTTTTATGACGAGATCATAAACAATTCATCATGCGCAGAAGAACATAAGTTACCGTTAATTTCGACATCAGAATTGAAGATCTACAAAAAATACATTAATGAAGATGTCGGAATGTTTGAATAAAAGAATAAATAAAGAAATCGCGACTTTACTGGGACGTCACGGCATAGAACGGTAATGAATCGTGATGAATAATATCATCATTAATTGTCGTGACAGATTTCGTGATCTTATTATAGATCTTACGATAAGTGACTTCGCGTATGTTGGAACAGCTATGAAAAATGAGAAGTAACGAATTAACGACGGACGCTAGATCGATATTGTTTGACAGATATAAAGACGTGCTATTTCAACTGTGGAGATCTTACCTCTGTCAATATCTTGATACGAAATGTATGATATAATTTATAGAAGCATCCCAGTATACGTGCATTCCTCCTGAAGATTGCTGGACTTGTACGAAGCCAACTTTAATCGCATCAGATCAGATGGATAAACTGCAAGATATTCAGTTCACCGATTGTTCTGAGATTTGGAGACTATAGCAGTTACTTCATGGTTGAGGATTCTCCGATGATCACGGATGAAAAACAGTACGTTCGACTGCTCTTGTGGTAATTTTAGAGTTTGACCATTAAACACCAGGTACTTTAATGCGCATAGTCACGGCAGTTAGGTCAAGTAAACGAAACCAAGCACAGCCGCATTCTGCCGTAAAGATCATCATACCCAAATATTTACAGCGCGTCTGTTAAATGTCTCATTACACTTGATCGTTATATATCGACATACAGGTCTTCAATATATAATCTAGGTATATTATGGTCAAAGGCTAAAGGAACACTAACATTTCTAATTAATAAAATATGAAAAGTATCAAATATCTAATGTCTTTTATTGTTATAGCTCACGGCGCGGAGTTATTCAACAATTTAATCGACAGCTCTAATCTGCTGCGGCTAGAAGTTTACTTAGATTGCAGCGACTTCAAAAATAAAGCTGAACGAATTCTATACAAATCTATGAAACGATTGTGTTTCCATAAATGACGATGAGGTGCGTGCCTTCTTTTCTACCACTAACAAAAATTTTCACGAAAATTTAGATACTCTCATCACATTTCTGGATTTTTCTTTTCAGATTACATTTATACAGCAAAAAAATTAAGAAAACGATTGAAATGCTGAACATCCACGAGTGTCTAATAGCAGAATGGAGTGCTCGTATAATAATCGGTTAGTAATAAGTATTGTTCCGTAATAATTTAATAATTAGCAAAATAAATAGAAGAACTAGACGATGATACCTTTACGTCATCATCATATTCTCTCCATTTCCGAATTAGATAAGAAAGAGTTTTCCTATAATACTTATAAGTAGCAAGACTGCATGCACAGTAAGATTTATATTGTGATGTGCGTCAAAGAAGAACAACGCAACAGGAGAAGACGTCGCCGAAATATTCGATAATATATCCCGGCGCATCCGTGACACACTTTTATCTGTGTAAAACATGTTAAATAGTGCAATGTTAATTTATAAATTAGTATACTTAGTCGATATAAATCAGCTGCTGTTATATTCGTACGTAAACAGATTGATAACGTGCTAAATAAAATAGATGTATGGAGATATACAATAGCAACACCGCGATAACTCGTTTCTGCTGTATTTCGTTGTAAGAGTTCTTCATTCTGAATAGAACGTTGCAAATATACAAAAAAGAGAAGCATCTCTCTCCCTTTCCTCTCTCTTTTTCTCTGCTTCTTTTTTCTTTTATCATAACCATCGAGAAGCGTGTTTCGCTAAACATCAAATGCCGCAAATTATGCCAGCCACTTGAAATGACCGAACGGCGAACGAGAAACGCGCGTGGTTGGGTTTCTATTTTCGGCTGCGCACGCGGAGTCGATTAAAGGCCGACGACGCGACGGCGCGTTTGTAATCTCCAACGAATTTGATCGTTTCCGGACACAGCGCTGACTTTAATCGCGTATCCAGTATCCGGCGGTTGATTATCGCCACTACCTTGTCGTTCACTCGTTCGATAAATCGCGTAACAGCACGATGCACATGCGGCCCGCTTCTTCTCTGTTTTCCGGCTTCCGAGCAAAAATAGACGAAGCGCATACAAAGTTAGCAGCGACCATTACGACGTTTTTCTTCGACTTCCGTACCATTGAAGTCTTGCTAGAAAACTGTAGCATTAGAAAAGGAAAAATCGCTGTCTGTCGTTAATTGTGCAGGAATTAACGCATAATATTTATATTTATTGTATTACTGTATTCAATTTATTGCATTGCAACAAGTAAAATATCATGGATGAAGTGCTCCTTTCAAAGCTCATGATATTTAAATGTATATCTTTGAATGTCTTAAAAAAATAATTTTGACGAAAATTAAAACAAAAATATGCTAGTTTTTTAATATATTATACTATTATATTATATTAGAATAATTTTAATATATGTGATATCATATTAATAATATCAACAACGATATTTCAGAATTCAGCATATTGTAACGTCGAAATGTAATGTACACTTATTTCTTTTCGGAATAGAAAAGTTAACCGTCATTTCTATTTTTGATACATTATTTCCGATAAATTTCTTTCAGCGCACAAGCACGGAAAATACTTGGAAAATATTTTCTGAAAATTGCTGTCCCCCGGAAAAAATGAATACTGAATTTCAACAGCGTAGAAAAAAATCGTCGCGATTTCTTATCGCTCTTTTATCGAGCGAAGTTCAACCCTTCGATAATATGTCATCGAATAGTCATCCATCAAATACACCCCCAGTGTTATCGATGCTCTCCTTCTCACTACTCCTCCTCCCTTACTCAAACGTAACCCGAAAGAAGAAACTTCTCTTTCTGAACTAGTCTTTCGCTTGATTACTTTTCGAGCCCCGCGCCGAAAAATCGCCGATGCCGATCACGCGATGACCCGCGGATCATCAATTAGTCGAGCATCGATACGGACGCGGAGTTCGAAGTGAGATAGCACCTTTCGAACAAATAGTGAGAAAAAGACACAAGTGTCACTTGGTGCCGAAAGTAAAACCAAGGATCTCAAGGACTTCGCCGGATCTTCTCCAGTCGCCTCTCCATCCCTCTATCTCTCTCTTTCTCTTTTCCCTCCGTTTTGCCCGCCTCGAGTACCAACCGTGAAGATACTCCTCGGTCGACCAAGGGGTGAAAGAGAAGGACGAGGAAGAGCGGAAGAAAGAGGTGGAGAAAGAGGAAAAGAAGAATGGTGCGCCAGACCGAGAAGAGGTGGAAAAGAGTAGGAAGATCTCCGGATTTTCTCTGGGGGAGGATGTGTGTTGGAGGTCGCGAGACGCGGAGGCGAGGGACACGCACACACCGGAGGTCGCGCATGCGTCCGCCATTCTCGGCTAGAGGATGTTCGACGTTTTTTTCAGTCACCGGTCGACGCTGCGCCGGGCACCGTCGTCGTCGTGAACACGGCCGCGATCGCGCGGCGTTCAGCTGCTGGCTACCATCACCACCGCACACGTTCGCGCTTGACGCTCGCCTCGCGGACAACAGCCTGCGCTGGTGCCCGCGTGTCCGCGCGACCGACGTCGCGGTCGATAAGCACCTGACGAGAGAGGAGGATCAGCCAGGTGAAGGATACCCGGAAGAAGAGAACGAGGAAGAAAAAGAGGTGGTGGTGGTGGTGGTGCAGTGAATCAGTTCTCGGCCACGCGCTTCACGTGCTCTTCTTCCGAGACTTAAGATCGTGCCGTCGAAAGATCTTCTCTTTCTCGAGAAGGATCTCGCGTGTTCCCCCGCACTGATTGACCTCGTGGCGAAAATCGCAGTGCGACCGCACATCCTCCGGGGACATCGCGATATCGGGGCAAGGTTACTGTGCGCTCGTCACGTCCCCAGGTGAGAAACGCAGGTGAGAAGAATCACCGGGCAGGCGCATCGAGAGGTGCAACTCTGCACCTGAATTCGCTATCTCCCCGGCTCCGGAGTAAGATGCGATCGACGGGCACTCGTTCGCTACGTCGATCGCGACAGTGTGGAACAGCCCGCATCGAGCATCGGGATTAAAACGTCGGGTGTATTGAAAAAGGAAATCACTTGTCGTCGTATTCGCGACGGAAGAGTTGGTGCAACGTATCGAGAGCACGGAACATCCCCGATGACGCCAGCGAGAACGAACGATCGTTGGCGCGATTAGTCAAAAGCGAGTCGCGCGCGTGCGGAAAGGCAGACCGGACGTGCAGCAAGATCGGGCGATGAGAATCTCCCCCCGAACGGTCGAGGAGTCCCGGAACCGTCGCCTCACGCAGCCCCGGACGCCGAGGAGGCCGAGACGTCGTTAAAGGCCTCCGTAGTCGCCGGAGAAACGCCGCGCTCGCGAGAAAGAGGCACTCGACGTACTCGAGGATGTCGCTGCACTATCCTCAGGGATACCGGTACGGATCCGCGTCGAGGGCGGTCAGTGGGACCGGGGTCGGCGAGCAGGGCTCCGACAGCGACGTGGAGGAGCTCAGCGACCTCGAGGACGACGAGGACGAGGACGGGGCTCGCGAATCCGTCAACAAGCGAGCGATCGGGGAAGAAGACGAGGACGAGGATGACGATGACGTTGGAGAGAACGATATGGACGACGAGGACGATGACGACGATGACGACGACGACGACGAGGATGACGACGAGGACGAGGAAGAGGAAGGCGAGGGTCTACCCTATCCAGGCTTTATTCCGATCGTTCTCAGATATCTCGACCAGACCACACGACCGCGCAACTGGTGTCTTGCGCTGATTACTAATCCATATCCTTTTGTTACTTCACGACTCGGTATGGTAAACTCCGCTTTATACCACATACGTCGACCTACATACACATTTTCGTGCACTGCGCTCCAATCAACATAAAAATCGAAAACATTTATATAAATAATTTATAGAAATTCTGAAAGAGAATTAGTTTTTGCATATGTTTTGAGCATTTAAAGAAAATCTAAGAGATTAAGATTCGCCTCTCAAATTTCTGAAGATGAAATATTTGTGTCTTTATGATATTAAAAGGACACCTGATAAACCAGAACATTTTTTACACTTTTTTACGAAATCTCTCAATAATTAACAGGTATTTTAGGATGGTTTTTTTACATTTATATTGTCTAGATATATATTACAATCCCGATAAATATCTTTCTCCAAAACAGAATTAGAAGTGATTATTGGGGATATCGAATTTCTACGGTAGCTTTTGTGAGGGGAACATCTTTGTGTACATTTTACGAATACAGATTCGCTTTTCATGGTCGTGGTAAGCTGACGCGAACTGTTCCGGTCGATCTTCATTAGGAATTTATTTCATCTCTCTGACTACGCAAGGTTGCGCGTGCGTCAGCATTCGTTGTAACTATCAGAATTTGTTGATTTTCCTAAGTCGCTGAGCGGCGTATCATTGAATAAGATTAGATGCTGGAACGCGATATCGAGGTACACGCGCATTTATTCAATTAAACAAATTATCGACGGAAACGGGATTTTTACATATTCGCACTTATGCAGAATGCGCGATGAGTTCAACTCGATCTCAATAAATCAGCCACGTTATAATGTACATTAATAGATTGACAGCTAAAGTTAATACTATTTCGCGTTGGGATCTTTATAGCTCTAAAGAATAAAATCGTAAAAACATATGAATTAAAATATAAACCAATTATGCGCTGTTTCCAACATTCGAATAAGCGTTTGCGATACTGTTAAATTTAACGTGTCACAATAATCAAAAAATTAACATTTAATTGTAGATAAATTAGATTTTATTTCGAAATCAAATTAGAGTAAAAGAAAAGATAAATTTTACGGAAAAAATTGGGACAAGAAAAATTTCGTTTTTTCTGAAAAGTCGTTTCTCGGGACGTAATTCTGATACCTAGCGCATAAAAATTCGAAGGTTCGATCGATACTATCTGAAGGCGATTAAATGCCTTCTTTACGTAACGCTTCCAACGGCGGAAATTCTTCAAGGATACGCTTGCTCGCTCTGTTTTCGTACTTTTTTAACTTATGGAACTTCTCACGCCCTACGAACGGCGCAGCACTTCCGCCTCATTTGTTGAATGTAAAATTTCTGCTACCACATGAGTATTTGTTGCCGCGCGAGTAGCCCCGATCGAGTCTGGCGAACGCGGTGCAGCGGGTGCCGAGGGAGATCGGTCTGAAGACACCTTAAATAGGTCATTGATTGACCTATCCCCAGGCGAATCCTACTGCGCGCGTAGCCGCTTTCCACAGTGGCACAGAGAGAGTTCTCTCCTATCTCGCTCCTCTCAACGCGACGGTGGCGGTGAGAGTTCTCCTTTTTCTCCTCTGCACAGTGGCGTTCCCGTTCTCCTTCGTCGCGCATTTTCCTCACCCTCTCACGGCACTCGATCCCTCCTCCGGTTTCCCGGCGCGTACACGGCCAGAGCGCCTATATCCATTTGTGCGGGAAATTACTAAGGGGGGGGAGGGTATGCGGCGGGACGTGCACTGCGCACGTGGTGAGGCAGCGGCAGCGGCAGCGACGACGGCGGCGGCGACGTCCGGGCAAAGTTTAGTCGGCCGACCATCGGAGCAACAAGCGCCGAAAAAAGCACGCCGCGCGTCAGAAAGATCTCCATTGTGCGCGCGAGAACAATGGGCGCGGGTTGGAGCACGTCGTAGAACCGAATATGAATGCGGACCTCGCGCGCCTGTTTCACATTACCGCTGCAAAACCGTCGCTCGTCGCTCCTCACGCCGCTCTTGTCCCACTGCAATCGTATTTCACCCGATTTCACCGTAGCTCGTCGTTGAAACTGCGGAGTCCCAGATACCGCGCGATCCGAAATTCCCGGGTCCCTCTAGTAGGGGAAACCCTCGGGTATATATACTCCCTCAATCTAATCCCATAAAAAATTTAATAAATTTTTATATACTGCGCAGTACGCGCGGGACCAAATCGCGAGGATGCTTATTTCGGAACGAAAACACGGGTTCAATAACGAAAACAATGGTGGAACAACACGCTATTACATGCTGGTGCGTTTAAATTGCGATATTCGCGCAGCTAATTCATGTTGCGTAGAAAACCGCGATATTGGGCGTGGTTTCAATTTTGGAATTTTTGAGGTACATTTCACACAAGAATATATATGTGCATCAAAACGGCGGAGGCCTTGACCCATCGATGTTTAATCTTAAGCGGAACCAAGGGCGGGCCAGAGAATGTCAAATGCTGCATTTTTCCTTGAACTACTTGCTACAATTGTGGTTTATAACATTTACATATTTAGTTCTCTTAGCAAATTTAATTGTAATACATAAATAAATGCAGTTGCCTTTGATCTAATATTAATTTTAATATTAATAAAATTATAGCGATGAATTTTTTATTCAAAATGTACCATATATCATTCAGAATGCGTTCCAATCTCAAAAAATCAGTTGTTGTAATGCACATTGATATCTAATATTGTTTATTGATGTCGTCGTAAATTTAAAAAAAATCACGTATAAAATTGTAAAAAGATGATCTAATGTAAAAACTAATTGTGCACTCCTTCTAATATTTCGCTGTTCAATTAAATGTGTTTCTTTTTAACTCGCTATAATAATCAAGGACTAATTCCAAACTAAACAGACTGGGCTTTATCTCCAGAATCGGACGAAAGAAAAATATTCTTATTTTACGAAAAGAAATTGAGATAAAAAACTTTTTGTATTTTCAGGATATAATTATGATACCTAAGAAAAATTAAAAGTTTTTTAATCGTTGATCGATTTTCTAAGGAACAATTTCAATTTCATGCGTAAATAATGATTGATCCACTTTTATGACCCGTTGCACACACACACACACACACACACACACTAACAAATCAGGAAGTTCATGTTACGTGACTTATATAAGTTCGGGGTTATAAGCGGTTAACGC
This sequence comes from Temnothorax americanus, assembly GCF_048541705.1. NCBI lineage: Eukaryota > Metazoa > Arthropoda > Insecta > Hymenoptera > Formicidae > Temnothorax > Temnothorax americanus. The sequence continues at coordinate 3,544,100 of NW_027509360.1, read as the reverse complement.
AACTCGGATCAATAAAAAAAACGTCGCAATTCTTTCAATTCGCTGAAACCTATAACTCACGGGAATACTTTGCTTTTCTGTTTAGAAACTCAATGCGAGATTACGTGACAGTTTGCATGAAATGATGGCCATTAACAGAATAAACGGCCATCTTCCTGCTCCAGTTTAATAATTTGCTTCATTATTTAGGATTTAATATGATTACAGGTATCCTCCGCATTTAATTAATTCGTATAATGCTAATACTTATTTATGTAGACAGATTGTTTTATGCCAAGTCTTATAGTTAGCTAGTTTTAAGTCTGAAAGTTACACACAAGAAGAATATGTGTGTGATACATTGAACTATATTTTGTTTCCGAGAATATTATACGATTAAATTACTTCTTTGTTTTTTGATTCCTCACTCTTTATTACGTCTCATTCCTTTGGTTTCAAGGTTTTCATAAAGCGCGGCTCTAAAAGTAGTTAAATAATCCGTATACGTTATTAAAAAAGCTGCTCCTCCGGATGGGCTGACGTTTGCGAACTTTGACTACTTAATTGTCGCTCTTGTCCGACGCATGATTGCACTACTCTACTGTGTTGAATTGCACTCGAACTACCGATTGTCGCGAACGATCGGCTATCTCTACTGCAGTTATATTATTTTTTGTTTTTATTTCATTTCCATTACAGCGCGGACACCAAATCAAGCAATGCAATTATTTCCAAAAATTCGAACAAACAGCAAATATACTATTTTTATGTGGATTTGATTGCGTTGCCATATATACATGTGTATGTTCCAATATATATATATATATATATATATATATATATATATTTATAGATTTACATATTTAATTGGAACATTTTTTGCGTTATACAGACGTAAATATATTTCGCTTTTATCTTGACTTGGCGAATATTTATTGTTTAAATTGTAAAAATGCGTGGAATCATCGAATCCACAACGGAGGACTTTAATAAGTATTTAAAATATTTATAGAAAGATACGATCTCTTCCTGAAGTGCGCGTCAAAAAAAGAGATTGGATATTAAAAATGTATTGAATTTGTCGCTCCAAAGATGAAACTTGGAAAATGTAACGGGAAAACTTATATACGTATAATATCGCGCAATATTTGCGGTGCGTTTTTTTGCTATACGGTGGCGAACGTAATATTAAAGTAAGTAGGTGTCAACTTCACGTGGCACGACAGCCATGGTTTTGCGGTGAGCAATGCGATATTGCGACTATAATCAAAACCAGTGGATCGAACGTTTCGACCTCAAGAGCAGTTTCCTGTCGATCTCCCCACATTTTCGCGCGTTCCTCCATCAGCTTCTTTCGCTGGATCCTCTCGACGATGCGTTATCGATCGACGACGAATACGGGTACGAGGTCAGGACGTTTGTAGGACCGGGGAAAAATAATCGAGTGACTAAAGCGAGGCAATCATCCGCGACCTCGAACGTCGCCGGAAGCGGCAGTCGATCGAAACAATTTGCTCGGCCGCCTCGGCCGCTTGATTGTCTATTAAGCGCCGCGTAAATGAGCACCGATGAGAGCGAGAGGCGTCGATGAGAAACAGGTTGACGGGTCATCACCGACCGATCGACACATAACAGGCGCGTGCATAAAAATCAATCGCCTATCACAGAAGGCTCATCGGCGCTTTGTGTGTGTGTGTGTGTGCGTGCGTGTGTTTTGTGTTGTGTATGTGTGTTGCAACATTGCAATGCAACTGATATCGTAGTTGATATCCTACAGGTAGCGTCTGCATAAGAAATTAATATTAATTTATATCTTTGGAGCTATACGATGCAATATGACTCATTTTAATTAAAAGTAATTAATTAATGAAATTATCCATAATTATTCTAAAAGCCTTAAAACTTTGTTTATATATAATGTCTCACTAATGAACGCGACGTCTGTCATGACGTCGGTCACGACATTTGAAAATACATTCATTGTATCAAATTTTATTAAACTAGTAATGTTTCTTTAATCGATATTACTGACATAACATTTCTATTAAAAATTACAAAAAAATGTTAGTGCAATAAGACACCTTTTTTACCAAAAAAAAGTCTGTTTTCTGAATATTTTTCATATTAAATATAAAATATAATACAATAACAAGTTATCTTTTACAATAAAACTTCAACACAAAGCAATTAATATAAGTTCACATTAAACATAACATCTTTTCTGATGCGATTTGTTCGATTCTCTTTTCTTCTGACAAAAGAAACGATTTTTCACATCGGAAAAATGTACGAGCTGTGCAATGCAGACATCAAAGAATAATTTAAGCTGTGTGAAAACTTTCTGCATTAATGTATATAATTATTGTACGTACATAATTTATGTGTAATTAAATTTCTGCGAAAGCGCCCGCACATTCCGATCGGTCAGTGTCTTCAATGCTCAATGGCTATATTGCATTCTAAATCTCGCGTGCTTCCGCATCGTTCATAACACTCGACGCTAGTGCGAGATTTATGTAAACGGTCGCGTATTGTCGCAACGAGCCATGAGAATTCTGCAGCGTGCTGCAACGACATTAATCCTTACACGAGCACGTCGACCGAAACGGCCGAGACGGCACGGGTACAGATCACACTTATTTGCATAAAATAAATAAAAAAAAAAAAACACAACTCACCGGCCGATGCGCAACAGCGGAGTTGTAACCTTGCGTTGATCTGTGACATAAAAATATTTTTACAATTAAAGCAACGTCCAAGAAATAATTGATACTTGAAACAAATAATTATTTACGCGTCCGTTAAATTTAAAAAAATTTATTTTTACGTCATTTTAAATCTGATTTCAAAAATGCTGACGCGAGAAACAATCGCGGCCGCCATGCCGGAGATCGAACTCCGAAATTGCGAAATTGCCGGAGTTCGGCCTCCGGCATATACGTGAGGAGAGAGAACATCGCGTCTCTCTTATTCGCACGGTCGCAATATCACTTGCATGATTTTTCGCGGATTAATTATGCGAATGAGTTAACACGGAAATATGCAGCCGCTTGCGACGCCTTGAAAGTGAAAGTGAACCCGCAGGACTGACAGGACAGCCAAATAATAAACGAATAACAAGAAAAATGACTCACCTCACGATCGCTCCGCCGTCGCCCGATGCCTCCCAGGCCCCCTGCCCCTGCTCCACTCCTCGATCCTGCTCCGTTGAACCGTTGCATCTCCGTCGGCGCACTCACGACGCTGCAACGTTCACCGCGTATTTATTCACGTACGAAAATATCGTCGTTTGTGATCGCGCGACACTTTGCACGGCACTCCCGGGTATTATAATAATCTCGCGACGCGGCGCGTAGATGCTACGAACAAAGCTATGTCCCGCAGTTAGCAGGTAGACGCTAACATGGCGGAGAGAATTTCGTAAATCTCGCGACCAACTTCACTCGAATCGGCCAGGACGGCCAGCATCAACCGTCGAGCGAGGACGCTACGGTCGCTACACTCGCTGCTTGTCAGACGATTTTGATTAACCGCAATTAAATCATCGATTTACGAACGTTCTCACTCGCGTCTATCCCCCACGATCGGCAAATGTCGAAACACGAAATAGAATTCGCTCGCATTCTTTATCCGTGTTCCGAAGAACGACGGCAACAATTCATTCTGGAGTCGTGCGGCACGACGCGAGACGCGATTCAAGTTGACGGTTTGAGAAAAGCGAGACCGATCGTTCGAAAGAATGCAATCGAAAGTCAATATTCACCGAATGCGACACATACCTCGGCATTCGTCTTAAATTCCGCGAAGCACATTCCGCGATGAACATTCGATATCACATGCTTATACATCACGGTTTTTCGTAATCTCAACCGTCGAATTTCGGCGACACGGTTTACGCGCGGTGCCGCGAGCCGCGACCCGCGACGCCCGGCCCGTTGGAGGTGGGGTTGAGAAGCGAAGGTAGAGTGACAACTGCGACCACAAGCACGGAGCACGTTTGTTGTGTCTAGTTACTTTACCCCCACTCCAACCCTACCACCGGCAGAGGCGCTGCGGGCTGCGGCTGCGGCGCCGCGATCACGAGTGTGTTCGAAAACTTCACTTGGGTGCACGTTCTATCTTTTGTTACTAAAAATTGAACAAGGACCGAACACCGAACGCGCAGCCTTTATTACTTATTACCGTACTCATTCTCGAATCGTAAATCGTATTGTGTGTCGCCGGATCCGACGATTCCGACGGTTGAGTTGAGATTACGGAAAACTGTGATATATATATATGTGATATCGAATGTTCATTTAATACATGTGCGGAATGCGCGGAATTTATATACGGATACCGAATTGCCCCGAGGTTAATTGACTTTCGATTACATTCTTTCGGACGATCGGCCTACGCTTTTCGCTTTTCGCAACCGTCAACTCGACTCGCGTCTCGCGCGTCGGGTCGCACGACTCCAGGACAATGAATTGTTGCCATCGTTTTTTGTAACACGGATAAAGAATACGAGCGCATCCGAGCGCAGTCTCTATTAACGTCGTACGTTAACCCTATTTTATCGTGTTGTCATATATTTGACGATCGTGGGGGGTAGGCGCAAATGTAAATATTTATAAATCGATGATTTAATTGCAGTTAATCAAAATCGCCCGATAAGCAGCAAACGTATCGTCCTCGGGACGGTTCGGACGGTTGCTTGGTCGCAAGATTTACAAAATTCTCTCCGCCACATACTTTGTTGGTTGTTGGCGTCTACGGGACATCACGGGCCGACGGGCGTCGAGCGGATCGTAAGTTATTAGTTTTGTTCATAGCCTCTCCGACGTAATTCTTCCGTCGCCGTGCAATGTAGTACGCGCCGCGTCGTGAGATTAATATCGGGAACGACTATATTTTTGCGCCGACGGAGATGTGACAACGGACCAACGGAGGAGGACCTGGAGGATCGAGGAGAGGAGGAGGAGTCCTGGAAGAGATCGTGTGATGAGTATAATTATATATTCATTTATTATTTTACTGTCCTGTCAGTCCTGCAGCTAATTCCGCCACTTTTGAGGTTTAACTCCAGCGCAATTTTGCAACTTCGGGGCTCGATTTCGGTATATGCGAGAAAAGACAATCATAATTTTCATAATTTATGTAAATAAAAGTGAGGTATGTTGACTAGGGCACGGTGTGCTCCGCGGCACTCCATCCCCATTATTTATGTTGCCGAGAAGTCGCGGCCTCTCTCAGTCTGGTAGAGATTACGTAGCACGATAAACGGTTATCTAGGGCTCCGGGTCTTGCGACACCTACGGCTCACGTGCGGAGCAATCGAATTGATTATTGTCCGCTGGCGCTGCCACGCTTATCTCCGAGCGCGTTGAAACGGGGCGGGATTTATTTTTAGCAGCGCACGTATCCACGTGGATCTACGAGATAGAAGGCATTTGTCCTTTCGCAAAACGCTCGCGTTTATTCTTGTAACGATTTAATTACTCATTCCGGAAATGAGGAATGCCCGTTTCGTTTCTTCTTCCTGGAATATCCGAGCGTGAAAATAGTTCCGTCATGGCCGAATTCAACGCGGCCGTATGAAACACAGTCTGTTACCACCCAAGAGATTCTCCCGAGTAATTCTCTCATTTTCTGAAAGATACATTTAGAGACAAAAATAGAGAAATAGGGATTTAAAACATCTTTTTACTCCTTAAAAGAAACTCAATGACTTGCACAGTACAATTATTTATATTTAAAACAAAAAGTTAATAAATAAAATTGAAAGATGTTAAAAATTTTCTCCATTAATTTTATAATTAATTAAAAGTCTCTTCATTAATTCTATAATTTTAAATCTAAATGCTTAGAATTATTATTTTCTTATAACTATTAATTAATAACTTGGATAACTTTAATTAAGTTATAAATTGAAATAATTTTAACGAAATCGAGCACGCGCATTCTTGCGTTAGCTATTTCTGCGTAGAGACTTGTTCCTCGTGAGATTCGCGATTCGCGAGCGAGTTGCGCGAAAATCAGCGAAACCGAGTCGTCAGCAGGCACGATCGATGTAGTAATTCGAGCGTGAAACGCGGATGCTTTCGATTTTCCGCAGACAGAACGACGCGCTCTTTATCTGAAAGTCTTATTATGATTTCCGTCCGGTCGCAATAATACAGAAAAAGAAGAAAACTCTGAACAAATTGCATGTATATTCCGCCTTCCGGTTTTTGTCGTTACAAACGACCGCGACAAATTGCAGCGAACCTTCTTTGGTAGCAGCTGTCGAAACGGTTTTTGAGATGAGACCATCTCGAGAGAGTGGGAGAAACGTTCCTTGACGGAGAATTTTCAAGATGATTTAGATCTTTCCAGGCAACGTCGACTTCGTTGAATCGATCGTGGCGTGAACGACGAATCCGGAAAGGAGTTCGATCGCAGATCAACTTCCCTGTCACTCTACCGCGGCTTTTCCTTCGTATCAGACATCCTGTTGACTGAGCACCGATTGCGTGTCCCGGGTACCACCGTATGCCGTTTCAACCGTAGATGGAGAACGTTCCATAAAAAAGAGCAATTACTTTAATGCGGAAACATCGGCGGTATTACGGAGTAGAGTGTTATAAAGCGAAAATAAAATTTCAACTAATTAAGCATGTGATAAGCAAAATATAAATGGATAATCTTCTCTCTTATTTTGCTTTTTTTTCTTTCTAATTTTAACCAAATTTTATATTTTATTTCAAGAAGCCTGAAGTTTCAAGCATCGTGTACATACTCGTCAAAATATCGAAAATTGAAAAATTTTGACGTTAAATACATTTCAGAGAAGTCTCTTTCTCTTTTTTTCTTTACAAAAAAAGATCCTATATGTCTTATTTTGTAGAAAAAAATGTATTCTGGGAATATATGTATGATGTTTCTGGGACACGTTGTATACGACAGGGAATGCAATTGATATAATTCTGCCTTTTCTTACCTCGTCATTTCCACTTCTTTGTCGTTATTATTATAGAATTTAACAGTTGAGGAATGCAGTCATTTGTCTTTCATGTAACTGTTAGAAATGAATAACCTATTAGGGAAGGCTTGGTAACAAGAGCGGTGCATGCCTCGTAAGGGGATGAAAGTTAACAGCAACAACGACACGATCCATTAGGTTTCAGCGCGCAAAGTCTCTCTCGTATGTACATTCAACCGTTTTCTACTTGAGCGGATACACCTGTCGGGCGATGTGCTACACCAATGCGGAATCCATTGTGTGTGAATTGGAGCATTTGCTGAAAGAATAACAGAGCAATCATTTTGATATACGTAAACATCGTGCCTGTGCCGTTAATACGACTTTAATAATTACATCGATATTTTTCATGTGTCTGCGTTAATTATTCGGCTTTAATATGTTGAATGTCATGATGTCATCGGTGATATAATACTAACGTGTCACGTTACGTGCATACAAAGTGCAATTAATACGCATACACAAGTCTGTATTTAAAAAAAATTACATTTATACCGCTAATGCAGCAAAATGATTAAACAAAATGCCTTGCAATTAGAGCGTTAATAATTGTGTCACACTTCCTATAATTATTTGACGCCGATACTTAGAGTCAATAATCAAAACTGGCAATAAACATTTTCGGATAAAATTCCATTTTATTACCTTCGCTATTTCAGACTAAAGTAAAGAATAGTAGGAACTTATTCTTCTTTTAATATAATACATATTATTATTTTGAAATACTAATGTTCGGGTTTATTTTATAGGTATGTTATTTGAGTTTCTGGGCAATGTAAATCTTCGGTCCTAACAAAGGGCACCTGTCAACGTGAGGAATGCATGAATGTCTATCATCAATCACCTCCTTTGCATTAACGGGCGGCGACGCTCACCAAGATGTGAGGGTTGCATACTGGAGAGGAAGAGAGAGAGAGAGAGAGAGAGAGAGAGAGAGCTCGGTGGAGGCCAACCTAGTTTATTGATCGAACACACTCCGAGCACATTTGTGAGAGCAGATAACGCAGAAGGTTCCTCGCGATTCGCTTGTCAAAATCACCGACATGCTGCTTTTTAATGCGAGTTTTCCTCCGAGGCTTCCTCACCCACTCGTCGTTGCTCCCGTTCTTCGCCGGAAATGAGACGTTACAGGTGCTCGCGGCCGTTTGTGTAAGCACATGGGGAGGCTAAGAGTCGCTCGTACAAACGCTCGTCGATATCGGCGCTTGGCACGCGAGATCGTGTCGGCGTGATAGATCGCTATTATGATACCACCATTGCTTCGCGGGCTTTTGCGATCATACGGCAATTTATCATTCATCCGTGAACTGCGTAGATTGTACGATTTTATGTTTAATTCGAATCGAGAAGCGAGCGCTTTTGAAATATTGATCTATACAACACGAGCGTTATAAAACCGTCTAACTCGCATTTGAAAAATAAAGACGTCTTTTATAATATTAATATGTCAAATTGTGGACGTTTTAATAAACTCTTTTAGATGTCTTCGCGTTGCCTAAAGAAACGTTTTATCTATCGTGAAAGTGTCGTATGAAATGACAAATCCGATATTTCAATCGTTGGATATGCGTGAACAGAGATTGTTACGATTTAAATTAAATTTTTGTGAGAGAATCCATTTTTAATTAACTAAATGAGATTTATTATTTTATTCTCAGGGAGCTTTCTCAATTTCCCTCTTTCCGTAATACACATACCTCGAACTCTATATCCGTAATGAAATTTCTGCTGAGATTAGATGGAAATGTTTTAGGGAGCCTAATGGCAGATTGATTTGCGGGCAGACGAATCGTCGTGTGTCAATTTTGTCCTTTCATTAGGCTAATTACTCTCCAATCTCTGACTATATGAATATATCCTGAAGAGCCGTCCCATCTAACATCGAGATGTACCATTCCGTTCGTGTGATAAGCGGCGATCGATTTATTTTTAGTTTACCAATTTCCTGCGCGCCCGGTCGGACCATTTATCGTCCGCGCGGGTATCATAAAAAGTAACAAAGGTCATTTATGAAGATATAGACGGGTTCAAGTTCAGATGTCATACCATATATATGGCCCACTTATTTTCGGGCAGTTCTCTCGGCGACTACATATGTCGATCGATTCGGTTTAATTCGGAGACGCGGCTCGTTTCCATTGCCAATAATTAATTGAGTGCAACAAGTAGCGCTAAAAAGAATTTCAATCGGGATAAGGGATTGCGGCAATCCTTATCTTAACAGTGCTTCTTACTCTTAACCTTTCGAGAAGGGCGTCGACCTCGCGTGTAAGTCGATGTCAGTAGCCAGCTAGCTAACACGTGAACAGCCGCTTGCACGCGACGTTGATGAATATCGCGACATATCGTCTAACACACCGCAAACCAAGGGTGGAATACGAATCGCGGCTGCTAGGAAATCGATGTCTCGGTTTCTTACTCTCGTGCGTCACGCACTTCGATTTATCTTCGCATTAAAAGGATATCATGATAAAATGTTACGTTCTGTCATAAGTATTGCACAGATGGAAAAGATAATATTAAAAATACCTTACTCAGATATAAATAGAACAATCATATATGTTCAAATTAAACAGATGTATCTTTAACAAATAAAATCAAGAACTTCTAAAAAGATTAATTGATATTATTAAAAGTTAAGATTCATACTATAAATGTCGTTACACGAAATTTATGTTACATGTAAGATAAAATTTATGTTTAACATATAATAATTGTTTAGCATTTAAAGGATTTGAAAATGATATTATACTTGCATGTAATTAATAATCACATTCGATATTGAGATATCACAACCCTATTAAAAGCGGTAACTATACCGAAAACTGATAGCTGCTAATTATACGATCGGAAACTCGCTGCATCGGATCACTTGTACAAACATCTTGATTCTCGATTTCAATTTGACCTTATATCAAATTTCAATATGTTAGGACTTGATGTATATCGTGATGTAAAAGAAAAATTGGATGTTTAGACAAATCGTGAATGTAGGTAATAATGATTGAACAGTATAATGAATATTTTATTCAATATTGTGTATTCGTCTGCGGCATTTTTTTCCATGCGCAGAGATTAGAGACACGTGATTAGATGTAATCACACAACTTGTCTGTTTAAATTCGCGAGAAACGCGCGATATTTAGACGATAATCACTTGGCAACGACAATTAGTTTGCTTTTTACGGTGATCTGGTTTTCATCGATCGACGTCAGGAAAAAATTGCGCATTGCCATAATGAGATTACGTGTGCAATTATTAATACCGATGGTATTCAATCAAGACAAATGGTTATTTGATAAATACGAAAAAAATTCTTTAATTTAACTGCTTGTAGCAACATTTCGATGCTCAGTATATCATTTCCATGCAAATAATGGCGATGAGAACCATATTCATATATTATAAAAATTGAGAACTATTTATTTACAACATAAATGGTTATAAAGGAGTTAATGCATAATTGAGTGCGAGATATTTCTAATAGGTTTCTCATATACTTTTACAGCCCGCTCGCAATCTGTTACCTTTAATCGGCAAAAACTGAAAAATGCCTAGCTATCTTTTCCTTAACAAAGACTCACGTGGTTCGAAAGGGTGAGCATGATGGTGATCCTCCTGAACTGCATCACGCTCGGGATGTACCAGCCGTGCGTGGACGACCAGTGTGTAACGAATCGATGTAAGATACTGCAGGTACGTACTCATATCTCGCGACAGCTGGTTGGAAAAAGAGGAAAATGAATGTAGGAGAGGAACCGGCGTAATCCGCGTTATCGCATTCGGATTTAAGAAAGCGAAGTGTAGCGTATCGGATTTATTTAAGTAAGAGCCATTTCCATAAGAACGGCTCCCTTTTCGATCCCGAGTATCGCATTTGCATATTCGCGTGCCAGGGAGAAAAGTCCGATATCGGAATGGGAATATTTAAAATTCCATTAAGTCAACTTATGGAGAATTTTCCCGTGAAGGCAGCGATTATACGACGCGCTGTTAAGCGAGTTAATCGATTATGCATCTTGACACGGTTTCCGGCCGGCTCGCAATTAGTCCAGCGGAAAAGGTGGCGGAAAAGAAGGAGGAGGATGAGGATGGGATGGGATGGGAAAGAGATGAGAAAATTACTGACATGGTACAGCCGTTAATCGAAGCCTCTAATAGAGTGCGCTAAATCAATCATGGTGAATTACGTCGATCATACTCGGTTTTAATTAAGTCCCGTCCATTTCTTTCAGATGTTCGATGATATCATTTTTGCCTTCTTCTCCTTGGAAATGACCATAAAGATGGTGGCGATGGGGATTTACGGTAAAGGAACTTATCTCGCGGATTCCTGGAATAGATTAGATTTCTTTATAGTGGTGGCTGGGTAAGTATTTAATTCGAATTCATTAAGTTTCCTAATTTTCCGAGAACTTGTCGCGTTTCAAAAAGTTTTTGTATAAAATCTGCGAGAATCTGCATGAAATGCATTTACGATAGATAACAATATGGAATAAAAATACATAACTTATTCCTAGCAACAATTGTGATAATGTTACAATAATTATAATAATCAACTGAAATTATTTTACGTTTATAATATTGTATATATTTTCTGTTCAGATTATGTGAAAAATATATTATTACATTTTTTAAATTTCTCAATTTAATTTTTCTTAAAATTTAAATTCAAAATTCTTTCTAACAATTGTTTTATACGCGTTTATACAAATTATTAAATACAATATATTTTCCAATTACAAAAAGATTTTACTGTAATAAATTATAAAATAAATTGTAAAATAAATGTTAAAAAATATTAAAAAGTGGCTTGGTTGTAGCGCTTTCGAATACTGCCTAAACGTGGAAAATATGAATCTGTCAGCCATCCGAACGATAAGAGTATTAAGGCCATTACGAGCGATCAATCGAATACCAAGTAAGTAATGAGATCTTTGCGATATGTCAGAAATTTTGACAGTTAACTCCAGTTTGCTTCCGTCGTCGATTTCACGATGCATTGCCAGGTGCATAATCATCTCATATACAAATCGTAACGCATTCACAGTTGATTTCATCTTGGAATTGAAACGTGGCGAGGGTAGAGGAGTACATATAATCATATTAAACAAGAACGAGTAAAGTTGCCAAGAAGAGGCATTTAGCTACAAACGTTAAGATCGAAATTCAAGGATGAATTTCGCGTAAGCGCGAAATATGTACACGCGTCGCGGAACTCGCGACCTTAATTTTAATAGCAGATCCTTCAATGATCAATGTGTACATATATATATTATGTCCTGATTATTTTACCTCCATACTATCAAGGCATTTAAATCGTTTTTTAGAAAAATTGTACACAAGCTATTTTTAAGGCAAAATTGAATAATATAAAATCTTATTGTGGCTTCAAATTTCTTTCTCTGAATTTAAACGTCAGATATTGAGATATTTAACGTTGGATGCTAACCAATTTTTATGAATAATGATTTCACCAAAAACTATTCCTTTTTTTATATAAATAGCATAGATATTTGTCAATATGCTTATTATTAAAATTAAAAAATTAAAATTTTGAATTATTCCGTGCAGAATATATTTTCAATTTGTCGCGTGTATTTGTAACAAAGAAAACAATCAAGATAACATTAAACTATTCTTACCTCGGATACCGAAATAGGCCGGTATTCATAGTCGGTTCTTATTTCAAGACCGTCTCAAGTAATGTTTTAAGATGCTAATACGGCTCTGTGATTGGTTCGTAACATCTTAAGATTGTACTTAAGACACGGTCTTAAATATAAGAATCGACTATAAATACCGGTCTATTTCAGTATCCGAGGTAAGAATATCCGCGAGCATAATCGATGTTGCCTTTGTTCAATAATTCGATAACGAATTATGATGATAATTACACATGGCATTATACATTTGCGTGTTATTAATCGATTACGAAGTGTTATTTTCACGAACACCTCCGATAGGTATGCGGATACTGGTGATGTTGCTGCTCGACACCCTTCCCATGCTGGGCAACGTCTTGTTATTGTGCTTCTTCGTTTTCTTCATATTCGGCATTGTCGGCGTGCAGCTGTGGGAAGGCATACTGCGTCAACGCTGCTTCCTCAAGGCTCTGCCCAATGTCAAGTATCCCGAGTAAGTCGGCGAGAATCTTAAGTTCCGCGGACTATTTGTTGACTAATTTTTTTGTTTATTATTATAAATGTTCGACTCCGATTTCTTCACGTTATTGCGCCTCACGCTGCATTGCATTTTTTTCTCCTCTGTCTGTCTTTCGATTGCTATGCGGTTTGAAGCGCTCCGTCGCCGATTGTCGCATTTCCGCGAGACGGCGAAACATAATAGAACTCAATAACTCACATCCGGCAATTCGGCATTAACCATCAGGAATTTTTTTGCGACATCGTATATACTGTACATACGTCGTAAAGCATCGCGTTCAGCGCAAAATAGTCTCTCAATTTTAGCAATTTCTATCTAAGGTTTATCGTAAAAATGGTGGATTTTCAAGATCAGCATTTCGAAGCACTTTAGCTTTTGCGTAAAAACTTTGGTCTGGGAGCTTTTGCAATAACATACGACGGAATACAGTAAACGCTATGGCCCCACGTGCGAAACGATCAGGAGGAGTGATTTTCATTTTACATGAGGCATATTTGCGTTTACCGTGTTCAATGCATGCTATTGCATATAAAAAAGTCTATTACTCTGCGTACGCAATTTTTTGCTCGACAATTTTTTTCTTAGATAGAATATTTCTATTTGACACGGTTGTAATTTGTTTACGTCGCCTGAGACGAAACGGGTTCCCTCGGGATTTTAGTTGTGGGACTTGCGTCTGATGCGAATGGGATAATCAAAGGTTCGAGAGCGCGGCGAACCAGCCGCATTCGTCACATACGTGGACGCGATTCGGCATCGAATTAACGACTTGGTCGTGCGTTTTCATTGGCGCGGAACCTAATTGTAATCTAATATATCCAGATTGCATGGCGAGTAGCTTCAATTGTCGCAAAGCATTGCTTGCCGAGTTTTTCTTGCTGTAAATTTAACGCTCTATTCTTCCTTCGCTCTCTGTCTTTCGCCAGTTCTTCTCTGCGCCAGTACTTCGCGCTCGATCCGCTTCCAGACGATCGATATTTGCTCAGAATACAGTGCAAATTTCGTAATTCACGCTCACTCCGCTCGGCTTATCACGAAACTACCCATAAAATGTAATCTCAAACTTGAGATGGCCGCAACTTAACGAAAGTGGATAATATGGCTCGGCTACAATAGCCATAAGAGTATGCAGTAAGACGTAAGCATGAGGCTATTGGACCAACCACAGATCGATTATTCTTGGATTGTAAAAATCCCATTAACCAATAGCTTACTGGTTACGTCTTACTGCATACTCTTTACGGCTATTGTAAACGAGCATTTTAGACCTTACTTATATGTAATATTGCGTTTATCGTAAATAACAGAAAATATATCATGAATAATTTATCCTACATTTTTTTTCTTATATTTCTTAAATATTATTCTTTCTTTTTTTGCGGGATATTTATTATTACGTTTTTATGTCCTATATATGCGATATCTAAACATAAAAAACAAGAACAATTAATTTCTCTTAACAGTATTTTTTCATTGTTGGTAACCTGTTTGAAAACTTACGCGACTAGTTGTTGACACAAGACAAGTCTTGACATAAAGGAAGATCTGTAACTATCGAATATAAAAATTTCTAGCTATTTTTCTAAATAATAGTTATAGCAGCTATTTTTCAAGCTATTTTTCTAAATAACATTTATACAAAACGTAGGCACCTTTTTTGTCACATGAATAATTTAGTATGTGGCAATAATCGACCTTATTCTGTCGATCTTAACATATATAAAACCTAACATGTAAAACCTTTTTCAAAGTAAATATAATTTTAAAAGCATATGACACTTACAGCGACCTTTCTGTCAAATGTTCGGATATCGATTTGAGATTGTTGGCGCGTTCTAGATGAGAATGATATCATCGGTGGCGAAAGGGACCCTGAGAAGTTCGTGAAAAGCCCTGGATGGATCAGTATGTTCTACTTCCTGAACTTTTGCTTTACAGAAGTATATCACGTTAGGCGATCCGAGACATTCTTCTTACTCTCCTCCCTCTTTCTCTTTCTTTCTCTCCTCTTTTTTCTTTCTTCCTCCTTCTTCTGTTGCTCGTGACTAAAAAAAAAACCTAATAGACATGTAAGTACATGACCCCAGGCCCAGGGAGGCAGTGACAGGCTATTGTTTCGCTGTTGCAGGTTACTCTCGGACGAGTACTCGGTTCGATCACGCATTTAGTAAGCTCTAGTAGAGAACAATGTGCTGTACATACGTATATATCTTTCTCTCTCTCTCTCTCTCTCTCTCTTTTCTCTCTCTTTCTCTCTCTCTCTCTCTCTCTCTCTCTCTCTCTCTCTCTCTCTCTCTCTCTCTCTCTCTCTCTCTCTCTCTCTCTCTCCCTCTCAATATCAATCAATCAATCAATCAATAACACATACCTATATAAATCACAGATTATACATACACATAGCATCCATATGTACATATATGTATATACATGCAACCATACGTGATGTGCATATGTATATATTATCTCTCTCTTTCTCTCACTCTCCTTTCTATCTCTCCCTCTCTGTCTCTTCCTCTCTTATCTCTTCTCTCTTAACCACTGTAACAGTGTGCAATTGTACCGTATAGTATGTACTCACATAGAGCATGTCGACTCGACCGACAACGAATGAAACACTATTTCGTATACTGGCTGCCGATCGAGAAGACGATGAGTCCGAGATCCCCGAGAGCGAGAGAAGAGATCAACCCTCCTAAACTTTGAGATAATATTTTAGTGTCGGGGCTACTTCACCATTTCCACACTTAATCGTTCTAGCACCGAGGCTCTCTCCTCAATACACACGTTGTACATAAATCGCGTGGTACGCGATTCGGAAAGCGGGGATGGAGGGAGATCTGTAATTTGTGGGCGATCCGGAAACTCCACATTTTTCTACGAGATTACTCCAACACTTCGGGATCTCTTCGGCTACTTTGATGCACGAGTCGATGTTCTTCCTCTTCTTTGCTCTGGGCATACCTTTTTTTGATTCGCGCGCCTCACTCTCACTCTCACTCTCACTGTCTCCTTCACACTCTCTGCCTCTCTATTTTATTCTTCCTCAGCGTGTGTCTAGTCGGTAAGCGTTAACGATGCTTTCTGCATATGTGAACTATCGATGTGTGTGTGGCATCGGTGATCTCTGTGGTTTCACAACATCGCACCGCTTTCACGATAGCATATCCTTCCTTTATACATATACAGAGCGTTCCGGACGATCCATGCACCCACATAACGAAATTTTTAGTCCATAGATTTGAAGTTGACATTTACTTGAAATGGAAAATTTCTCTAGTTCTTTATAAATCAAGAGAGATCAAAGCTTTAACATTTCAAGGAAAGATGGAGATTATTTTCTCTCAAGGATCTCATTACGTGAGACATGGACGCGGTATCACGGACACTCTCGGTATCAATGACGTTGCTGTCAATGATTATAGAACGAGCCGAACTCTAGATTTTCACGTCCGCACGTCTCTGTTCCCGTTCGGACCGTACAATTACGATACGTTTAAAGAACAGGAAGCTTCGTCGCACATTTCAAGATTTTATAGATTCATACTTGCGCGCACCCGGGTGCCCCGGAGTCATTTTAATTCCAAACTCACATGGCGCGATAGCGCAGCAAGAGAAGTAGGCTCCATAAAGCTCCAAGCCCAAGCCCAGAGAGAGCTAATTAAACGCGCGGTGCTCGCGCGGTCTATTCCGGTATACGTAGCAGCTATTTTCGAACGTTTATCGACTTCTGCACTGGCGTTGCGGCCGTTCTCGCGTTCTGGTAGCGCAGCGCTGGAGCCGCCCGGATAGCGATGGCCCTGGAAAGCGATCAATTCGTAATTTTTTAAGTATGCAAGCCAAAAGTATTCTTGAGAAGGCACCAACGTCTATCTTGCGATTACGATATCGGAATTCGAGCAAGTGTCAAAAGCAATATCGCAATGTATTTAACTTCACGTGCAAGAATGTTCGAAGTAATACACATTTGTAGTTTGTAGAATTTGTAGAATTGAAAAATTTATCTTAGAAACTATTATGTATCTGTTCGCTTTTTCGAGAATATCGAGATGCCATCGCTACTCGCACAGAGCTCGCTGCCAAATACGCTCACAGATGTACAAAGCGATCAGATTTTTATAATTATGATCCCATAATCTCTAGTCATTTCTGCTCTGGGAGATAAACATTATGATGATAATAGACTAAGTGGTGTACTCTCTAAATATAAAAATTAAGATTGATCGTTTGATTGAATTTAATTACAATTATTTCCATGTTTTTTGTGCAGCTTTTTTATAAAGCTTTAGACATCTTTTTGGAATCATTTTACGATTATTTCCAAGTTAAATTAATTTTGCATCAAAATACAAGCACGAAAGTTTATTGCAACAAAATCGTGACAAAGTAATACATTATGGGGATTAATATATTGTTTAAAAGTAGGACATCCGGTCACCTTATAAATATATAACATATGAGAGGATCTAGAACGATATGGGCACGATCAGCACAGCGAGCACAAACGTGAAGCACACGCCTATGCCGCGTTAAAGGCACGCAAATTAAGGAGAGCACAGGCGATCACGTGCACACCGCTAATTAAGCATACATAGCGTGTGTTTGAATAACGTAAAATTATGTCGCATTATTTTAGCAAGTGTAACGCTCCATAATGCACTATTCCTCTATCCATATTTTTCTGTTCGCGATCAATGAACTTTATTATAATACTATATATTTTAAATGAATTACATCAAGAAATGTGATATGTCAGCATGACGCTGTTAGAAAATTTAAGAATTTCAACGCAAAGCTGGATAAAGTGCGAAGTGAAATCAATCATCCGATTTTTACGGGATTATCAATCATGACAACGTCTAAGAATCCAGAATAAAAGACGCCATATTGCGATAGAGGAGTACAATCGAGCTTAGAGAAAGATGGCACAGTACCGTTTAATCCTAAAGGGCATAGCATAAAACTATATGAATTGTCCGTGAAACTTGAAACGTCACGTATATTTACCCATATTTCACGTTAATATATTCAGGATTATATGAACGTATTAACCCGCAAATGAAAGAGAGAACGTCATCAATTTTATTTTCTGCTTCTTTATACATTTCAATATATATATATCTAATAAAAATATCAAATAAATACTTGTCTAATAATAATATTATTAAGTAATTACTTATCATTTTGCCATTTATATTAAATGATTATCTGATTCGCGACCGTCTCTCCGGACATCGAAGCTCAAATATCCTTCGGGGACTTTTTTTAAAAGCAAGGTTTCGTTTACGTGCGGCTCGACAACGGCGTAACTTGCAATCTTCGAAGCTAGGAACGACCGTTCATTTTCGGCATCCATGGTATTGCCGATGCGATAGTTCGACGACGCAAAGAACGCGTTAATTGTGTTTCTTTTCGCACCATAGCCGACTATTTTCGGCGCGATACCAGCCGCGTGCACGCAAACTCGTGTCGGTATACGTACATCTGCATTTGTCTATATATTTCTCTGAACCGTTGCGCACGTACGTTGTACATCAGCATCTATATATATATACGTGTACGTATATTCTATACTATATATGAGGTGTCCGAGAATCATCGGACGAGCTGTCGGACCAGTGATATAAACAGAGTCGAAAGTGTAAGCATGACAAGGCCGATGTGGGAAACGCGCGCCCGATTTCCTGAACAACACGCGCTTTATTCGAAGCAATCTCGGTACGAATACCGTGCGTTAAACGTGTATCGATCAGTTTTGCGAATCAATGCCACAGCCACGTCACGCTGACAATGATTTGCGCGTTGTAGGTCGTTTACGATTAGCCTTTATATATGCATATACATCCTTCAGATCCTATAGCCCGGGAAACTCCGATCGATCGCATTTACATATTTTCGGTTAGGTTCCCGTATACCCATTTACACAAAAAGCCGCACTGGGAGCTCCTCCGGTAATTCCATGACCCTCTGAATATTATATATTATGAATATATGAATATATAGGTATATAGAACGAATTACTAAAAACCATCACGAAATAACTTCTTATTATTATATATCTCACAATTTGGTTACAATTTCTTTTTTCGGAAAAATTGTGTATCTTCTATTAAAATTTAAAATTATTAAAATCGTACACATATCATTGAACTTGTTTTTTTTTTCTTTCGACAAAATCGCCGCATTTTTAAATATTACGAGATTTACCAAAGATAAAACTTGCTTGATGCATTATTTTGTTTCAAATATTTGTTTAACCCTTAAATTCCACATCTCTCAAGAATCTCGTAAATGACTTGAGGGGTCTAAAAGACCCCAGCATGAAAAATGTCTCCTTACTCATTGATTTTTTTATCTTTAGTTATGAAAATTTTTTTCAATGTTCAAGGCTTAGAAAAGAGAATAAAATGCTTATATTGTTAAATTTTTCAATTTCAACGAAGTATAAAAAATTCAGTAAACTGAGTACTGCTAAGTGTATTACAAACGGGTAGGTCAATCACTCAACTATCATCAATGGGAGCATGAGCTCCATTTTTGGCAAGAACATTTGAAAATATATCATTGTAAAGGGTCTGGGGTCCGCTGGACCCCACGGGGCATTTAAGGGTTAAGTTAGTGCATAAGAAGTTATTTTAAACGACAGTTCCTAGTGACTCGTCCTGTATACATTTACGTTATATATACTATATATTATATCAAACACGTTCTGCATACCTACATACAATGTACGCATAAAGCGAAGCATGCGAAGAGTGCATCCGTGCATAATAAGGCATATGTGCGCAAGTCTTTAAACTTAAGAATCTATCTATCTCGTGCGCAGTTCAGTGTGCGTAAATTTTTAATCGTCGCTCTGTTGATTTTCCAGCGGTCTGGAGAAGTATTTCGAGTATGGGGGTCAGGATTACATTTGTTCGCGTCCCGACGACAGTGGGATGCACCTTTGCAGTAATCTGCCGCCTCTCAAACTCGGTGAGTACGTCAAAAAATTTCGGATAAACTTGCAAAATAGCATTTAATAAAATAAATGAGCAGTTTCATAAATTTAACTAAATTTAACTCTCTAACAATCCACGTGGAGTTAAATAAAAAATGCTTTATACAAGATACTCCAGAATTTTTCTTTATTCCAAGCTCCCCAATATTTTGAATCCATCACGTTATCCCACATTCGGATAATTGATTGTTTTATCACCGTAATCGAACGCAACGGCGTTTTTCGCATTCAGGGAACGTGGTGTGCAACAGTACCGCTGTGCCAAACAGTAACGTCACGTTCATCAACAATGATACCTGCGTTAATTGGAACTACTACTACACCGAGTGCAAAGGCCAGGGCAACAATCCATTTCAAGGAACAATTTCGTTCGATAACATCGGTCTCGCCTGGGTCGCCATATTTCTTGTGAGCGCTTTAGTTACTCGTCCTACATTTGTTCAGAATAATTTACGTATGCATGTGTACGTGTACTCGAACACGTACATGCGGCACGGAATATTTCTCCCATCTATAAGTAAAATACTTTTGCGGCGCCCGAAAGTCGATGGATACGGATCGCGCACATTAGTGCCAGGAGAAAAATTACGCTATCCACTATATTACGGACGAATTGGTTTTTATTCGATAAGACGTTATCGCGAATGAGTAATGTGCTAGCTGGAAGGCTTCGTATTTCTATATGGTGAAAATGTAACGTGTTTGTAGCCATGTTTTTCCTAAATTAGCTTTCTT
This sequence comes from Temnothorax americanus, assembly GCF_048541705.1. Lineage (NCBI taxonomy): Eukaryota > Metazoa > Arthropoda > Insecta > Hymenoptera > Formicidae > Temnothorax > Temnothorax americanus. The sequence continues at coordinate 3,523,220 of NW_027509360.1, read as the reverse complement.
CAATTTTTAACGAAAATTCAGCCGTAACGTTTTTAATATCTTTAGTTCGTAATTTATTAATAGATTAAGTGTATCGCCTCATTCGTCGCTATTTCGCCGAAACGCTGAGTGGCGCAATCGTGTCGATTTGTAGGTAATCAGCCTGGAAGGTTGGACGGACATAATGTATTACGTGCAAGACGCCCACTCATTCTGGGACTGGATATACTTCGTTCTCCTGATAGTCGTGAGTACTCCATTTCCTACCTCAATTGCACGGCGAGCGCAATATGTGAAACATAATATGTGCTGAGTAATATGTCTCTTTAAAATAAATTTTTTTCACAATACAAATAATGATAACAACCATCGTATGATTATATTCACGCCTTTAATGATTAAGTAGAGCGAAATTGTAATCTGATTTACGAGGAGATAATAAACATAATATATAAATATAAATATAGAACAAACGCGGAGAATATTATGAAAGAATTAAGGGCCTGTGAATTAAAAAAGGCCTGCGTTTGCAGATCGGCTCCTTCTTCATGATCAATCTCTGCTTGGTCGTAATCGCCACGCAATTCTCAGAGACGAAGAAGCGGGAAATGGAGAGGATGCGGCTGGAGCGCGCGCGTTACCATTCGACCTCGACGCTCGCCTCGTCCACGAATACTTCGGAGCCTTCTACTTGTTACGCCGAAATCGTCAAGTGGGTATTTGTCATCGTTGCACATCCTCCGAGGACGCTGTTCACGCGAACCGGATTGTTCCTCGTCCCTCATTCACCCGCGAAAACCAGCGCTCGTGCTTTACGATGGATGACGATTTGATGTCTTTTTTTTTCCAGATACATCGGCCACCTCTGGCGACGGGGCAAACGAAGACTGATGAAGAGATATCGCTTGTGGCTGTACAGGAGGCAGCAGAAGCGGGAGCAGAATCTACTTAAGGAACCGCAGAGTCAAGTACCTCATTCGAATACCGCTGCTGTTGGACCGAATCGCGTACCGGGCGGTAAATAAATTTAAATAGAAAATTTGAATTAATTCGTAAGTGCTCGCGCGCAAATTAAACTAATACAGACGCATTTTAATGCTTATAAATTATTTTGTTTAAAACATGTCTTAATTTATAATTAAATATAAATAATAATGAAATATAAATATAAAACATTTTGTTTACACATAAAATATATCTAAATAAACTAAAATTTGGATTAAATTAATCTCCGTACGAACACTTAGGGATTAAAAAAAAAGGGAAATTAAATATAAAACTTGAAATGGAAGTCTTGAAATATTCCTACGACGCTAATATCGGCCTCGAACTTTCGAAATTGTTACATGTTCAGATAGAAGACTACATCATGGGAGGTGTCCGCGACTTCTCGCCGCGCTAGAATATGCGGAGCAACAGCAGCAACAGCAGCAGCAGCAACAGGCTACCAGTGGCAACGGCGGATCTGTCATCGATTTCGCCACGATCACATCCCCGACGCAATCAGCAGTGGCAATCGCCGCCCCCGTGACCGTCGGCAATAGCGTTGGTGGTAGCGGAAACCTGGGCACCGCGCCTCGAGCCAGCCCCGAGGTTTCCGAGGCCGAGGCTTCTGCGAACATGTACCACAGATTGAGCGTTCATCGTGCCTCCTCCGTATCCTATAACGGAAGCGACAACGCCGTTGTGGGAAACGTGGCCGAGGCAAGTATACATATTATAGATATGAGCATGAATATGAGAACACATCACGAAATTTTTCACACGTTAAAGACGAGCGGCGAAATTAAAGTTCAAATAAAATATTGGAAAATAGTTTTCCAATAATGTATAATGGTTAAATAATTTATTTATTTATTGAACTAAAGTGTAAGATAAATAACGAAACGGTAAGTTTTGATTTTAGTATTGGAGGATTATTCATAACGTTATTTCGTTTCTCCAGTGGGCTCAATTACGCCGCTTGAGCTTTCGCTCTCTAAAAATATTACACTCGACTTTGATCTTAGTAAGCAACTGTAGGCAAGCAAAAACATTTTTGAATGACTCGTTTAGCGCTCTTCTCGTTAAGCTATTCTCTTTGCTGATATTTATCTTCTGCTTTATATCGATAGTAGTGTATTTCATAGTAATTATACATGCTTTCCGTGTAGAAGAACATTAGCATTTTACGTTTCGGTAATAGACGGTAATAGAAAGTACGTTTGCACAAAAAGAACGGTGATTTTGAGCTTTAGGTACGGCAAGATATCGTGCATAAAGTTTCTTCCCTTAATGCTACAAGTTTGGGCCGAGAACGGTTACGAGAGAGAGCGCCTGTCGTAGTGTACAATATGCGTAACGTATGCTTGATTATCGCCTTTTAGACGAACAGCACGTTGTTGAGTCCACCATGTACGCATTATCGGAGAAGAAGCAGCGTAATGTTTAGCGACGTGGTACTGCTCCATGGCAGCAATAATGTCGGGAATGCGTTGCAGCCAGGGTTGACGGTGACACCGGGCGAACGTAACGTCTGCTCGAGCGAGAAGATGACACAGACGGGCGATGGTAACGTTTGGTCCAGTCCGCTGCCGGACCACGCACAGGTAATTTCTAACTGCCGTGATTGCTCCATAATTTAAAACGGAGGTCTCTTCCTTTCTTAAATAAGGCGTACTGTCGCAGATGCAAGCTGAGCTGGGTGGCAACGAGGCTATGACGTGTCAGGAATTGTTGGCTCTCAGCGGTGCTCTCAGCGCTGCTCTGCCCACCGGCCAGCTAGCACTCGATTCGTTTCTAAATTCTCTCACAAAAGGCAAGTTCTATTTTATGTACAACGAACATGATTTATCATAAAACTGAAATTGATGAATTATTACGGATTCTTATGTAAAAGTGTTTCAAAGATCTTTTAGACTTTATATAAGTTATTCTTACATTCAATTTTCAGAAATATTATAAAATGGAAATATCAAAACGATAAAATTAGTTTATACAAATATTACATTTTTAAGATATTATAAATTTTGATAAATGTGAATGCTTTCGAACTATGATTCTTATTCCCTTACTAAATTTAGAAAATAATTGCAACAGCTAAATAAATTTATATAGTCAAGACAAAAGAAAAAAATGTGAAAATGAATTAATATGCGTTTTATAGGTATAACAGATCGTCACATCACGTTGGAAGATCGCACGCAATGGTTGACGTCTGACGTTGACAATTGTTCCTGTTGTTGCGAGCTGCAGGGAGGTGATCAGTGGCCGGACGACGGTGAGAAGTTGCAAAAGTCCTCGCGGCCTAGACGGTTTCTGAAACGCGCCGGTAGCTGCTGTATTTGCACCTTACGATGCATGAGACGGTGGATCAAGAAACTTGTCGAGCACAAATACTTTCAGCAGGGTATTCTACTAGCCATCCTCATCAACACTTTGAGCATGGGAATCGAGTATCATAATCAGGTGATGCCTCGAACCTGACTAAACATTACTTCGATGCCGCTTCGGATCTTTTTGGCGTAGCGTCAAGTTTTTGATAGGAAAAACTACTGTGTAATATTATCGCAACTAAAATAAAGATAATACTTTGCAAAATGTGATTACTAATTAGGATTATGTTATGTGTACGCAGCCGGAACAATTAACGGTGGCCGTTGAGATAAGCAATATCGTATTTTCGGCAATCTTCGCAGTGGAAATGTTGCTTAAGGTAATAGCGGAAGGTCCGTTCGGTTATATCAGCAACGGCTTCAACGTTTTCGACGGCATCGTCGTCATCCTGAGGTAGGGTAATTTTCTTCATAAATGTTTATATATATCATATAAAGAAATAACAGCACTCGTATATATACGTAAACGATAATATTAAATAAACATCATGTACGTAGTACTGATGTCTTGTAAAATACACACACACATACACACAAAACTGTCAGCGCAATTCCCTCAATCTTATTTCGATTTTACGAGAAAGCCATAATGGATGACGACGGATTGTTGTGGCTGTCTCGTAAAATCTTTCACGAACTGATCGTCTACATCGAGCTAAGAAACGATATTGCACTTCTTGCAACGTATTTACAGCGTCGTCGAGCTCTGCCAGTCAGTCATAGAGGGCCGCGGTGGTCTTGGCGGTGGTAGTTCCGGTCTGAGTGTCCTACGTACCTTCCGCCTTCTCAGGATCCTGAAGCTGGTGCGATTTCTGCCCAATCTACGACGACAGCTCTTCGTGATGCTGCGCACCATGGATAATGTTGCCGTATTCTTTTCTCTTTTAGTACTTTTCATCTTTATATTCAGGTAAGTCGCCGTCTTATCTTTGTCCGCGTCAGCGATACTGCCGGAAATACCGGGCCTCGGGCCCGCGTCGCCGGATCTTCTCTCCGTTTCCGACTCTCTGTTTCTTTTCTCTTTTTTTTCTTGCGTGTGTGACCGCTCGCCCACTTCGCGAACCAGTATCATCGCCGATGAGATTAATTCGATGAGTCCAACCACGAGAAAACCGTTCGACCGAACCTACGCGTCGCGGATACAGGGCGCTATCGCGTCTTCCTGTTCTAATTATCATCTCATCAGCCTAGTAACGTTTGCATGTCTGGCAAGGCGGATCGAAGTTACGAAACTGCCGATAGGTATTTGTCAAACCAAACAAATTGGGCAAGAACTTTGAAATATGAAGCGTCGATGACGATAATAGCCATTGATTCTAAAACAATATAAAATATCTGACTGGAAAAGTTACGAAAGAGCTCAATGGACTTTGTGTGTTCCATAATAATATTTATATTGTTTTTGGTGATAATGACGATAGAAGCTATGTTTAATAGTTAAATTTTATCCATGCTACTCGGTTGTTTTGTAAATATAAAAATATGATATCAACATTCTTATAATCCTCTTTAAAAAATAAGAATTTAAGATGGATATTGAAATCCTAAATATTAAAAAATTCTCATATTTAATTTTTTTTATTTAAATACTATATATGTTTGATAAAACATGTAAATTCTCTCTGAATTAAAAATTTCTATCTTTGTTTCTTTGCGTTTTTCTTTATTAATAATTTATTGAGCATTACGTTAAATTTAATTATGTGCATGGACCACGCGACAATTTCGTCGACGCTCGATATTTCAAAAACGGCTTCTTGCTCGCTTCTACGAGCTTTCGAGCTTCCGGAACAAATCGCGCGCCGCTGCTCTTCGAGCCGAGGCCTACATTAGGTGACTGTCTTCCGCGTTCACATATCTTTCTCTTCTACTTTATTCGCTTTTACTTTATTTCCGCGCGGTGTATGAGCCGCCATCAGTTAATGCATATCACATATCTATATATATATATAGAAGTTTTCAAGTTTTACCAGCAATTATCCCGTGTTCTCGCGTCTTCTAGCGTTTCTTTGAGCGGCATATTTTCTGACGTTGTTGGTAATGACGATGGTATTTGTTGGCACGATTTATTATTACGAGGGGGGAGCCGGTCTGCTGCCGGCCCCTTCTTTATGGCTTGAGGCATCGAACGTACTTTCGACGTTTATCTAGAAGATATATATCTATATATAAATATATATATATACGTATATGGAATATATATTTACATGTGTGTGCATGTGATGCTTTTCTGCTGAACGTCTTAGCGACGAGTATGAAAGGCTATATGTATATATATATATATATTTACTATCATCATATTCTTGATTTATATATTCATACACGTGAATCTCTCTCCCGCTGTCATTCTCTCTCTTGCTACTCTGAGCAGTATTAAGTGCGTGCGCCTCGGTGTGGCCCTCGATATTAGAACAGCTTGCGAATGTTCGACATATATTCCCCCCTCTCTGCAGAATTACATATATATACATATATATATATCTCGTCATGCTGCGTAGGATATCCCGCTATATACATCCGTGCGTTTACGACACGTTTTACGACCGTTCGATAGCCGATCTTCCGTCCACCGCAGCCGCAGCCCTCGCTATTGCGATCTCGATACTGCAACTGATTACCCGATATCTGCCGCAGACACGTAGACGCAAACATTGAAAATTTCGCCGTACTTGGATCAGCTTAAATTATTAATTAAACGTTTAAAAATAAAAAAATAAAGATTTTATTATTGCTGAACGAGTTAAATCAGGAATCTTATTAAGCACTTAAAATTTGTTTGGATTTTTTTTAACAGTCGTGATAGCAGAAGTATTCTTAAGCATTTCTCTGATTAAGATAGAATCGGAAACTTGTCACGTGTAATTTATACACGAATTTTTCGAAGAATCGTGAAGAAAAAAGCAAGAAGGAACATTCGCTAACGTCGCGCATCTCACTGACGCAAATCCGGATAATCTTTTCCCGTTCAAAACTCTCTTCAAGATAAAGTGAACCTTCGGAAGTGAATACAAAGTCGAAACTATGCAAATGCTCGCGAGTACGTTTTTGCGCGCCGATCCGTAGACATCTTCTTCGACGGCCATCTCTAGGTGTTTGCATCTTTCTTTAGCCACAAGCCGCGAATGAAGCCCTGACAGATCCGCTTTAGAGGAATTTTTCCTTTCTCGATCGGCCGGCGCTAAATAACGAAGTACTCACAATATACTTGCATTGGGATCGCAAGCAAGATCCCGACTTACTCGGCCAAAGTTTCAGATTACGATGGACGACGAAAGTTCACGTCAAAATCGATTCAAGCTTTCTCGAGCGCTTTTAAAAATCGGTATTATCACCCTACAAGTTTTCCTTTACAAAATACGCCATGTACCCACAAATATTGTATGACGTAAAGATCGCAAAAAGATGTCGATCGATTTTGCACTTTCGTCGTATCACGAAACACACGATATATATAAAATGTAAAATTATCGGATGTTCATTCAACCACAGATAAATTCAACACTGAATGTTATTTTTGGCGGGCCTTCTGCGAATTGGTTGATCTTATTAAGTAAACTTTACTGAAATGGATTTCTAATTTAGTATTCCTTCCTTTCTTCCTTTCTTTTCTCCCTCTCCCTCTCTTTCTTTCTTTCCAAGATAATTAATGTTTAAAGTTAAAAGCTTGTGACATTCTCCTAGAAAGTTTTCCCTAAAGAAAATTCCATCTACTTTTATCATCGAATTCATAGTTGAAAGGACATCCGATGGGAGTTTTAAAACATTTAAATATATACCTATGCATATATCACATATATGCATTTTGAATTGATCACTTACTTGGCCGAGTCATGCTTTATAAATCGCGATTCCGTTTTAATTGAGCTTTATCCCCCTCCTATCTCTGTTTACTCTCTCTTTCTTTATCATTCTTTGTCATTTTTTTATCTCAATCTACGTATATATATATATACATATATATATGGATAAGGAAGTACATTGCACGTTTCGTTGTGTTGTAGTATTCTCGGGATGAACCTGTTTGGTTGCAAATTCTGTGAAACGATGAAAGGCAGCTCTGACGTCGAGTGTGATAGGAAAAACTTTGACTCGTTACTCTGGGCTATTGTGACGGTGTTTCAGGTACCTACCAAAAAAAAAGAAAAGAGAAAGAAAAAGGATACTTTTTCACGTATCTTCTCGAGGGCATTTTTGACTTCTTTATATAGTGTATATTATATATTACTTATTTATTTTCGTGCATATATATATTAACGTTGTACCACACCGCATCTACATATATATATATACGCTAAGTATACATACGTACAGTCACGTTTTTTGGTTTTCCGACAAGTTAAAGTCATGCGATCTCTCGTGCGTCCGCCTACACTTTATATGATTTCTGAGGCCTCAGGTAACGTATAACTGGGAGATAAGCGCTTTCCAGCATGTCGTCGTCATTTTTTCGACGGGACGGGAAGGGGGGAAAGGCAGGAGGAGGCTACCGGTACCGACTTTAGAAGTAATAGAGACATTAAACGAGGTATTATATAAATGTTTTCTTTTTTTTCTCTGAGGGAGATTATTCTTCAAATCGTCTTCAGTATCTTTACTTTGTGTAAATACATTGAGGAAGGGGATGGGAAGAAAAAGCTTGACTAGAGCCGGTGCTGGAGGCTCACACGTTGCACGCGGATTATCCGGTGTGCAGGATTATCAAACGTTGCATACGATTGCCGGCGATGATCCCGGTGCTTCTTCATTTCGGGTTTATCTGTCGCTTCGCAAGCACAACGCGCGCGTGTTAATACGCTGCCTCCTGCCGCGTTTTCTGCGAACGCGTCGAGCTGGCCCCTTTTGGCATGCCTTCGCATGCATCTGTTCTCTCAGTGTGTCACAATGATAAGTGAAATTACCTGCATCTTACAAGTATTTCAAGGAGTAATTATCAAAATTTTCGGGTATATAATGAAAGAAGACAGAAGGAAGAATGATATGGTTTGTAATGATTCCGCGCGTAATATTGAATTCATTGATGAATCAATATGTCGAACGTGTTTCTAGAAACTCGAGATTTTTGTGAGAATGCAGGAATTTTCGCTCAGGCATCGAGAAAACTTTGCTTAGACGCTTCGCATACTTACTCGCTTATCCCTGTGTGTCGACGGTTGACATTACTTTTATATCGATGTTATATTGATGTTGTCAGAGTAGATGGTTTAGTTATAATGTTCGTTGCGCCATCGGAATCTTTAGCAAAGTAGGAAACATCGAAGGTCGGTGTATAAAAATTCTGCCGATAGAGTCTCAAAACGATTTTGAATAATGGAAACGACAAGATCAAACTTCATCTAACAAAATCCTAATACACATACACGAAAAATCCGATCAATTATTTTCGTACGCGTTTATCACACATCATCGGACAATAAATATCCGTTACGCGTGTTCAAACAAGGAGCAACAACGCAAATAATAGAAACGTTTAAATTATGAAACGTCTAGATTATAACAACGGGATTCACTAGAATGTTGAAAAGATACGGTAAAGTCCAAAAACAAGTCGGCGTTTTCTGGGCGCGCTTGGAATATTTGTGTTGTTTGACAACCACCCTAGGATCGCCCGGACACGCCATATCCTGCCTAAATGACACGGTAAATGGCTGTTCTAAGATTAAACGGCGATCCTAGAATTGGCTTTTTGTCCTGGCTAATATATCAACGGAAATGAGACTCTTGCCCGGTTCATATCGGTGCGCGCGTTGCGCAAATTGCTTTGCATGCGATGTATCTTCTTAGGCATTTGTCGTCGCCATGTGTCGTCGTTGCTGTTGCCGTCGTCTTTTTTTTGTACCGCGCGTATATATCACACCTTGCTGCACATCACGTCTTCTCACGAAGATCGACATTCATGTACCTCACTACAGATATTTCTAGCCAGTTACACTGCTAAAAAGGAGCGTCGCTATCAGCGGCGACCGATCTCTTTGTACGTCGGTTTTCGTGACATCGCGGCGAAAAACGCCAACAGGTAGTCGCGAGAAACGCGTTCTCTGATTCTCTGCAGAAGCGAGATTATGCCGAGTCAGCAGCATTGTGTGTCTCGGCGTCCGTGCTTCTTCACACACTTTACCTACGATAATTATCCACTCGAAATATACAATGAAACGATGCCTCGATATCACGTCACACATTTTTAACAGTGTAGCACAATAAACTGTTTTCTGTTACACGCTTACTTTTCTCTGTGTTTCCCACCTGTACTTCACTATACTTCACTGTGTACTTCACTATACTTCACCTCTCACCACTTACGACATTACACTTCTCTTCGTACTATCCTATACCTCTCTCTTTCTCTTCTTCTTCTTTTCTTACTCGTTTTATCCGTATAACTTTTCTGTCACTTTCTCTCTTATACGCCCACGACGACTCGAGCGCAAAAAGAACTTCGTCCCGGGTTGTACAATGCGTGCGTGCGTGAAATATCGACTCGATCCGACAGGAGTATCGCCGCGTCAGCAAGTCCCTCATAATTGAACACTCGAAGACCTGAGATGAGACCTCGTGTCCATCGCACACGAATAACACAGAGCGTATTTTTACCTTCGATATAAACCAATACGGGTTAAATAAGGTACAACACGTAGATTTCAGAGAAAGCCGAACAACTAAACAGCTTTTACTCTCGTTTACCATTATGTTACCGCACGTATCTGCATCTATTTAAAAGTAAATACTCATTTGAAATTGTTTTATCATATATTTTCTTACTAATATATACATATTTCGAAAGAGAATGCTTTATAGAAGTTGGATCAGATTTGATTCAGCTCTGGTAGCCTAAGTTATCAGATTATTATGACAGTCCCCGAGGGACTGCCAATTTAGTATATTTTTTAGTCGTAGTGGAAAGAGACACAATTTCTTTTTACATATAATCTTATAGAGATATGAGCCAGGTAGATCGCGCAAGGCACGTAATATCGTATTAACATATCAGCAGTCTCGGTAGATTTGTGCGTGCCTTTTGTAAATACTCGCTGAGACAGATTCGCCGTAATACATATTATATACCGTATTTGCGTATTAGAAGATTATATATTTACGCTTGTGATACAATTATTCCCTTTTCCTCTCTCTCTCTTTCTCTCTCTCTCGCAAACGTTCGCCGTGACATTCTGCAACGGCAGGTGCCTGATGGTTTCCTCCACTATTCTCTTCTGTTCGCGGCCGCGTTCCCGGAACTCTCTTTCCGCCCCGTTTATTTTCACGCCAGTTTACATCCGTAAAGTGTGTGTGGATATCTGTCGACCCGCGGGGCATTGATTTAAAGCTCTCGTCATATTTGCCCGCGCCCCCCGACTTTGCTTCTACGTCAACGAAACGAAATTCGCAAGACAAATCAACCGACAGTAATGCAACTGACAGGCTTGACAGATAATTCTTTTGCGGACGCGCCCGGACAACTGTTTGTTATGGCTTCCGCGGATCAAACGTCACGTCGCGTTAAAGTCAATTATTGTTCCAACGCGCATCCTAAAATTAGCTTTATTGATTGCCCCCATGAAACATTGAACAATTAATACGCTCGTATGACGCATTACGTCGAGAGATTATGTGCATATGAAATGTCTGATTTATATATTGACGCTTCTTCGAGTAATTTCAGGGAGAGTTAAATATACTTTAATGAAGGAATTCTTTGATTAGGTATTCTTTAAGGGAAAAAATAATCAATTTTTTTGAAATTTTGGTTCTTGTTCCTTGCTCCGTCCCGCCGTATAAAGCCCGTTACAACCGCACACAGTCGATACGATCCGTCCACAATCCATAAATGTATACCTACTTTACACGCATTCGCCTGTATTGTTGCAAATATACAAGATACATATATTTATATATATATACTGACACGCCGAACTTGCAGAATGTGACTGTACGAGCTTCGAGTGACAGTCGTTTTCGCTGTTTTGTCCAACACAGTTGCTTAATCCCTTACCGATATGCAGTGCCTCCGTTCTCCATAAACCGAATCTGTTAAAACGAATTCTATAAATCAGTTCAGAAATCTCTTGATGCAAGATATAAAAGGTTTGAGAAATATTAAAACTCAAAAATTACTAATCGTATGCTCTTAGGTAGTAGCTGAAAAATTTATAATTTGAAAAGAAATGCGTTTGTGTGTGTGTGTGTGTGTGTGTGTGTGTGTGTGTGTGTGTGTGTGTGTGTGTGTGTGTGTGTGTGTGTGTGTGTGTGTGTGCGTGTGATACATTTAATTCTTTGGATATTAATTGCGTATAGATATATAACAATATTTGATTTCATATTACTTAAAAATTTGTATGCTATATAGTACGGTTTAGCACGAGATATAAAAGTGTTAAAGTCGGATATTTATATCTGTAATATACATATATCTATTGGCGATGAATGGAAAAATCGAAAGAGTCTCGTATCGCACACACATATACAATAAGAGTTAAAAATAGACATTTCTCTTTGTGAAAGTATTTTTAAAATATGAGCTTTAAACCTCTATAGATCGTTACTTTGAGCATTTAAGCACAAAAATAACAAACTGTAGACTGAAACGAGGAAAAGCGATTTACTTAATAAAAATTTTTATCGTGCATTCTGACAATCCAAAGAGTTAGCTAAAAATATATTAAAAGTATAGAAAACAATGCGCTCTATTTTATACGAATTCTTAGAAAAAAGAAATTTATTTCTACCCGGGTACACGTTATAGATCACCAACTTCGTCGTGGTCGGCTGTCAGCTGCCAATTGATGCAAAAATGTTAGTGATCGACGTTAATGACGTCAATGTTCGTACAATATTCGCACTCAAATGTCACTGACGTAACAGAGAGGTCGTTACGACCGGATAAAAGTTAATCAATCAATGATACTTCCTGCGTAATTAATTGAATAACGAGATTGCTGTATTTATATATATACATAGTACGGTGAGAACGGAGACTCTGAACGGCGATCGTACCAAGTCCCAGTCCTGTCAACCACCGGTCCCCACTTTCACCCCACTGTTGATCTCTATCGCGGGGATACTTTAGGCCAGCGGATTGTCTCGGTTGCAGCATCCTAGGGATGTACCTGTTCGGGGGTAAGTTTTGCATGTGGGCGGACCGGAGTCGGCCCTGCACCTGTGCCGAGGTGGTCTCGCGGCACCCAATGTGCCGCTGTGATCGCAAACATTTCAACGACATCGTCTGGGCACTAGTCACTGTTTTTCAGGTACCACTGTTCCTCCCTCTCTTTAACGCTATTATATATATACATATCATGACGGTTTTTTTACATGTTTAAAGCGACATACACGTATATATGCGTAGCCAATTTTTGCGTGTACACGGTCTTTTTTTCTCCTATCTATATATTATTCGTGTCCACGTTCTCTCTGTACAGATCGCCGAATCGTATATATATATGTATATATACATATATTTCTTCGTGTTGAGCAAACGGACCCCCGACTGTTCCCTAAGCCCGCCCACGCTTCCGTCCATTCTTCTCTCTTTGTTATCCGTGCCGAGTGACAGAGCCTTTAATGGTTTGCTTTGTATTTACATGCGTGCAATCGGTATATACGTATACATGTCGACGTTCACGTTCATCATTATTCGTTTGCTCGCGCAGATCAAACTGCGCGATGACGACTCTACCCACGAGCGTGTTGTGATCTCGATTCAGCACACGCATCATCCATGTAAAGCAACTAACTAATATGCTGCAGAAACCGCTCGAACGAGTTTCTGCCTTTCTATCACGTGTTTCTGTTTACATCTCTGTATTCTACGATGCAGTCTGATGGCGTATCGATAACTTTCTAAATTTATCGCTGTGCAATTAATCTGTATTTCTTAAGTAATGTAAATAATCATTGGCACATCTCTGCGTTCATTCGAGATATTTGTACGATGACTTAAAAAGAGTAACGTTCATAAATGTTAATGAATATGTCAATAGTTGCCTTTTAATCGTATGTATACATAATTTGATCTCATTCTTATGTCATCGTACGCGCAAAAGTTGTTTAAATTCGGATTTGGTGGAATAATACTAACAGAGAGAACTACTACGATATATATTTTTTGCATGTAAATAACAATCCTACTAACGCAAATCGTTCGGTACGTTGAATTAATTTTTTTTTATGTTAGTGATTTCTTAAATTTTTAAACAGCGTGTAATATTATCAGGCTAGAAGGAGAAGTAGAAGATAGACTGGAGAGTTGATAAAAAATAGATAAACGAATACGTGGGTAGACACGAAAGCTCTCGCAAAGAGAAATTCGTGATAGAAAACATGACGCACGCATTTTTACAAAGTATTAGGACACTGGTTGGCAAAACGTTTTTTGTGTCTCTAAAGTCTTTATCGAGTATTTGAATCGGTGTAACGCCAATTTGTTTTGTCGATCTCTCGCGATTGCATGTATCCAAGTGATTTATTTAATAAAATTGATTTCAAGAATATTCTGCAAAAATAAATGGTTTGCCTCCGAATCTAGTTAATGCAAATTAAATCAAGTTATTTAATATGCTTCTGTGTATTTTTTTTACCGTTTAATTTCACATAAACGTAAATAACATAAACGTGTCTAACGTATAATTCAATATCTGAAATACTGTAATTAAAATTATTGACACCAACGTATTAATATTAATATTTTAACAACCAAATTGATAGATGTTATAAAATCTTTAAGTGTTGATGAATATACATTTATTGTATAGTATAATAGTATCATAATGTTATTATAATTATTAATTTTATTACCGCACACTCGTTCCATTTGTCCAACGATTCAATTATTTGACCGTGTTCATTGTACACACATTCATTGCAAACACACATATACATATATACAGCATACGATTTAAATCTTTGATCAAAGACATAAAATTTTTTTTATTCTTGAGCATGTTTTACTACATACATTTTTACACTACATAAATTTTTGGCACGTTTCGAAAGAAAGAACGTCTTGCCGATCACGTGCCTCATTAATTAAGTATAGACATTTATGCTATTTTATATGCAGCGGGAGTCTCTTCCCATTCCTCTTTTTATGTAGATTCTCACGCAGGAAGATTGGAATGTCGTCCTCTTCAACGGCATGCAGAAGACGTCCCATTGGGCTGCACTTTATTTCGTAGCGTTGATGACCTTCGGCAACTACGTCCTCTTTAATCTTCTAGTTGCCATTCTTGTTGAAGGTTTCTCGTCAGAGGTAGGAATTAGAAAGAAATACACTATTTTTCTTATTCAATGATATCTGATGTATAATGTAGAAGAAGACACAAGAATATACATAAATATGTGACATTTATTTAAGTCTCGATTAATATTAAAAATTTAATTTATTGTAAAGGGAATTGTCTTAAATATATTTATGTTTATGAAAATTTATTTTATAATTATATATACGCGTATATAATTATATATACGAGTATATAAGAAAAATATGATAACTTATGGTATATTTTGCAGAGAAATGAGAGGAGAGAACGAGAGCAGAGAGAATTGGCGAAAAGACTTGCTGCAAAAGAGGCTGGAATGGGCAGCGAGGACGGATCGTCGAGGGTGTCCGGATCGCATTCGATCTCTGACAGCGATACGTATACTCAGGTAGTTGCTCCAAATAAATAAATCCAGTATTCTACGCTTATTTATTCTCCGTTATCTGTCACGCCGAGAAGATTGATTGCACAAAGAAAGGTCACTCTGAATATTTTAGAATATTCTTTTCCCTCAACTTTCCCCGAATCTTTTACAGCAAATAATCGACATAATGCTTTATAGAGATTTATAAAATATCTATATATAAAATATACAAGGTATTAATTAAATATGCGAAAAAAATATAATTTCCGATTTTTCTGTTATTCATTGTATTTACTGCTTATTTTTAGAGTGCGATTCACTTGGCGCTCCAAACGCTTTTGGAAACATTTCATCTTTGGTGTTTATCAAATGTTAAACAAGGCCAAAATGATGCTCTGAAGCGTTTAAAGCGTTTAGTGAATCGCACCCTTAGAGAAATATAGATAGAATTGTCACGAGATTTATCTAAATTGATTTATCTCAGTTTTATACAGCGTTCATTTTCCTTCGCGCGATTTGCAGGATCAAAAGAACTCGTGGCAGAGTGCAGAAGAGCTTAGGAAGTACAAGGATAACAGGGAGAAGCAGAACAGCGTATGGAAGCAGCGGATCGATGAACCTAAGTGTAACATCCAGAAAGAGAGCAAGATGATGGGTGTGGCAGGTCAGCCGCCGATAATCACTCATACGGCAGCTACTCCACAAGACTCCCCGAACACCACACTGGACGTCGGTTACAGAGACCTCAATTGTCGAGCAGTTTATCCGGCTGCTGCCCTTTCAATCGAATCGATCGATCGATCTGGTGTACGTTGTTTCATTTCAATAAAAAAAGAACTCGTTACGCACAGTCAGAAGTTTTCATTGCGTAATTGATATAATAAAACATTCGCGTCTGTACTTGAAAATGGAAATTTTTCCGTTTTTCTTTCTTATATCGAATTTTTCATCGGTTAATATCTCGATGAAGTTGTCATACAATTTTAAATTCGAAATTTATTCTGCTATATCTCATTAGAATCCCAGATTAAGGAGGACACGTTACAAGAAAATATGATAATGACGAGTGCTTTGTATTCGCAGAGTCAGTGCAGTATACCCTCGGGGTTGCTAAAGCTGCCCGACGTATCCAACAAAATACCGACGAATAACTTAATAGCTGGTCAATTCCCGAGACGCATAAGCCTCGTTACGGCCGTTGTTAATCCCTCGACGAGGGACTCGAATTCTAGGTATCTGCGTTTCGTCGCTCCTCGGTTGCATTAAATAACGTTCTCTTTTTTTCTGATACCGCTTCTTTCCACTTCAGCCCGCCGAGGGTACAAAGAGGATACTCGTGGCGCTTGTCACGGCCATCTTTACGGAGGAAACGATGGTCGCAAAGCGATGACGAACACGCTGGGCATACGACTGTACTCAATAATGGGCGCAGTACTCTCGTTGGATCCAATCTAACGTAAGTCGATAAAAGTATTACTTATCACTCGCGGAGAACATGAATAATTAAGTAATTAATTATCAACGTTTAGAGTTGATTTAACAGGCGAATTTATCCCTATTTTCATGCAAATTTTTTTTTGTTAGTTTTTCACATACATAATATTAAATTAATATGAAAATGATAAAATAAATAGTATGATATAAGTTATTTAATTACAATTAATATATGTGATCTCTTGCAGATTTAATGGCGGTTATTTACACGGTTCGATAAGAAACGATACTCAACGTGACGCGCCCAATAATCGAACTACCGTCCTGACAAGCAATAATCGTAGTTTGAGTCCTAATAATTCGCTCGAAAGTCATGGCCCCTGGTCGATTCGTCGTTACACAGTTACGCCTAATCAGGTGAGTTACGACATAATATTGTTGACATTTACTAGGTTGACATTAATAATTACTTTACATTAAATTATTACTTTTAAGCTATTGAGAGAGAAGAGTTTTTCGCGAATCCTTATATAATCCTTGTACGATTACTGAAACGTCACGACTTGCAGATGCGATGGATCGGCGAGCTTTCGCGGAGGAATTCCCTGCGCGGATACGAGAATGTCCAGACGTCCACGAGGAAGACGCTGCCATTGGACGAGATGCTCGCACCATCAACCCCACGCACGATCAACAATCTCTCGATGGAGACCGGTCCACTGCCGAGAATTAAGCGACTCCACGAACAAGAAGAGGAACGTCCGAGAACGGGTGGCGAGCAGACGCCGCCGTCGAACGGTCATGGTAGCGCGAGCAGCATTGAGAAAATCAAAAAGATATTCATGTTTTTTGAACCTAAGGGCTGCCTGCAGGAGCGCGACAATTATTCCTTGTATTTATTCCCACCAAATAACAGGTAATACTATAAATAAGAGTAATGTTGCTTGATTAACGTTTGAAACTTTGAGACGAACGAGAAGTGTTACAATGGAGATGTAATAATAAAGAATAATAAACATGTAATAGAATAAATTAACCGCTAGAGAGATAAAGTGCAGATTCTATTATATGACATTATTATTAAATTAAATTTGAATTAATAATTAGCAGATTTTTAAATATGATTAGAATGTATGTGATGAATTCATGGTTTTCTCGGTGCTGCAGATTTCGCATTTTGTGTCAATGGCTCGTGGATCAAAAATGGTTCGATAACGTGGTATTGCTATTTATCGGATTAAATTGCATTACTCTGGCAATGGAACGACCGAATATACCACCGAACAGTCGGGAGAGAGTTTTTCTAGCCTCCGCGAATTACATTTTTACTGGCGTGTTCGCCATCGAGATGTTCATTAAGGTAACGTACCAATATATTTTGGAGATTTTAACTGTAACATTCACATAATAATTTCGGATACTGATATTTCAGGTAAAATTTTATTTCACGATGACTGTGAGAAAGAATGAAAAAGAGAAATTATTATAATTATAAAATCGCGTATGAGATTTCAATGTTATTTTTTTTTAGGTTGTTGCAACGAGTATGTTGTATGGTCCAGACGCTTATTTCACATCAGGTTGGAATATTATGGACGGATCTCTCGTTATCATTTCTATAATTGATTTATCGATGTCGTTACTCTCGGCTAGTAGCCCTAGAATATTCGGCATATTAAGGGTAAGACTGTCATCACTTGTTAAATATTTCTTAATCCTTATTAGAACAGCTATTCTGACTAACGTAAACAGATGGTATTAAAATATTTATCCGGGTATTGTATCCTAATGAAAATGCTTAATTTTTAACGTTTGATGTTATATATTAATTCAGAATAAAAGAAATTAACATAAATTTAATTTAAAAATTAATGCTGATGTTACATGTTTTTTCTAACCGATCATTTCTGTGAAAAAATGTAGGTATTCAGACTGCTGAGATCGCTGAGACCTCTGCGAGTCATCAATCGTGCACCTGGTTTAAAACTGGTCGTTCAGACATTGCTGTCTTCATTACGACCCATCGGCAACATTGTTCTCATCTGCTGCACATTTTTCGTGATTTTTGGTATTCTCGGGGTGCAACTGTTCAAGGGTGCGTTCTATTATTGCGAAGGCCCCGATATCAAGAATGTACGCAATAAAACGGATTGCCTGGCTGACAAGCGAAACGTATGGCTAAACAGGAAGTACAATTTCGATGATCTTGGCAAAGCCCTTATGTCGTTATTCGTTTTATCGTCGCGAGACGGATGGGTAAACATCATGTACACCGGTCTAGACGCTGTTGGAGTCGATCAGCAGGTGAGAAAAATAATGATTAGAAATGCATGTCTTTCCTTTTGACAATATTTTTCTGTCAGTTAATTGCAAAGATGTTTTTCCATAAATTCTGGTTTGGATAAGCACATATTTTAATTTGCAACATGATAGTCTTTGATGTGTCTTCGAAGCAGTGCCGCTTTCTTTATATGATTTATTACTTATGTCTATAAAAAAATATAATTAAATTCCAGTACTCGCAAAATAATTTCCAACTGATGAAACAATATTAATTACAGCCTATCGAAAATTACTCTGAATGGCGACTATTGTATTTCATCGCGTTCATATTGCTGGTGGGTTTCTTCGTGCTGAACATGTTCGTCGGCGTGGTGGTCGAGAATTTTCATAGGTGCCGCGAAGAACAGGAGAAAGAAGAGCGCGTGCGAAGGGCGGCTAAGCGTGCGTTGCAGATGGAGAAAAAGAGACGAAGTGAGTGGCCGGCAATGGGTCAACTAGGTTAATGCCACTTTTACATCACGCACCAGGTTAAACCGAAGATATCGATGTATGCATTGTTGATCATGCTTTTCAGAGATGCACGAACCGCCGTATTACACCAGTTACTCTAAATCGCGACTGTTGGTTCACAACGTCGTGACGTCCAAGTACTTCGACTTGGCGATCGCCGCCGTTATCGGTCTCAATGTCGTCACGATGGCGATGGAATTTTACATGATGCCGAAAGCGCTCACTTACGCATTGAAAATCTTTAATTATTTCTTCACCGCCGTCTTCATTCTCGAATCCATTATGAAACTTGTCGCCCTTGGCGTGCAGCTTTATCTGAAGGATAAGTAAGCATCTTTTTTTTTTCAGTATTTATATATATATATATATATATATATATATATATATATCTACACCGTGTATATATATACCGTATATATATATATATATATATATATATATATATATATATATATATATATCTACAAGAGTTACACCGTTGGTTGAAGATAAGCGTAACGTTATCTGTAGTCTTATAAGAAAAAAAGTTCTAACAGCGTTCTTCTTTCAGGTGGAACCAATTGGACGTGGGAATAGTGATACTATCAGTGGTCGGCATCGTGCTAGAAGAGGTCGAATCTAAGATTATCCCCATTAATCCCACAATAATTCGCGTAATGCGAGTGTTGCGAATAGCTCGAGTGTTGAAACTTTTGAAAATGGCGAAGGGCATACGTGCCCTCTTGGACACGGTGATGCAGGCATTACCGCAGGTCGGCAATCTGGGGCTGTTATTTTTTTTACTCTTCTTTATATTTGCCGCGTTAGGAGTGGAACTCTTCGGTCGACTAGGTAATTATTACTTCAATAATTTTATTAGCTCTTATATGAGCATGAAAATAGCTGGATAACTGTAATTGAATAATGCTAATTTTTTTTCACAGAATGCAACGATGATATGCCTTGCCAAGGCCTTGGCGAGCACGCGCATTTTAGTAACTTTGGCATGGCCTTTCTGACGCTTTTCCGTGTCGCCACTGGTGACAACTGGAATGGAATCATGAAGGACACGCTGAGGGACGATTGCGACGATGCGGCGGATTGTGTAAAAAATTGTTGCGTGAGCACTATCATCGCGCCGATATTTTTCGTGATTTTTGTTCTGATGGCGCAATTTGTACTGGTGAACGTCGTTGTTGCTGTGCTGATGAAACATCTAGAGGAAAGTCACAAACAGGTGACGTTTCCAGACAATTTTATATAATAGATTTGACTTTGCCCACGAAGATACGAAGTATAATATTGTAATTCCTTTTAATAAAGATGGAGGACGAGCTCGATATGGAAACGCAATTGGAGAGAGAATTAGCGGCGGAGCAGGAAGAACTTCTTGAGGAGGAAGACGAGGACGACTTAGCGATGAATGGTAGAATAGACGGTGATGAAGATGACGATGATGATGATAAGGAACGCGAGTCAATGGTGGTGAATGAAAAAATACATGTCGCGAGACCAGGATTGGCCAAAGTTCGGTCTTTACCTGCAAATTTTATTTACAATCCACCGAGGGAGAGAAACATCGATGGTGAGAGCATTATTAATTATTTATAGCTTTACTATAATTATGCGATATTATATCTTTGTCCCTAATATTATATTGCGTCTCATTATAAAAATAATTGACTTCTCTATCTTCCAGATGCCTCGATTTCCGTGTCCTTGGACGAGAAACGTCGCAGTTCATATTACCGCAGTTCGAGTTCAAGACCGTCCAAGTTTAAATCGAAACGCCGGCAAACCTTCCATTCGAGCCACCACCAACGAAGGTCACTGCTGCCAATGCACTTTGAGGTCGCCGAAGTCTTTGAGAAACCTGTGAGCAATCTGAGCGTGCCGCGAATTATTTCACATCGCAGCTACGCCACAACTAGTCAAGACAGTCGCGTACAACGTCAAAAGTCGCCGGTGAGAAATCATACTTTGATAACGTAAATTCAGATTTCGTATGCTAAATAAGAAACAAGCAGCACATATCGATCACACTATAAATTATCATGAAAAAGGATAGAAAATATATTGTTTACTCATTCAATTGAGTGAATAAATTTCATATTATTATTTGCCTTCACAACACGGAAGTATAATAAAATCTTTGTTCTCTCTTTTTCTTTCTCTTAGCAAAAATTTTTTCTGATGGTTACAAATTATCCGGAATTAGTGAAGTAAAATATCATTTGCAACATCAATTTTGCAGGTGACCACCAGTGAACCACGTGAAAATATAATTGTGAGCAAGCCGCCGACCAGCCCCTCGCTGATCCCTTCTCCCGGCTCGAGCACCCTAAGCGTCCCGCCGAAATTGACCAGCGATCGTTACCTCATGCCGACCGCCGAGATCTACCCGTCTAAGGCGACAATGCGCCGCCGGACATCGAGCGACACACAATCACCGTCGCAATCGGATACGAGCGCAGGCCCCGGTACTAGCAGCTCGCGAACGCCCAGCATCGCGAATGGCTATGCCGGCGGCAAGATTCGACTGGAGGAACCAAAGATAAAGACAGACGAGAGAAGACGTCCGACGACGACGGCCCCTCCAGAAGACCTCGATGTGCAGTCCGTTATCAACGAGAGGAGGCCGTCCAAGTTGAAGACGCACGACGCCACCGGTGCGTCCACCACCACCAGCATCGCCAGCGATCAGTACAGCGCGATGATGCGCGGCGAGGGTTACAGCCATATCTACGTCACCACCGAGGACAGATCCGACGAGGTCCCGTCACCGTGCGGCAATGCAAGCGAGAGCACTGGCACCGGCAGCCTAAGCGTCGCCGGCAGCCTTAGCGCCGTTGCCAGCCTCAGCGTCGCCGTCAGTGCCGGTGCGGCTGGCAGCATCAGCAACGGTAGTGTCAATGATAGCGGCAGCCGGAGCGGCAATGGCAACGGGAGCGGCAACGGCAACGGCAATGGCAGCGGTAGTGGTAGCGGTAGCGGTAACGGCGGCGGGGTGCACATCGGCGAGGGCGGCGCTATCGGATCTGACGTGAGAATATACGTGGACGACACGGATTCGGCGAGCAGCAGTAACGGGCAACGGCGCGGCGGCAGATTGCGCGACGACGAAACCCTGGACGCCTCGAACTCTTCCACTACGACGATGCGAAACGGTAGAGGCAGCGGCGGCACGGACGAGAGCAAGGAGACACCCGAGAGACCGTCCTCCACCGGTGGATCGTTGGATCCCTCTTAATCCAGGGCGAACGAGCCGATGTAATCTCTAGTTGTACGGGATGTTTCGAAGGGATGAAACATGGGATATACATGTTATACACACGGTACACATTGCACGGCGGAAACACACCATGACGGAAGATCACGGGGAAGAGGTTTAAGAAAGGGCTCTAAGAAAGACTGTAGTGCATGACAATATAGTCGTTATATTCTAGTCACTTCGCCGCCGTGAACTTGCCAAAATGAACAAGTCGAGCATTTAGAGGGAGGTTGAAC
Organism: Temnothorax americanus; assembly: GCF_048541705.1. Lineage (NCBI taxonomy): Eukaryota > Metazoa > Arthropoda > Insecta > Hymenoptera > Formicidae > Temnothorax > Temnothorax americanus. Next base: position 3,500,541 of record NW_027509360.1, on the reverse strand, counting down.
TATTTGGGAACAGGAGCGCGAGGGAGAAAGTACGAAAAGGAGTATCTCGTGCATCGCGTAAACGAGATACGATTGCGAATGGCATGATGTAATGTAATTAGAAGAATCTACCGATGTATAGCGCAAAAATCGGCTACGCAAAACGCGCGACGTGCGCGCATCACGTAACTTGAAAACCTATGACAATCTCTTATTGCCAACGGAACTGATCTCATTGTTCCGTTTCCGAAGCGTCGATGGAAATCGATTTGTAGGAATTGGTAGGAAGAACGACGTAGATCGCGTCGATAAAAATTAGAAAAAAGAAGAGAATTTCAGTAGTTTATAGCTAGATTTTATGTCGAGTCTACGCGACAAACTGCAATTAATTGGACCACACCTTCTCGCCTTTCCTTATTCTCTAACTCTTGAAAATTGCGCGCGGTTCGCCGATTGGAAATCAAAGATGTCTTCAATCGATCGATGTGGATTGCATTCTAGTCATTGGATGGACTAACGGGAATGATAATTAAATTGGACTGATGTAAATTTTTTGCGATTACATATACACGTGCCTGATCTTTTAACTAAAATAATCAGATTTATATAAATTCAAATTTATCTAGTCTAGAACGGATATGATAATTGTTATTCTTATAATTAAGTCAGAATAATATAGAGACTTTGATTTTCACGAATAATTTCTTTTAACCGAAATTAAAGATTCGATCGATCAATTGTGACGATTGTTGGACAATCGGCGTTCGAGAATCGTGATTTATCTTCGTTTCGTTCACTTCACTCTTTTCACACACTAGAGCGTTCTTCTCGTTGACATCTGTGATATACTTTAATCGTAGCGTATTTCCTAACGGTAACAGCAAATATCAGAACGAAATCGTAACATCCAGCAGCAGCAGCAGCAGCAGCAACAACAACGTCAGCGGCAGCAAGAAACAGCAACAATTTAAAGATGTAGCTGACTTTTTAATAAAACGAAAACCAATGTTTCGGTGGCTTTCGTGGGGCGTAAAAATAGAGAGACAAAACAAAGATAAATAGAAACTCTATACTGTACATACATACATCTACGAATATTCTATACTCTACACTTGGTGTGGTTTATTTTGATACTACCGCGTGCGGTAATATATTTAACGATTGTCGAAGTAAGTCTAACAAAAAAAAAAAAAAAGAAATAAGAATAAACAACTCTATGCCTTTTACGAGCGTTGACGAACCTTCGTGCGGTGGTGGTGCCCGCGTTTTTTTTTTCCAGCGAAAGGGCGACCGACGACTCCAACTACCCTTTGTCGGGTCGAAGGTGTAGTCGCTAAAATCATATTGAGACGCGCCGGGCGCGTCACATCGCTTGAAAAAAAAAAGAAATTAGTAATCGTCGACCGATCAATCGCTCGGTTCTTATTGCGTTTCATTTAAAAAGTCTAACATAATCTCGAATCGAGCGGCGTTTTTACGTTGAGTTTAAGTGGAATTCCTGGCCCAATGCTGAGCGGAACAATTATTGAATCTTCGGTGAAAATATTATTATGGTGAACACATAGTGGTTCCAAGGAGTTGCACTTAACATCAGAATGGCTGAGAATTTGCTAGAAGCTAGAATTTTCTAGAAGAATAGTTTCTTATATAACGTGAATATAACTTGAGAAAAATTATCATATAGAGGAAGTTCAAGAATATATTGTAACTCCGTTGTGTCTCGTTTCTTGAATATTTTCGATGGTATTTTATCGTGAGCTACATTTCCTACATATCACTTAATTATTTCTAAAGAGACCGGCTTTCACAGATCGGTCATATTCCAAATAGTGTTTAAATAAAATGTATGATTTACACAGCTTAAAATTTCGTGTTGTTACGCAATGTTACGCAATGTTACGCAAAAGAGAAAGTAAGACTTGAAACTTTTACAAAATTGCAAGCTTTATAAAATTTAAAAAAAAAATGTAATGATAATTGTCTTTGCCATTCTGGTGGTAATAAATATCAACTGGAAACGGCGCAAAACAAATACGTAGCAAGCATAGAAAGAAGCAACGAGCGATTCCGTATTGCCGTCAGATCATGTTATGTTAAATCCGGACCAAGCAAATGAACACGAACGAACGCGAATGAACAATGGTAGCACCGTGTTTGTTTGCTTGGTCTAGATCCGGCTTTAGACATTTTAAGGAAAGTAGATAATCTCGTATCCATATGCTTACGTACTTGCGTTTCTTCGGCACCACGACCGGCTCTCGATAGCTCGATAGCGTTAGACGACTGACCTCCGAATTATAGTTACTCTAGACACGCGCCGATTACGATCGTGCGCGAGTTCGCCGATCAGCTGCACACGTATCGATAATCCGGCAATTGCGTACTATATTTAAAAAAAAAAAAAAAAAAAATACATAGGAACATCGGTTCAAGAGGATGTCGAGAAAAGTAAAAAAGTGTCACTAGAGAATTTTACGATCGTGCGTATGTGTGCACGCGTGATGGAGAAGAGAGGAATGTCGTATTGAAACTCGCAGCGTGCCTCTCGAGTCTGTTCTTCGCCCGTAGAGAAGGCAGTGCGTAATCGTCGAATTAATGAAAGCGCAAAACTATATAAAAACAAAGAGAAACATAACGGAGAGAGAAGCAGAAACCGAAATCGGGGTCGCGGCCGGCCCCCCGAGATATGTAACATGCTATTTTAATTACGGTAATGGGGTTGAGTAACCGGAGAGCGTCTTTTCCTGTTTGCCTGATGTTCTGCATGTATGCGTTTGATGATTGGTGATGCGAAACTTTGGCCTCGCTCCACCACACGAAACCGGAGAGTATGATCGATAAGAATTAATGTTGGGTACGTGTGCGACGGAGAACGCACGAGGAGAGATTCGGGGATAGCGGGGAGCTCGAGGGAAAAACTAAATATGTACAAATGTAATAAATCGAGCGACGATTACGTTAAACTGGCCTATTACTTTTATTGATCGACCATCCACCATCCTGATTTGCATTTAGTATGTAATCAATATTGCAACAAACAATATCCTTTGACATTAATAAGCGGCAGCCTGCTTCGGCACATCCAATCAATCCGCGAGAATCTGTTAATTATGATGATAGTTTATTATTGTTATAAAGTTATCATTATTATAAAATCGTTGTAAATTCAATCAAGTTACATTTTATTGAATGTATCTTTTGTTGAATTTTATTAAGTTAAACTATAGAATTACACATAATTTTGTGAAAAATATAACTTTTACGTTCACGTTCACCTGGTACGGACATTCATATCTCACTAAGTGTACCGTGCACCCGTATTCTATAGATACATGTGTATTCCGGATTACCACTGTTAGAATGGACTTTCAGCTCGATTATCTCGTACGCTTCTTTCGCTCGATTCTGCAATTAATTTTTTATTTCATGTAATTGAATATAAAAATTGACGATTAAAAGCGAATAACAAATGTTAATTATATAGAAACATATCGTATATCAAATATTCCACCTGGACTTCAAAATACTGCAACGGCGAACCAGTATTGTCATATATAAAACTGCCAAATAAGAAAGGCTTCTCATCATCGAGACTTGTTAAACCCTAGAATCAATATACATGTAATAAGTCACAGGCAGCTGTTTAAAATAGCAAATATGATACCTACACGTTGCATATAAAATACGTACTAAAATATATTTACATATATAATTACATAATAATCAGCTCACCCAAATGGAAAAATCTTTTGGTGCCGTGGCAGTCTCGCCAGTCGGAGATATCAATGAAGAGATGTGTTCCAGGCTAACTCCAGACACGTGCACATGGCCGAGTAATCGAATCGCCACGCTGCCGCTATTGCCCTTGAAGGCCCAGCATTCGCCCGGTAAAACGCCGGTCTGGTAAATACTTTGGGATCAGAACGTTAGTAAAATTAGATATAATCAGGTAACCTGTATCACAGCTCGGGGTGTGTTTTGCTGTTGACAAAGGGGTATGCCGAACAGATTGAGCACAGGTGCACCGGTCGAGTAAGGTTCAGTGTCTCGGGTCGAAAGAATAGCACCGCCTGCGGATAAAAGATTATTATTTGACAATGAGTCGAAGACGCGTTATTATGTCTTTATAGAATTTTTTTTTACTGAAGAGTAAACTATATCGAAGACAGGTCTATTTATGAAAGAGAGATAATTTTACTATCGCGAAAAGAATGATTTGCATTCTTTCTCATAATATCTTGAATTGTACGATAGTTTCTGAGAAAAGTTACCAAAAGATTACTGCAAGTTATTTTCAAGCCGACTAAAAAAAAGAAGTAAAAAGGCCACTACGTATCCTACTTATACGCATGAGATTACTAGCAGGTCGCAGCATCAGAGCGCCCTTTAATTAATATGTTCTGGATAAAAAAGAGCGTACGTAAAAATAGATTATTGGATAGAACCTGAGCTTTCAAGAGCGTAATCCGTTCTCCCAGTTTTGTCGGCGTCATACGTCTGTAATTCATTTCTCACCACACTTCTGACGGTCTCCGGTGATAGGGCCTTCAGCAAGTTCTTTGTATGTAGACTCATCTCTGTTGTAACGCGTACCACTTGTGATAAATGTTAGAAACTGGCGAACGACGAAATCGTTTGTCGAATAAAGAGATAAAAATAAAAGGTACGACAAATAATTAGACGCGCATGAATGATACAAAAAGAAAGGCTTTCATTTTGTTTTATGCGCTTGCGATATGGATAAGCTGCCTCAATACGTCGCTCCATTTATTTAGTCGATATATTTGACGTCAGGGAGAAATGCCACTGCACCGGGCGCAGCATCCGGTCAACATATTTATACGCCGCACCTTTCTTACCCTCGGACACTTCGTTCCTCAAGTTGAGAATAGCTTCTGACATTTTTGGAATTACGCTGCCCACTTCCTTCAACTTGTTCTTCAGCTCGTTGCGCATCTCTATTATGTTCTGCACCTCTAGCTAATGCAATTTTTGCAGAAACAATAAGCATCAATTGTATCTTGTAACGGTATTAAGATAAAAAGGATTTACTCTTGAAAAATGTTGAGACAGCAAACAATTACCGAGAGAATGTCCAAATGGGATCTAAGGTTTCCCAAGTCCGCTTTGATCATTTTAAATGACGCACTTGCGGAATATTTATCGCAGAGGTGGGATACGGACATCGCTAAAAATATCGGAGCTCTTTATAAATTGACTCGCGAATAGATTTATTTAAATTTCACAAATCGGTCATATATATATATATATATATATATATATATATATAGAGAGAGAGAGAGATACCAAGAGAGCCAACTGAAATTTTTTACGAGTTAATTCTTTATCAAACTAAGATCTCGTACCGAGCATCGACGTAATGACACAGAAAGCGAAAGGTTTGACGAGTTTGGTGTACCAAGCGGATCGTTGATTGCAATTGACTACGGTACCCGGACAATTCCCTGCGTTAACGCAACAAAAGGTGTTCCGGGCGCTCATCAGTGTCGTTTCGTCACGCAATCATGTCCCAAATATTCTCAGAAGGAACGCACTAAGAGTCGACGAAATTAATTTATTGGCGACGCTTCTTGTGAGTGGTACTCGCACGTTTTTTTACTGAACGTATGTCATGTGTCAAAATTTGGGTAATCATTGACAATCGTCTGTACATAATCGATATATTGCAAAAAAACGAATCGCGATTCGAAATACGTAAATTGTCGTATACCGGGAAGAAGATGACATGTTTATCATTTTCAAGTAGAGTAATAATATAAAACAGTTCTGGATTAAAAGAAAAGATTTATTCCATTTTGATGAAATGTTCAAATATATGTTCTTATTTTATTTTCGTGTTATTTTATTTGTGGGTGTACAGGATATATGTACAGGGCGAATGTAGACAATACTAAAATGTATACAGGTACATCATTTTTCGAGCAAACAACTTTTGCGATCTAATTTCGTTTGCCCATACATACACATTTTTTTAGACGGGGTAAAAGAACACTCGTAGTTCACTTTGTATAAATTGCTACATTTTACTATAACAATAAGTTTAGTATACTTTTTATAAATATAATCTGTTGCTCTAAATAAATGTGATACATTGTACGATATAATATACATATAAGTTTGCCTGCTTTAAAATATCTTTCATCTTCGAAATTATATATATGGAATTTGCATTGATGTTTATGTAAAATAAAAAGAGAAGATCCATAAAAATATTTCTGGTGGTGATTGCCTTAATCTGATCTTCGTTGATCTTTATTTTAAACGAGGTAACAACATCTTGGACGATAGTAACACACATAAAATGTTACTGTTGTATCCAAATGTAAATGTGTTTTTTCGATGCTAAAGCTATCTCACATTGTGACGTAATATCGGACGCTTACAATTTAACGTTACTATATATTTTTCAGGGCGGCATGTATACGTAAGTTGAGTCGAGTTTCAAAATCATAATCTTTGTACTGATTTTGCGCCTTCAGTAGAAAATTTTTGCCTTCGTTAGGATTCTAAAATGTGAGACAATAAAATTGCATAAAAAAATGACGAAAATATAGACGATGTATATATGATATACTTACGTTATTGTTACTAAGGCTACTTCCTAATTCGTACAGCGCAAACGCGCTAATGTGCTGGTCGTACTCGTTCTTGGACGGATACCTACGTTTCAAACAATTTCGGAAACTTTTAATAGCCGCTTCGGTATCCCCCAGATAAAGACACGCTGCGCCTTCGATAAGATCAGTCAAACCCACCATCGGCTCCTCGGAATGATTTTCCTTGCATTCTGATAATAAAGTTACATAATAGATAAAACATAAATAATTTTTTTGTGCAAACGATTTAGGACTCATCAGACAATATTCAAATGGCATCTCAATTTTTTAGCTCTCTTTTTCAAATTGAAATATTATCGGTTACACGTTACAGGATATAAAACGGATGGAACTGGAAATCAATCTATTATTACCATACGATATTTCTCGCAGCGATTCGGTGGTACAGGACGGAAGGGCGTTCCACACATACATCGATTCGTATACGAGCAACTTATAATACAGAACTGTGTAAGGATGCCCGGTCTCCTTATCGACGATCTTCGGTATCCTGCGCATGATAAAAACATCGAGTTGCGACTCGCTTTTCGTCTCGTGGAACCAAGGGAGGATCTTGCTGTACAACGACAGGAGAACGTCAAACTTGCCGTTCGCTCCGCAACAAACTGCAAATGTGGTACAATGAAGAAATCCGAATCTGCTTATTCGAGGCGTCGCGTCGAAGCGATGTTGACGTTACCCATAGCTAAGTAGGCGTAGAAGCCCTTGGACCATCTCGATTGCTGCTGCAACTGCAATAAGGATCGATATGCCTCGTCGTAGCTCAAGCGTATCACGTGGCACCAAGCCACCTCGTGCAAGCACAGCAATTTGACTTCCCTCTGAGTCGCAACGTCCACTGCTTTGCCGAACGCTTCTAGCGCTGCATCGACATTTGTCTACGAAACGATTAAAGCATGCAACAATGAATAATATTATATTAATGTCAAAATACATGGAATTGAGAATTTAGCAACTCAGGTTGTATACTAAGCGTGTATACAACCTTGTAGCGTGAATATCTTTCTACTACAACGCATTTAGATGTTCATAAATAAAAATTGTAATTATAATACTTGTAAGGGTTGAAGGATATAAGTAAAGGTTTTTTTTTAAATAAATTAATAAGAAGTTGTAAAGAAAATGGTGATTATTAATACTCAATTGATTAATCTATTAATACCTCCAAACGTTCCATTCTACCAGCAAAGAAGAGAAAAAGGGCAGAGTTTTGAAATTCGGCATGACATTCAGCTATCAGCTGCTTCGCTGCCGCGACTCCCGCTTTTACATTAGACCCGTCAAGCGCAAAAAACGGACGTACGATCGTGTGATACCAAAGGAGGGATAATCTATGACAAAATAGTAGCATATTGACCAGTCGTTTTGTATAAAAAGTGTCAGAATATAACACGGAGATTGGTAAACATAAAGATTGATAAACATGGAGGTTGGTAAACATGGAATTGATAAACATGAAGATTGATATACGCTAGCGTATATAAAATACGTTCAATCATAGTAAAAAAAGAATATAAAAAGGCAGTATATATACTTTAAGATAATAAATTTTTATGCAAGTTTTAATTATTCTACACACTGGTTTGTAATAATACATTTAGGGGAAGGAGCATTCGGAATTCATAATACACTCACGTAGCGAGCGGTGCGCGCATATCTTCGCCAAGTCGTGCATACATAAGGGCAGTAAGACCAGACTGCCTATTGCCTTCAAAGCCGAAGAAGTGGATTACTTTCAGCACAGACGGTGGCAAGAGGCTCACGCACAGCTGATATACACCGTAACCGAAGCTTGCGGCCGACATTAAACGTGTCACTTCCGTAGGTTCCACGAAGCTGTGAAATACATTCTGCTTTAATTAAATTTTCAAGCGCGAGCTTGGTGCGAGCGAGGAAGGGAGAAAAGCATAGTGATCGCAGCTAGCTACAAACTTCGCTTTCACGAAGCGAGTATTATGAAGCAGTGTGTGAGTTTACTGGCGCAAAATTAGATCGCCAACAGCGATCGGAGATTCGATCGCGCCCTCCGCGAAATATGGTAGGTGCTAACACGCACGAACGGGCAATGCCTTTCTCTCGTGAGAGGAGAGGATAATGGGTGAAAGACGAAGGAGACGAGAGATTTTGAGTAAGAAGAAACAACAATTACGGTGTCTGTTGTTCGGACGTGATGCCAGTGAGCGAGAAGAACATTGATAGTGAGCTTCGCAGACCTGATGGCGACGACACGGGTGTCACGTTGTTTGTGTAACCGTTGCAGGATGGTATCGACCATTCCGTAGATTCCGGACTCTGCGGGCTCTGCAGAGAAGATCCATTGCTCGTCGGTGTCATGCAACATGGACTGAATCCTAAATAAAAAAACAATCGCAAAAATTTATTGAATTCTTATTAAATAAATATATTCTATTATTCTATATTCTATTTATTAATTCTTCAGATTTTACTTAATAAAACTATGGTTGTTAAGACTGAACATCTTCCGCAAAGCTGCTACAATCGAAATTGTAATTTCCTGGTCTTTTTAAATCTTTTCTAATCTTACAATATATAATTCTAATTACACACCAGTCGGATTTGTACCGAAGGTACGACGATACAGTTGCGAAATCTGGGTGTACGCGTGCTGATAAACACGCCAAGCTTTGCGAAGCATCCAACAACCGCGAACGTATCCTGTTAGCTCTTGTTGGAGGAACAATGACACGGCTGAGAATACCTGCGTATCTGCTAGCACGATTTGGCGTTCTAACTTATTCACATAGTCCTTCTGAAATTAGTTTCATCACTGTTTCTTTTTTTTTCATTAATCAAACCGTCTCGTAAGTTCGTTATTATATCGTAATTATAAGCATTTGATGACGCGTGATATTTCATTAGATTAATGTATTATATCGATAATCAATAAATACAAGAAATATATCTTACATAGATTTTATTTTTTATTGTTACTCAACGATAATCGCAATCATTTCTGCGCGTTCAGATATATATAAAAAAATACGAACTAAACAAAATTATATTAATTATATTAATAAAATCTTGTTGAGGAAACTTACATCGGTCTCTTCTGCTCTAAACACTTTACTTTTCACGGACTTCAGCCACCCTATGTCGCCCGCACATTCCCGTTCCATGTCTTTAAGCAATAATGTTGCTTGCTGGAACTTGTCCTCTTCGAAAGTCATCAGGGCATTCTGCACGATTCATCAAATTGTATTAAAAATTACTATCGCCAGGCATTTAAAACATTCAAGACGCCTTATGCATTTCTCATTAATCGGAGCAAATAACGCGCTCGTCGTCTCATAGTTTTGTTATACCGTAACAAGATTGTGAGATTACTTTTACTCAATTCGTCCGTCCTGGGATGATATCAATCGCTATCGATTTTATGTTTTCCGATGCACGCGTGTGCTCGCGGTTTATTATTAAAACCGATTAAGTAACAATAACATTATTTCGCGGCCTTGAACGTTAAGCGTATCTCGGTGAAATCGATATATGGCTCATCACGCGTTTTACGTACCATGAAGAGAACAAAGCAACGGCCAGCTTTGACGTGGAAGCTATGAGGATGCTCGGTAAAGAGAGCTTCAGCTTCCTCGGTTTTGTTGTTCAGCAGCAGGGAGATGCCGGTCCTGGCGACTTTCCAGTCTTTCATCGCGTCTTGCGCCATTATCCCCGTGAAAAGGATTTCAGAAAGTTATACGGACGATGAAGAGACTCGGACTTTTTCTTCTCGAGACTGTCGGCTACGTGTTCGTCAAATGGAAAACATCTTTCCATCGTGCGGGATTGTCAATCGAGAGTTTACGTAAAGGTCACTTGCTCGCGCGAACATACTGATAATTGTTGATTTATTGCTGTGTCAAGTTCAATGGTCGGAAAAATATATGCGGTACGCAGAATATATCCCGTACGTTTAAATTACGAGCGTGCCAGCCACGTTGTGGTCACCGCTGTCGTCACTGATCAAAATCAGTGCGATGCATCCTTACGAGCGCCGCGTTTTCTCCTTGCACAAACCGCAAAGCAGGAAGAGCTAGTTTTAACGTGTATATTTAAAAATATAATTTTGCTTTTTCCGGAATTTTGATTTTCCGGCGTATAACGGAGAAAATTGAGCCACTAGGACGGACCTACCCTTCGCACACGATACAACATGTTTACTCCTCGTTTAGATATAAGTATTTGATCTGATTAAGCAATCCAAGCCCCTTGTGCAGTTGGTTACATAAGTTTCTGTCATCATATATGACTACTCCATTCTCTATTGACGCATTTATCTCTTTTATCAATTTTTTTTCGAATTTCTTTACATACGGAATGATGAACAGTTGGAATTCTTCATTGAGACCGTCCCTCGAGATCTTTGGGGGTAAAATGCAAATGGATTACAAGGAAGACCGTCTAACGATGCAAAATCTTGATGCCGCTTCCGTTCCTTATAAAAGTTGGATAATTACCAGGCACTGACATACTAACGGAATAATATCACTCTTCGAAAGACTATAAACGAGCATTGTATAACCAGTATAACAAATGCACGCGGACCACGGTACATACTCGGGCTGCGAACCGTATCCTTACTGTGCATCGAGTTGACTAAACCCTGTCGAAGAAGCGCAGTGCTGCTGCCACCACCACCACTGCGCTGGATATATACTTGTATTATTGATTTGGGCACAAAAGTACATATCGTAACCCTGAGCGCGCGCGGTACGTGCATCAATGAAGAAAACAAGAGAAAGAAAACAGTCATATGACGTAAAAAGCTCGAGAGACATGAAGACGAAATATATAAAAGGTCCGAGACATCAGGATCTTCTTATGTCTTTTGCTATGCTGTGTTTCTAATACTTGCTTGAATTCCATACAATTCTCTTTACAACGAACATCAAAGCATCATTTCAACGTAATACAATTAAAGACACAATAATATAGCTATAACGAATCTCGTATATTCACGTATTTTTTAAAACAATTGCAAATTTATATGCGAATCAATAAAACTGTGATACCAGTTTAGAATACCGATTCGCGCGTATGTATATGTATTTACATTTGTGGTTCGAAATACATTTACAGGCATTTAATATCAATGAGAATAAAATTTGTACTCTGGCGCTTCGAATGTAGCAAATAGATTTGATCATTCAGAGGAACGGTCTCAGTTACACTGTTCAACTTTCCAGCAATTTTATCTCGTTGTAGAAACTTAAAACTACACATTCTGTACATTTATTTACAATTTTTTTTATTAAATATTTAACGACTACCCCCTCTTAAGTATCATATAAATTCTAGTCCTTCGAATTTTTTGTCCATTATTTTATTTTCGGGCATTATTATCGTTCCTTCTATCGTAAAGGCCATAATGTACGTAGCGGTCCGCCCTTGATATTCCTCAGTCTTTAACGCTATTACGATAGAATCTTGCGAACCAGGGAGGAATTTGAAACTGGAAAAACCCCTGATTGGAATTAGCTCTCCGACATGAGTAACCTGTAATAAATTTTATAATTGTTACAATTTACCAAAATATCAAAATACTAACATTTCATGTAATTATTAAAAACACACTTTAATCTCAACGAAATTTTCGTCCGCAGTCAGCATGACATTGCAGCTCATCGTTTCATCCCGCGTTTCATTGTAACGTTCATGGGAACATCTTCTAGGCAAGAAAAACCAGCTCCTGTGTATATCGCTCCAAGCTCCAGATTCATGTATCATGTAACCTACGCAAAGTATATGTAAGATAAATTAATTCGTGCATTCACAAATTATAAGTATCAGCATACCTGGATACTCGATGTTAATCGCTTGCCTTAATCGTTTGTAGTAAGAGATCCAATTGAGGGAATGCGTCTCGCCACGTGGTGACACTACTTTAACCCATAACGGATTATTATGTTCAAATTCGCCAGAAGGGGTAGTCCATTCCTTTCCCATGCTGCCAATGTACAATTGTTCGTCTTTGATGGTCGCCCACTCGGATTTAAATCCTATACAGAATTGCAATTTTAATTAGAAAAACATCTTGCAAGTACCAGAAGCAACAGCAATAGCAGTTTATTGTTCGCCGATGCTTACCCTTGTGACTTTTACCATTGCCGTCCATTAAAATAACCCATGGATAAACTTGGTCGCCCTCAATGAAATATATCATCCCTGTACGATCGTCGAAGGACAGCAGACGACCGTCGAAAGTCACTAATTCCGACAGCTCCATTCCACGTCCCTTCATGGCCAACGACGAGGACAATACCACAGTTCTGTCGTCCCAGATGACGGACAGAAAATTGTTGATAGGGTTCCAGTAGAGACTGCCGGTTTTCATGAGACTGTGCCACGTGTCCCTCTTGTCCGCGAGCTTGGAATCGTGATCGAGGTCGCTCACTATCGCTATTCGGTAGGTAATACCCTTGGAGGTTCTGATGGGCGTCGAGCTAGGGTACGTACGGTTGTACTTGTAGTAGCGACACTGGGCCTGGGCCTGGACCTGGAGCTGGGTCGGCGACGAGCACACGACGCCGTGCAGCAACGGATACGCGAGGAAGAGGATCGGTACGCTCAGAACCAGGAGGATCAGCGCCACGAACTGGCCCTGGATGCGAAACGTGCTGTTCGCCACCCGGTAGACGTGCGGTGCGCGCAACGCCTGCCGCCAGTCACGCAGATACGACATGGTCTCCTTGCTGCCGTTCCCCATCGGCGCCGCGCGTCGCATCAAAGTCGTGGCAATCGTGTCGGCATGCGTCGGCAGGTCGGCTCGTCGATTTTCGACAACGTCGATCCATAAACCCTAACCGAGACGCGCCATTTCCGCGAGCAGAGAGAAACCTGCCTGATAGCCAGGCCAGAGGCACTAGAGGCAGTGCTGCGATTTCGATTCGAGATGGCCCCTCTCACTCAGGTTTCTCTCTGCCGCGAGGCAGTGACAGCAGCACTGCCGTCAATCCTAACCTCACCTGGCCATGTGGCTGCTTCGACAGACAGATGATTCGTCCTGTTGTGCAATGCGTTCTTTAGGATGAAGTATGAACAATAGGTAAATGACTTGTAGCGTAATACAATCCGCACTGAAAAACGATGCATAGAATCGACTTGCATCACATCTACCCCTTCTCTATTAATAATAATGTCAATTGATTAGTTCGATGCACGTCGTTCGTTACTTTTAACTTTTATCGTGAGCAGCTGTCATCGCGTATTTTTTGCAATACATGTTAATAAATATTAAGAATTAATATCCATTGACTGTTTATTACTTCGATTATTTTTATAGAATTTTTCTTCAAAAGATGAAAGAAAAACCCAGGGAAAATGTTTTTCATCGTATTACACATATACAATATATTTATATAAATATAATTATAATTTAAGTCATTTAAGAAATATACATTGCAGTTTCAGATGATGATCATTACAAATATTAATAATAAATTCAAAACATTAATACAATCGTATATAAATAAATATATTTAAATCGTTCCGCAGGATCAATTTCTCAACGTGCCGGATCCCCGCAATTATGCGGCGAAAGCGCATCGTCGGGGATCGCGCCGGGCGCGCGTTCGAATCGTCGGCGCGGTTGGGGGTCGTACGGATGGCTCCGTTGGCGAAATGAATCGAAGGGGGCGTCCGGGGGCGTCGGTAGATAGCGGGAGAGACGCCGGGGATGAATCGGCGAGGGTGTGTGTGCGTGTGCGTGGCAAGACCTACTCTACGGTCTACAGTACTACAGTCAGTCGCGTGACGCGTTTTCCGCCGACAGCAGCGTCGGAGGACGGCACCGTCGCGTTCGCGCGAGCGAGAAAAACAAATTCAGGCTCCGATCTCCCGTTTTCGTTTCCAGTTTTCAGAAACGCGCTCGCGGCTCGCGTTTTTCGCGCGCCGTCACGGAGTCAGGTGCCGCAAGTGCCGGCTCCACGGCCCCTTCGTGCGCGCTCGGCCGTGACCGGGCGCGATCGGCGCCGCCGCTCCGCGCGCGCGGCAACCTGTATTATCGATCGCGCGGGCGCGCGTCGCGCGTCGCGCGTGCCGCAGTCCCGCATGCCGCGTTCAAGCTGACCGCGAGGGTGGCGGAGGCGGAGATACGTGGATACGCGGTGGATCATGTGCGGACGAGCGTGCGCGTGCGGACAGCTGACGACTTCACTCGCGAGCCCGACCGAGATTCCGTGCGCCGAGACGCCGGTAAGTCGAACGCGGCCGGACGCCCGCGCCGGTCGGAGCGGATCCGTCGTTCGTTGAGAGATACCGCGCCGCGTGTATACGTGTATGTACATACTACATCCCCCCCGGTACGTGTCCCGACATCCCGACTGCGTCGCCGCGAGTTCCACGCGTGATTCGGCATATAAAGGACGATGCCTCAGCCACGCGATCGCTACTCGCTCGAGGATACGTTAGACGTAGTTTCACGCAAAACAACGGCCTAACATGCCTAACGTGGATGCGATTGGCGAAGTTACTCGAAGTTACGGTTAGTCGCTCGCCAATTTTAGCGATAGCCAAAATACTTTCCGTCCTGAATGCCTATATTTCAATGTCTGTACGTATGCATCGAGAAAATAAAATGCTGGTGCAATCGGACGTGCACTCGAAGTAACTTCGAGACGTCGGTAGACAGAAATGTTTTCGCGTAAAAGCTGGGGTACCGTGAGAAGTGAGCCTAATTTTTGGCCTACATCCATTTCAATTCTTTAATGTCACGTGATCACCGGCGGGAGCGTCTCGAACGTTGTCACGTGACCCCCAATCGACGAACCGGCCGGCCGTATTCGAGATTCGAGCCGACGTCCGTTTTTCGCGGTTTTTGGCACGCGTATATCGCACTCGTCGGCGTCGTCAGATTTCGCGCGATTCCGCATTCGAATTCCGAGGTACGTACCATCGACATATAACATATACTACGCGGTGGCGCCGCGGTCGAATGTGTCGCGTCCGTGAACGTAGCGGTGAACTTCGCCCGTCGTCCCCGCTCGCGGTCGCGCTCGCGCGCAACTTCAAAATGCTCCGCCAGCGAGGCGTGAGGTTATGACGTTGCGCTCAAGGGTGCACCCCGTCGCACCTGTTCACTTCTGCGACGTCTCGTCAGCGGCGGACAACGTCCCCTGCCGATCCTGTGAAAGGTAAGAGGCTGTGGAATGTGTATAACCAACTTTGGCGATCGCATTTCCGCGTATGAGCATTTCGAATATTCCGCGAACGGCGTTCGGAATTTCGGCGTAATTTCGGGGTAATTTTGGTTTCTCTGACACGCGAAAGTCGTTTGTACGTTATACGTAGTGCGTGGGCTTATCGTCCACAAAGGGAGCTTTCCGGCAAGCGACACAAGTCGACACAAACGTCGTTCTGTCTTTCTTTTTTTTGGTAATAAAGTAACAAAGACAAAACGACACTTGTGTCGACTTGTGTCGCTTGCTGGGAAGCTCCAAATGAGAACACAAATGCGTATGTGTGAGGCGCACTTTCCCGTATCGAAACATGAATAATCGAAATTTCATCAATTTTGATGAAGATTAAAATAGTTTCATTTGAAAAAAGCTTTTGAAAAAAGTTTGAAGAGTAATTACAGCTGGATTAATTGGTGAGATATTAGAGTTCAACCTATTTTGTACAATTAAATAAGAATTTTAAATGCATTCTTTTTAAAACAGCGTTTTTTTATTTAATCAATAATCACTTTAATCGAATTACTTTAATTATATATATAATTTTGGCATTTTATATGAGATGACAAGTGAGAATCCCTCGACTGAAAATTTATCTCTCATTCATCCTTCAAGTTTTATCTGTGTGCGATAAAACTTGAATTCCACATATATCTTTTGGGTCGATACTCGATTTACTTGTTGCTTATCACAAGCAAAGTCAAAATGGTTTATAAATGAAACAGTTAATGCAAGCTACTCAAATTAAACCTCTTGGAAACTTCACTTAAGATCAAAGCTGGCAAGTTTACTTAAAAATACTCAATTTCGGCGCTATGTTCTTTAGTGTGAGTAAAAGTTCGAATGATTTATATTGTTTTGCGGAACATTTCTCGCGATGATATATATATATATATATATATATATATATATATATAACTGGACAAATAATTAAATAAATTAAATAACTGGTGGAAGCAATTATAATTAAGTAAGAAAATATGTTTAATATTTTTAAAACGAACTTCGTGAAACGAATTGACAGAGAATAGCATATTCCTTTCCTGTGCTATATATTTTCGTATTAGAGTATAAGTCTCGAATGTATTCTGCCACGTACGGAATACAGACGTGCACTTGTACGGGTTCCACCACATATTGAACCGTACGCGGATCAGTTCGCTTAGTAACGTGGCACGACTACTTACTTGCCGTGTCGCGTCTTATATCCGAGGCTGGCTTGACGCGTCGTACAAATCTTACAAGCGGATCAGCGTCGGACGGAAATGCAACACCACGGTGTAGGGTGCAGGGTCGTAAAGAGATACGTTTGCATCGGCAGGGGAGCGAGTCGAGAGATATCCCTGCACTCCGAGTATAGAATAATAAATCCAGAATTCTAGACGAAACATTTTGGGCAGATTAGAAACTGTTTTGAATCATTGATTTTAGAGATTTATCATTTACAGATGATCATCCTGTTAATAACATAATTCTCCATGTAATTAAATAATCTGTGAAAGAAAAATCAAGTTTTAAGTCGAAAGTGTTCTATCGTATTGGTACCTTCGAGTTTTCTTCCTGGCTAAAAAAGGCATTCTCATTTATTCCGTAAAAAATAAAATTTCGAAACCGATATTGATATATTATTTCACTCCGTATCACCTCCTTTATCCCGGAACGCAGTGTCGATTTGGAGTTTTTTTTTCCAAGCTGCTGTTTCGTGCGGAATCAAGGTTGATGACCTTGCGTCTCGGACTAACAGCCCTCGAGTTTTATACGACACGTCCACGAGACATCGTTGCGGCACGATACACGAAGAGAGCCATCAGATAAGGGGAAAAAAGAGCGTGTGTTGGGGATGCGGGTGGTTTTGCGGGGGTCGAGACGACGCCGTGGGGTAACCCGCGCGTTGACGCTCGCCCGAAACGGAGGGTGACTCGCGCGAGCATCGAAACGAAAGAAGAGTGCATGATGGGGTGAAATAGAAAGAAAGAGAGGGAGGGAGGGAGAAAGAGAAAGATAGAAGGAGGGAAACCGATGGGTATGTTTAGACTGCTTGCGATGCACTATAGTTATGGTTTCGCAACGATCGAACGACTCCGTGATGTTTTACAGATTGATAGATTGTTGTACAGAACATCCGGGAATTTTTTAGTTTTGAATAAGAGATATTATAAAGAAAAATATAAAATATAACAAATATAAAATTATAAAGAAAAATGTTCCGTAATGACTTCCATTACTTGCTAATCTAATTTTCTGCGTATCTTACTTTTAATATGCTAATTAGAGTAGTATGTAATATATGCAATTTGTAATCTGATTAATTTGTAATTTGATCAATTTATATATTCTATTTAAATTAACCGCGAAGCAATACTAATGCTTCTGCAATATGCAATATATAATATATATTTGATAATAACATCAATTCAAAATTGTTCAGAGATTTGAGGGCTACCACCGTGTCTCGACATTAATAATGCTTCAAGATACAGTGGTAGCCCACAAACCTCTAAATAATTGAAAAGAGCATCTGTGGATGTTTCAAGAGCTATAATAATATCAATTAATTTAAGCAATTTAGTGGAAGTCATCTTCTTGAGTAGTTCTTCAACTATTCTATCCAATGTTATCATGACTCGAATTCATGATCCTAACTAAAATAGAAAATTTATCAATGTTTGTATAATGAGAACGGGAATTTAGCGCTTTACATACCTTCAGCCTTCTCATTTTTGTATTTGCTTGGACAGTATTTTTTTGGAATGTACTAGAAACTCTAGAACCCTTAGAAAAAAAGTCAGAACACAATTATACTGAAATTCTAAAAATAAGGCGTTAAGTTGATAAAAACGGGGGCTGTTTCTTGAGAACATTGTTGTTTAACTTAAGATATTTTGAACGAGTGCGATTACGTGTGGAGCGGCATGCGTCCCATGTGCACAGTGCACGCGGGATAGATGGTTTGGCACGTTCCCAGACCCATCGACGCATTGCCATGGAAACGGCACCGCGCGCACCGCCCGCGCCGCTGTACGAGAACACGCTGTGCCGCACCGTCGCGTAGCGCCGCTTTAGAACGGCATCAGGCTAGTTTCAAGGGCACTGCTCTATCGCGCCTTAAGGAGTGCAAGGACGATCAATATCCCTTTGCACCCTTATTTCCGTCGCACTCATTGGCCAACTGAACATCTTCACGCGTCGACGATTGCGCTCGTAAATAATTGCGTTACCCTCCCAATTTAATCTGGAAGATCCATTAAACATGCAGAGTGTATGTTCCGTCTGTATATTTTTTAAGAAAAATTATAAATTTTCTCGTCGTTTTTAAATGTCGCGATTGTCCGATTTGTGCATGAGAATAATGAGTTGATGAAACTAGTCGGTAAATGTTCAAAGTAAAAATATTCCATGCCGGGGTGCAATGTAAGGCGATTGTGATTCCTCGAAATGTGATCGTCGGGATTGCGCCGGGAAGTGAGATCGCGTGCGCGACTAAAAGCCAATCGTTATTATGCCCTAAAAGTACTCGTTCAAACGACACAGCGCGGTAAGTGTGGGGGTGATATTTTTGCGGCGTCAACAC
Source organism: Temnothorax americanus (assembly GCF_048541705.1). Taxonomy (NCBI): domain Eukaryota; kingdom Metazoa; phylum Arthropoda; class Insecta; order Hymenoptera; family Formicidae; genus Temnothorax; species Temnothorax americanus. Next base: position 3,481,168 of record NW_027509360.1, on the reverse strand, counting down.
TCGACAAAAATCGATCGGTTTAAAAGTGGCACGGTTTAGCTAGTTTAACACATAGCCCCCTCGTATTTCAGGAAGCACGCGGAAGAGGGAGGAATGAGGAGATTCACCCGGTGACCTCGTGCCGCGCGCGGTGATGCTACTGGCAAACGGTGCCTCTGTACCGACCATCGCTGGCGCTGTCGAAGAGGAGGAGGAGTACGCACGCAGCGAGGCGAACAGCGCGCATTATGATGGATACGTTACTGATCACACCGATCTGGCCTCGGAGGTCGATATCGACGAGTCCGAGTACAGGCGGGAGTTGCTTAATGACGTGAGTAATTATCTCGAAATCGTTATAGACGTCGCTAGACCGACCATGAGAAATATAGACTGTTGAAATTATTAAAATTAATTTTCATTTTTCTAACGTATTCACATCATTTATCATGAGTCTGCAACGTTTTTTATTTTGCTGTTTTTTTTTCGAGACACAAAATAAATAGATTTTGCATGGCATTAAGGGATTGAGAGATAATTAATTTTGTTCGTATGCAAGGCATCTTTTTAATATTAATTTTTATGAATGTGGTGACTAATATAAATTTCTATTTCATTACAGAAATGGCGAATGCTCTTCGACAAGGTGTGTATAATTACATTGTTTCAAGTTTATTTATCTGTTTTTTTGGTGTACCAGAAATTAGATCTAGATCTCGTTCTCTTGCTCCAGTTTGATCCTGAGGGTTTTGGAGAGATACCGCTGGAGGACTTTCTGGCAGCCTTGAGAAGCCCCGAATGGAAGGCGGAGATACCGACGAACAAACGTGACATACTTCTAACCAGGGCGAAAGAGTCGCGTGTTGAGGCAGTAACTTTCCAGGACTTCGTCAATGTGGTGAGTTTGTAATTCTGTTATTGTATGCGCATGGCTCTTTATTTCAGAGGTGCGGTGTGACATAATTTCAAAGTTACACACGTAAAAACAATACAGACTTACTAGCGCTCATGTAATTTGAAAAATTCGTCGTGTTATCAATTAAACTATCTATCTATATTTTTACAAAGATTAGATTTAGATCGAAGTTTTAAAAAATATATATAAATAATATAAATAAGTACTTAGAGTTGCGGTTCTTTAAATAATTCGGTTTATAGGTCAGCGGTATAAAATACATTTATCCTTGTTCTAATATTGAGAGAAAATTAAGCTGAGACAATATATCATTATTGGTTTTAATTTCTATTTGATTACCGCACTTTTTAAATAAAAATTTTGATATTGTCGGATGTCTGATTTGTGCACGGATGGCAAGTTTTCCGGCAAATGTACATACATACCTACTTCGTAAAAGCAGATGGTTCTGCAGCACGCTGTCTGCTCGACAGTGAAACGCTCGCTCGATAGGGAAGAACGACCTAAAATCGTTCGTTTAAATGTAAAAAGATTTTTTATACGTTTTCCTAGCATGTTTCTTTTTTAGTTAGGTTTGGAAACAGAGAAAACAATTTACATTAATATTAATATTAAATGTTACGATGCAACAGCTTAGTCTCATGCAACAGAGATTTCATTTATCTTTCGTCAACTTAACAGAGATCTATTTTGCATTATGCGATAGACAATAACGATTTTAATGCAATTTTTTCATAATTAATTTCTTCAAAAAGAATAATACGTACATACAAGTGATATAAAATAAAATTCTAAAGGAGCAGGAATTTTCCAAACTATAAATAAACGTATCTAATAAATCAATTTACATAAATATATTAATTCTATGAGAATATGTAGAATGAAACAAAATAACTATCCATTTCCATTCGTTTTCGAAATCATTGATTGTTGAAGAAAAAATGTTTTAAAATATCTTTACTTTATTTTGAGTAATATATATATCATCTTATGATCAATATAAATTTCTAGAAACTCCGTATAAATTTCTAGACTCCATATAAAACTCTAGATGGAGTCACTTTCAAGATTTGAAAGTAAATTGTACTTGTGTACAAAAATGGAATAACATTATTTCATTAATCAATTCTTTTAATCTTTTCACATATAAAATTAATATAGAGAATATATTTCGCGAGATACTTAATAATTTATATCTTAAATTATTTTAATACAAAATATCTCATCAAGTATATTCATCTTTTGATAATTTACATCAATATTTTTGTATGTAAAATAATAATAAGACTTAATTGATGACTCTTTTATTTATTATATAACTTCGTCAATTTATCTGCTTTCTTTAAAAAATAAAGGTAACTTTTAAATCTAGGATGTAATTTTAGCTAACAAAGTTATATTTGAATATAATATGCCGCTTCGAAACAGAGTAGTTTCGATTTGAAGCATTTTTTTTAATAACCTCTAATTTCGGAAATATCAAGAAATCGATGGAATTATTGTAATATATTTATTCTTACTTTTATAGGGTTTATAAATGTGTGCACTAAAAAAAAATTTATTATTTGCAAGAAAATAGATTCGAGTTGCAAATAATAAATTTTTGTTCAGTGTAGATATAGATGATAAGATATATTTAACACATACACATGCACACATGTGTCTCTTTATACAACTTCCCTCTCTGCTTTGTGCATGCTACTTATGTCGCATATGTTTCGCTCGTGAATCGAGATGGGAAATTTGCGACACAATGTAATCTGCTTATAAGAGGCCGCGTCGGAATTTACTTTGGAGCACGCTCGATTTTCATCGGTTTCTGCAAAAGCCGGATCGCGACCGTGAAAACGGTCGACGAAGATTTACGGTAGTTAAATAGTGTTATTCTAACCGCCTCGGAATGTCTCATTGTCCGTCTATTTGTCAACCTGAAAAATGTGGGCTTCGGCTCCGGATTTCACTGATCCTACCAAACAACAATGACCGCGGGCAAGGAAACGCGGCTAGAAACTGACAGATAAATATCGGTACAATGATAATCTCAACGTTTAGAGGCACGGCGCACCGGCGGATGCTTTGTTCGCGCTTAAACTCGCTGACAAGTTTTTGGTGGTTTTCTACACGAGCTCCCTTTCGCTCGTGATCCCGAGAAGATAAACGGATCTGACGTTGAGAGGCGGAAAATTGTTCGTGCACATATCGAAACGATTCAAAGCGTGAGTTAAACGACGCGTAAGGAGTCTCGACGAGACTCGACAAAATCAACCGTGAGATTTTTTGTCATTAACTACGCAACGAGAATAATGTCACTGTCCTTTTGTGAATTATATCTGATCCTCGTGTAATTTTGATAAGATTGCTAAACGCAGGGGCACAAGAGGCTCTCGGTCCATCTCAACCGCCTTAACGAACAAATGTGGCGTAAGCCATTTTTCGGAAATTGGCTCGAGGCTACTCTTCCGTAAAAATTTGTAAGAAAGCAGTATTCTATACTATAGAACTTTCTGCAGGATGGGCAGACGTTCCGTTTGAGATTTTTCTTGTAAATTAGAAAACGCCATACAGGGAATTTTGGCAAGCGGTCAATAACGAAGATTAACATCTCAATTTATCGCGAATGTGAATCGAGAAGTGAGTAAGATTATTTGAAAAGAAATTAATAGCTAGGTAGACAATAGATCTATTATCGTTATCGCGATTTTCGATGTGCTCGATCATTTCGGGAGGGAAGTGCAATCTTCTTTCGTGACTCAGTGATGCTTGATTTATGCGATTTGGACAGGCTATCACAAGTTCTTTCTCCATTTTTAGTTTTACAAATCTTTTTGTTTATCATGACATATAAGATAAATGTAGCGATTTGAAGTATTTAATTAATTTATGTGTGTTATATATATAGATATAAAGATTTTCTGAACTTAATCTTATAAGGCGATTTTGAAACTTTTCCCACGAGAAAGAAATGTTTACATTGTAAACCCTTTTATTTATGCGTTCTCACGCCCATCATTACTATTTATGTATACCACGGAATCGACAGAGTCCTTTTTCGTCATAGGCTAATCCGATTTATCTGGTTTCTGTGGTGTACCTGCTTTATATTGACAAAATTCATTTGAGGATTATCGACTGATCCTCGCTTTAAAAATACTTCGATCCAAAAAGGAAACCACTAGAATTTTTTTCGCTACGATTTAACCTGGAAATATTCATGACAAATATTAGTATCCGTTCTCTAATTATTTTGCCTGATTGTGAAACATATTTTTAAATACATATATATGTAGGTATAATGAATTAACAATGAACAAAATTTATTCCGCTAATTAAAGAAAGTAGTTATCTTTGCCAGTATATGAAACACTAATATAATAAAATAATTATTGCAATAAAATAAGTAAAATTTATTAGGTATTTTAATAAAATAATAGAGTAATAATTCTACAACACTTCATAACTTTATTGCCATATTGTTATCCGCGTCATTTTGATGTCGTTAACGCTGGCTTATACTTTCAAGACTTAAGTCACTGTTATCTTTTCGTAATATTTTCAAATTTATTATAAATTTGTCAATTTTTTGTAATTTTGAATTTAAATATATACTATAAAAGCTCGCGTGTTGTCAGCCGCTGAAATCTTTGCTTCATTTTGCCGTGGGATGTAATATACTATAATAGGATTATATCTGCAGGTGGCTGAAGGCAGTAGCAATTATTCAGAAGCGAGGAATCGCAAGTATTCTCGGTACGCTGCTATAATTTATGGTTGGCGTTACCAAATGGCGGCAACTAGGATTTCCTCGCATGCACCGCATATATTGCATTGTATATAGCTTGCGTATGCTTATTCTGTGCGATCACATGATAATTTCATTTATTATTAGACAAACATGGAAATTAAAATATTTAAGAGTAGCATACTTTTATGCCAATAATTACGTTAAATTTATGACAAGCCGTATACCAACATGCAATTTTATCTGTTAAAAAGTTGAAACTTGAATCTCCAAGATATTAAAAATTGATATATAAGTATCCAAAATTATTTTTGAAAAGAAGTTAGAATATTATCTTCTATAGTAAAGCATTACACTTTGAGGGACAGATAAAAGTATGAATAACTATTAGCAATAAAATATATAATATTTGCTTGAAATTATTAATTTTTGTCATTATTATTGATTATTTTTAATTAATTATTACACTGATATTTTCGACTGTTTTATTTTTCGATGATCCCTTCTTTGGACCATTTTCACGGCATGTTGGCACGGTTTGTCGCAATCTCTCGATTTTTAACGATCCGTACGGTCGATTTCCCAGCGGGCGGCTTGTTCAACACCCGATAAGATCAAATTATCCCGCGGTGCACCCACTGCCCGGTTTCGCCCGTTAAGTGCACGGCCATTTGAACTTTAGCTCGTACTTTAGGTGTGCATACACGAAGGCGGAATTCCCGAGGAGCGAAAGAGAAACATGGTTGATGGGAGGAGGATTCGTGCCGAAGCTGCGATTAGCAATTAGTCCGAACGGTGGTGGTCACTCCGTGTTTGCACAGCGCGGAACCGTTAATTAGCGAGAGAGATGGAGAGAAAGGCATGGTTAGCGAGAAAACGGACTCGAGGCTAGAACGATAGAAGTAAAGGACGCTCTGTGTCGGCGCTTAGGTGGCCTTTGCCAGAGTTTCGGCAAGTCGTTGATTCCCGTACGATCGCGGTGGTCCTTCGTCTCTTTCTTTTCCTTTTCTTCCTTTTTTCCTTCTCGTGTCTTCTCCACCAACCCCCTACTCTGCGAGGCAATTTTTTCCTCGCTCCCCGCGCGCCACCGCCACCGGCTCGCCGCCCTTTTGCTCTTCCCGGATATCAATTATGTCCCCGTGGGCCGCACGTTGCGACGGTGGACCCACCGGTGTGTGTCTCTCACCTCCACGAAGGGGGCCCCGGTGCTCGCCTCGTTATCCCTCGCCGTGGGCGTCGAAATCCCTGTGTAAAGTCTCTCAGGAGCTACAAAGTGCAATTTAAGAAAATCCTCTCCTCTCTCGCCTCTACGGCTCGATCTCGTTACACCCTCTCGTCTCGTTTCTCTCCCTCGTGTTCCCTCGTTCTAACGATAAATCGCGTAACAGTCGGTACCCTTCAACGCCTTCGACGACTTTCGACGACCTTTTTTGAAGCGCTCAGCTGTTAACGCAACGAGTATATAATTGAAAATCTTCGCGCTTGGCAAAAGCAATATTTTCTCACGTGAATGTAAGAATATTGCATTTGCGTTTTATATAAAACGAAACGCTGCGCCAGGATGTTCATCGCGCGAATTTAATAATATTAATTCTTCGCTGAACATACTTTTCGTTGGTAAGATATTCCATTTTTAGTATATTCTCTCGCGTCTCTACGCTCTACGTAGTGCAAGGACATACTCGCGATATTTTTCGATGGTAGTAGTGAAAGGCAAGACTGTCCTTTCGTTGGTCTCTTTGTTCCGTTTCTTCGCTATCGTGCAAAAAGGACGAAGTGTTCCGCGCGAGGCGGACCGACCTACGACCCCATTATACACGGGACCCCAGACGGGACGCGTGATTCATAATATTAGATTTGAGTCGAGACCGAATAATGTAAACGCCACGTAGAAGAAGGGCCTTATATACATGAGTGTCCTGTTGGAATAAGCGCAAGGGGCGTCACGTTGGCGGCGAATGCAACAACGTTGCGGACGACGGCAACGAAGACGACGACGACGCCATCAGGAACCCCGCAGCCACCCACACCCACGTCGGCCCCTTAAATCTCCATTCTCAGGCGCGCCTCGATCCCTTTGAGCCTCCTCTATGCCCTCTGACAACGACTCCGGGATCCTTCGTCCTGGACGCATGTAAATACGTTTTATCTGAAGGTAATTTAAGCGACGACTATCTACCGTTATTCTTGCATTTGTGTGCACTCTAAATGTATATGAGGATGTCGCATTATTAAACCTTTGAAAAGTATGTCTTTTATTAAAAATGTAATCACGTGCTTTTTGAATTTCTTTTCCTTTGCGCTGTTCGTAGTTCGCAGATTGTGAAGTTACGCATTACAATATGGGCTCGCTATCATTTGCAATAAGTTCCATTATCATATTTTATTTACCGGATCAAAAGATAAACGATAATGTACGTCAAAGAGAGATACGTATAATTATCTTTAAATATATTTTAAATACCCTCTCTCTCTCTCTCTCTCTCTTTGAATCTTTCATTATTCTCTAGACTTACGTGTGAACTCGGTATTCAATTAAACGACAGACTCATTAACTTCACTGCGTATGAAGTCACGGATTGCGTCCAGAACGATATCTCATCGTTGTTACGACTGTAGACGTAGATTTGTCACTCGGCTAATTGTACGGTAGAGACTCATAGTTACTTGGCCGCCGCGTATTGGTGCATCAGAGCGGTAACGACAAGGTTCTCCTATTAGGGACAATTGGCTCACACCGTCCCGTTAAAAGCATTCTTAAATATGCGAGCTTATCTATGCGGATCGAAGGTGCATGGTCAACGACTCCGCTCACATACCTTCCCTCCTCTGACATACGAGGACGATCGACGTGGTGTCGTTACAGGCTTCCAGGCGACGGTGTCCCGTCCTCGGAACATTCGTTTCATACGTAGCCGCGGCGTAACATAGTCAAGGATCGTGGAATTAAGAGGAGACGTATCCTCCGCCGTCATTACGTCTCCTCGTTGGCGCGCCTATCGAGTCGCCTGATCTCGCTCGACCACGCTTCATCCCGCTCGACCTAAAAGTCTAAACGGCTTCTAATTAGGGGGACAGTCGAAACAAAACATGTCCAATCTCGGCAACACTTGAGATAAGTTACACGGGTCCGGGGCGAGTCCGCATACCACCTCGTACGAATACGAGCGGGCGTGCTACGATTTTTCGTTTCTCTTTTTGCGGTCTGGCCGATATCGATTTTGTTGTGCCACATCGTTGTCTGATATCCCGCCAATCTCGCGTCGCGTTCTTCGTTCGGCGAAAATATTGCCCCGTCTCGTACTCCCTTTCGTCTCACAATTTATACGTCGCCGCGCGTATTTATCGTACTCAGAGAAGGAATTCCTTAGCTTTAATTACGCGCTTCGCGCTTGATGGATCGAAGCCAAGTTTCGCTCGTTGGGAATTATTATTCCTCCGTGTGCCTGAGTTCGTCGATATTTCTGCGTGTGCAGAACTCATTGTGCGCGATGGATTAATTAGCGCTTCTCGGAAGAGTATTTTACGACTGACAAGCCAGACGTGCGCCGCTGGCATATTATCTGTCTCTTGATCCCGCAACACGATGCTTCTCGAGAAATAATTTGCAAGGTAGACAAGTCGCTTGCTTAATTATTATCGCATGTATCGGCCACTTGCCTTGTGCGCTGCCAACCAAGATAAATCGAGGGTACTCGTTGCTTCGAGATCTTTTTAACTTTTTTACGAGACACGCCGATAGCAAGAATGTATTATAGATAGAAAGACTTGTTTGCAATCCATCAGATATCCTCTTGGATAGTGGTAATATTTCGAGCGAATTATTAACATTAAGACAGTACAGCTACAGTGTGAAAAAATGTTGCATTCATTGAGATATATCATTATTACAATTTAATTTTAAAGTCTATATATTTCTAAAATTTCATTTTTTGTTATAAGCAATGGTTCCAATCAATTTCTTTCTTGATTGGGAATTAATTTTTATCGTGTATTACGAAACAGTTTCAGGATATAATTTCTCCCAATAACAGCTTCTGGCTATTATAAAGTATGACATTAATTGTAGTTAATTGTCAAGTTTGCATCTTAATGCGGGTATCAGAAATTTTTATCTAACTCGAAAGATGAATGCCTGGCATTCATTCTAGGGCGTGCTGCCACCTGTTAGGTGGTTGTAGATGCCTCGGGTTGCACGGTGTCGCCAACTGACGAAGGGTAGAAAAGATCACTCGAGATGTAGGTTCCCTTTTTTTCGCTCAACCCCGATCTTGTGACCTCATTTTCTCGTATAGGATGCCACAGGTGCTTGACTTACAAACCAGTAAACTTTTTCATACTCCGGATTACTCACGCGAGTGCGTTTTGTTTTTTCAATATTTACATTGTCGAAAAAGTAAATAAATTTATAGTTCTCGGATTTATTCAAGATCTCGCGTTTCTTTTGTATTTAAAAATCGTTAATTGAACTATTATATGTAACTGTGTTATGTAATTATACTCAAACGACTTGTTAACATTTTTTTTAACGATCTAGTTCTCGATTGGATTTTTAAAAGAATTAATCGTATAAATTTTTATCTGTCGCACCTGTTGCATTTTATCGAACATCATTTTTCTATTAAGACAATCGTCCGTCACGGCAAGACGGAATAACATAAAAATTATAAAATTATTTATCCAAAAGCGGCCAAATCGTAGATATTATCTTTTAAGATGACAAACTGCTGACGTTCCGCGATTAATGGACGTCGATAAATCGGCATCGCGGTAGATTTCCAGCAATGACTTAACAATGCGTAGCTAGATATTTCATCATCCCTCGCGTTCACGTCCAAAGGCGTTCTGTCCGAAGGCTTCGGGCTGGGGTGATCAATTATTTTGTTCAGTCGGCCGATAATAGCAGGTCGTAATATGGTCCATCGGCAGAACTGAACGTATAGCCATCTGTTGTCGGCACGGTCTGCGACAAAACAAACAGCTTGCCAATTACCGAACCAAGCTGATTTCGGTGCCGCTCGACATAATTTGGAGGCCGCCGTGGAGGACAAAGGCGGCCCGTTTCCATCACGTCCACCATCGTTAAGCCCCACGACGAGTAGCTACCACGATCTACCACTACCACCATCACCTACCGTAGTCGCACCTTCGATGCACCCTTCTCGCTTGGTATCTCTATTTATGTTGCACAAGCCGCAGCTTCTCCCGCGCCGGCTGTCCCTTTTGTGCCGCTGGACAACGACGGGGGCTACACTGTCCGAAACAATGTCCGGGTAGTTTCGTTAATGGGAACAAAGTATGACGTTCTCTCACGGTCAAGCTCCAGTTATCTTAATATACGCAAAGAATTTAATTTCCTATTTTTAATTTAAATTCGTTTTAGCATTTTATATACATGTGGAATACCGAAACTTAAAATTAACCTATTAAATTTATTTATTCGACTATTATAGCAAAGTAAAGGTTCGTCTTATTTTATTTTGATTGTTAAATTATTCAGTTATGTAATTTCCTTCGTGGATAACCATTTCTGATTTTGATATATTAAAAATTTAATGCTTATCTATATTCATCTTTAATTACCTAACAACCGTAGGGTGGGAAATATGCATGAGACGTTATGTGTGCATGTGACAGAGAAAGATTAGAAAACCTAAGTATTATTGTCAAAAGCAAAATGTATCGCGACCCTTTTCGTATTTTTCTATAAACCACATCATCGCCATGCCCGCTCACGTAGCTCGTGTACGATCCAAGTTTTATTCTTGTCGTCACGATTCCAGAGTTCTCTTCTTCCTTTCACGGAAATCTTTCAACCTCACTAAAGTCCGTTAACCTATTAAACTGACACCCATGCAACTATTTCGTTATAAATAATTGTTATTTATTTCTGTCAGTTATCTAATTATGCCTAGGGAACTTTATATTTTTCTTTTATTTCGATACACTCCGATCCATTCTGTTTATTTTTCTAAACTCTAAAGAATAAATTTCCTGTTTGTTCTCGTCGTTCGGTGAAACTTTGTGTTATGGATTTAAGAGAAGCTTAAATATTTCGACGCGACAAAGTGTCCTAATCTTCTTTGCTTTTCGACGCTAAGGTGCAAATTTGGTAAACGCATTCTTCGTTCGTGAAATTGCACGTTAAATAAGCAAGATTTAGAATCCCTGACAAAGGGATGGTGCGGAAGCAACAGCTACCACCCGTCGTGCACCTTCAGATGCCGACGGTCATTGTCGCGGTGTTAAAATAGCCATGTAACGCGCTGCCTTACGGCTACGAAATCAGTTTAACTTATTCCGAATCACGAATCTGCCATTGTGGCTCTGTAGGCGAGTCCGACTAACCGGGGCGGCACGATCGCATTTTTTGCGGGGGTTTATATTGTAAAATTTATGTTTTTATATAACGACGTACCGAATAGCCATCGCGGGCGGTAGAATCGCAGGTATCGAAGACGCTATATACGTGCTTGGAGGATGCCGACCTCTCCTCGCTCGATCTCGTCTCGGGAACGTTTGCGGGTGCCTCTGCAAGTCTGCGGATAAAGCGGCGAGGAGCGTATACAGACAAGGGAACCACTTTAGCGATGGATCGGAGGGGGAGGCGGATATGCGGAACGACCGCGTAAACCGTGGTTGGCGGCCAGGGGAGGACGGGCGGTGGTTATGTGTAAGCGAAACGGGTGGGTGGTTCGGGTCGACCCGAGTAAGGGCGACGAGGAAGTCGTGAGAATTGCCAGAATGCCGTGCGTGCCCGCCGCACACTCCTGAGGATTACTCGGGATACAAGCGCCGCGGGGAATCCGCAATCCATATAACCCCGCTCGCCGCTCCGTATTGGTGTGGTGCATCCAGAAGCGCGACCATGTAAGTACCTGCTGATGCTCATCAGGACTTGCGTGCCCTTCGCTCGTTTATATTTCATTCAGAGACACCACGCCGGTCTCGACCAGGATTCTTTACGACCTGCACTGGAACGCTTTCTCTCGCGACGCGGCTAATTTATGCCTCGACCGGCAACATCTTATCAATTATCGATTGCGACCGTACGGGACCGGAACATTTGTCTGGTTATATATATTCTTTCTTGTCGTATTCACGGTTACTTATTTATGGACTAAAGTTGACGATCGTTTAAACGATACTGGAATTATATAAACGTATGTTATATAGTAATTATAATAATTAATTATTAATTACCACAATAATTATTTAATTCACAATAAACACAAGAAAAAATTAAGAACAGATTCTTTGGCACGCTATCATCTGTTTCTTTCGAGAGTTAAATGCTTTTCGTTCGCTACTGGAGGCACTTACAGATATATAGAAGGAAGTCGATTCCGGGCAATCACCGTAGCTACCGCGCTCCAATTATCCGCAACTGCACTTTTGTGCGGACACGTATAGCTGAGTTTTACACACACATACATACACGTCGTTTTTACTTGCGCGAGCGTTACGATCGAAACGACCGAGGCAGATTTTCGCATTTGAAGCGGACTCATCGCGGGTTGTTTCGCGGCACGAATCGATCAGCGACCAATTATCGTTCGGACGAGTGGGCACTTACTGCCGCCTCGTTAACTTGTAATCATCGGCGAGGCGGTAAAAGTTTTCATTGCTATTAAAATCGTCCCTTCTTCTCTGACTTCCGTTAATTCAATTGTACTTCCCTCCCTACCTCCACTTCATTTGACGATTAATTAAATTATTTCATTAATTCCTTCCATGCCTAATGTCTTAAGAGTAGTAACGTTTATTTCAACAATCGAATAATTTATATAATTGCTAAATTTGTAAAGTTAATTATGTATCCACTAATGAATAATTTTGAATTAATCTTAAAATGATTCAATGATTATTCCTTTCTCTCGTAAGCTTTCCTTATTCTATTTTATAAATAAAAATACAGTCAAGCGCGCGATGGATTCACGTATTTGCCATACACGGTGTTAAGAATTGTCAGAGATCGTCGTATGCGTGTATCGCCAGGCAAATGTGGTGTCTTCCTGTTTGCCGCGCCTTTGGCAGCCACAAAGCCATTTGTGTCCCCGCGGATAAAGTCGCGCGTGCACACGAAGTGGCCGGAAAATAGTACGAGTGGCTTACAAGCAGCCCTCTCCTCCCTTCGCTCACCCCCTCTCTACCTTTCGCCTTACCTCCCGCTCCATTCTCTCCGAGGAAATTGGCAGCTAGGTCGAAACCCTTTTGTCGTCGACGCGCTGCATGCACGACGGAGTAAACAGCTGCGAATGCCATTTCAATAACGGCTAAGCGTCTAGATAGGATTTTGGTACTGGCCTGCATTCGAGCGCTTGTCCTTTGATCAGACGGCCGGTCCTCTCGAAAACGTAGCCGAGATAAACTCCATATGACGGCTTTTTCTGTACTCTTTCCTCCATTTGCACAAAAATGTTTTCGTCTACCCGTTTCACGATAGTTGTATTGTCAAGTTCACGTTGATCGGAGGATTAAAGAGTCTCCCTGTCGTAATCGCAAATGAATCCGGCCAATTGTCTGAAATCTTTTTTACAACTTCTATACGACGAGATAATTTTCGCGAAACTATTCTAAATAGTGCCGGTCGAAAGTCGTTTGAAGTAACGGTCAATTCCGCGCAGTGTTTTAATTGCGCAATGTACAATCTCGAATATCCGCGTGACATGTTGCGAAAAGAAACTAAAAAAAATATCGAATGCAAAGCGTTAATGCGAACGCTTTCCTGAATTTAATGAATAATCGGTCTGGCGCGAACCTAGCTTTTTCATGCGCGATCGTCGTTTATTGGAGGCGGCTTTATATCGGCGGCTTTCATGCGCGCCTAAACGCGGTGCCGCGCGCGTACGTATCACGCGGATCGGGGAAACCGACGAAAAACGATGAAAGCCTATGAAAGCGGGCATTGTGGGTGGTTTCATGAGGGATTCAGGATGGGTGAGAGCATGCGGGCAACGTGGCAAGGGGACGGGAATCCCATCTGTCGGCATTTTTGCGCCGACATTGTGCGCCTGTTTATATCGACACCGAACGAGATAGAGAGAAAGAGACAGACAGTTAAAAGGCGGGAAGGAGAAAGAGAGAGGGTGAAAAAGGGAGAGAAAGAGAGCATCCCCGCTTTTTATTGCCGTATTGGCATATTGCCGCGGATCCGCCAACGCGTGCTTTTTCGGCCTTTTTCTTTTTATCTTCGCTGCACGCCACGAGAACGGCTGTACAACTCTACGGTGTGTATCGGACACACCGTCGACGGCTGGCAGCGTCTCCTCTCTACACGCCGCGAATTTCGCCCGTTTCCACGCGACGACGCGACGGCCAGTCACGACACTACCGTCGTAAATTTCCAACTGACGGACGATATACGCCGGAGCGTATCGGAATATCGACGCGAATTTACTCCTTTTTCTCATGGTCCTGCCGCGTGCGTCCGTCGACTCGACGTCGTCGAGAATCATATCCTGTATTGGACGTTTCTTTTGTCGCTCCCTTGCTTTCGTTCACGAAAAATGCGAGATTTAACGACAAGCTCCTTTGCTGACGTGAAACGAATAATTCTATACAATATTCAATAGTAGTACACGACGAATAAAAACGAAAACTCCATTGATTTTAATGTCATTATTACTGGTAAGGTAAAAACAAAATGCTACTTTCGCTTCCATTCGTCGAAATCTGTATATTATATACAAATGTATTATTTTATATGTATAATATACGTGTGCATTATACATATAAAATATATGAGGATATAATATATCGGCCGCGCTATTTCCTCAACAGAGTATTTTTATTTTAAGATCTTGCTTAATAATAAAATAATAAATAAGAAAATTTGAAATAGACTTATTATAACATATTGCTTTTATAATTAGAAACACGAGAATAAAAGGATTAATTTTAATCTAAAGATTATTATTGAGATGTGTTAATTAATATGAATCAATTAATAAAAATTAATGAACAAAAAATATCAAGCGTTTCGGTTTGCTTCGTATTTTCTTCAATGACACTAAAATAATGAAAATGTGTAATAGCAAAACGTAAACATATTTTGAAAAGTCAGAAAGAATTTTACTATTAGGGTAAACTCGGGTGAGATGGCCATACAGGAAAGATGGTCAACCTATGTTTTTTTCAATCTAGCTCGCCATGAAACATCAAATGAACATGGGTTGGCCATTTTTCCTATATGGCCATCTTACCCGAGTTTACCCTAAATCTTATCATAAATAAATAACAATAAAATAACTAAATATATTACAAAACCTGCCCTGGGCGAGAAAGTAAAAAATGAAATAGAAAATCACGTAGGAAGAAAACGTATTTTGCACATACAGTTGGTCCTACCCATATTTACATACAGTTCGCCCTACCTCTAGAATGTAGACGGATCAGATGATCGATTTATTTGCTGTTTGTCTCTGTGTCGAGTGGCACTGGATGACAGCGGAATGGGCACACTCGATAAAGTTATAATCTATGTAGAAGCCCGGCCGTTCTCCTCATTGTGAGATACCACGCGAAGATTAATTTCCTTTCAGAACTTTCACTTCACCTGCATCGATAATTTGACATATAGTTTCGCAACGCTGACTATTGACCGAAATTTCAGATATCATTGCAAACTAGTGCACGCAGAATACTAATGATATTAACATATGCGGGTACATTTAACACACGATTAAAAAATAAATTACGTTTCGTTAAATAAGCTAATATCTTTTGTTATTATAATAATAATAAAATAGAAATCTATTTAATAATAATTCAGGAAATATCAAGTTTCTCTGATGCAAGAGTTCATGAGTTCAAGATTTAAATTTTAAAAATTGCTCCATTCGAATTGCGATGAAACTTAAAACCTTATAAAGTTATCCGTGAAATGATAAAATCCACTTATTTCATAATTTATAAATATTATTTATGAATATTTCCTAATATTTCCTAATATTTCTCTTATTTTATATTTGCAATATTATTCCGATAAGAATTGTATATTGAATGGAAAGTCGTATCATATTTTTTAGATCTCTTCTGATCAGCTATTGTGGCTGTTGGGGGCGACGTTGGTTTTTATGTAAGTTTTTTGCTCACAGTTGTATGAAGCGATGGCTGCTGTTCGTAACCCTTACGAGTCCAGGTGGGCTCATGCTTGTCGGTAACAAGATACGGGGGTGGTTGAAAGTGTGCAGAGGAAAACGGCGATAGGGTAGCACGGGGAGGTAGGCAGGCGGGAGAAAAATGCAATGGTTAGAGGGAAAGAGTAGATATCGTAGCCCGGCTATACGCAACCTGCTTTCTGTTTGGCACTGATGCCCAGCTGTTCCTCTCGTTTTAGCTCCAGCCAAAGGATAGTGAAGTCTGCACTTAGCATTTACGAGTGGAAAAAGCCTTCCGCAAGGACGTTTGTCCCGAAGGACAGAGAAGAATAGATACCCTTTTCCTTTTCGTGATCTGGCATAATGCGAAAAATACGTGTTAGTGTACAATTTTATTGATTAAATTGCACAATTCCGTCGCACAAAGTAAATCAATCATCAATAATATGATCAATTATTAAAATTATTAAATTATTATTAAAATTATAGTCAAGATTTCCAAAGCACTCTATATCAAATGACAATGAGCGATTACCTATTAATCGATATATTATATACGTATAATATGAATATTCTATATATACAACATTTAATATATAATGTTTACGGACTATACGCGCAATATCCTGCAAAGCCACGCATATACATATAACGATATTGTAGACAAACTTATTTTCATCATTTTCGAATGTTATTCATCTAATATACGCGAATCTCTGAGGCCTAGCGCGCATCTGCAATTATATTTACTCTGTTTCTATAGGATAATTATATAACATTAGTAAATATATCAGTGAATCAAGAAGATACATAGCGCCTGCGTAAATTGCCAGCGGTGCTCGCATCTTTGGGATTCCGTTCCGAAGATGCAATAATCATATACTAAAGATTTATCAAATAGACCTTCCGTGTGGCGAAGCAATCGAACGAACGCACGCGCGAGAGAGACACGGTGCACGATAAACAAGCTCGGCATATGCCTTTGTCTCTCGTTGAGATGAGAGACGAGATCGCGTCTCGACTCGTCGAGATGGTAGATAGCGCGTTCGTTTTACCCGAGTCACCCCGTAGACGAGCGAAACTCCGGAGCTCGGCTCCATCGAATAAAGCGCCCGAACCCGAACAAATAATGCGGCTCCCCCCGCCTCCCCACATGCTTCCGGTCTCTTATTTCACCGGATAGCCATCCGAACACGTGCCCCGTTTCCTCCTCCTCCTTCGCCTCCTTTTTCCTTTTCTTCTTCCGCAAAGGGGGATGAAGGATCGGTAATAGTGAGAGCTCACCACTTCTCGCTGTTACTACCTCATTGGATTCAATAATTTGATCGCAAATCAACTGTGAGCGAGGGTCGATACGTACGCGGCGTTTTCGCCGAAAGATTTCCGTATGGCTGATCAGACATCCGTTAAATTTAATATTGCAAGCTTTTGTAACGCGTCAATTGCAGCGCGCCTTATTTCGATGATTGATATCCGTGCTATTTCTCTCCGAGGGTGAGGAATTAGATATCAGCGCGAAATATCGGGCGATTCTATTTTAAAAATAACACTTGTAGAAAAAATCGTAAAGGTAATCTTACATTATATAGTATTTTACGCATATACTATACTGTATTATCATAAATCAGGTTCGCAAAAGATTCGTGATTTCGTGATATGAATAATTATATATAGATAATAATATATAATATATGAATCCCACACAATATAGAGTTACGATTTATTCAAAAGTTCAGCCCACCCTGAAATTATTCTTATATTGAACATAATCCGTTCGTTATATACATATATATATATATATATATATATATATATCCTAATAATGAGTAACAGTAAAATACTAACGCCTTGCGTATGGTGCAAATTTCCAAATTTCTGTACAACGAGTTTTATCGCAAGCTGCAACAAGCTTTGGGCACGGCGTATCGGTTGCGTCGCGTTGCATCCGTGTTTGCGCGCAGCATCCTGCGTACATACGTCGCGCGTCGTGCGCCTATGCACACCCACGACTCGACGGTCCCACCTGGAGGATGTCGTCGCGTGCCATTAAGGGTCCCGTTGGCAAACGTTTAATGACGATATGCCCCGAGCACGTGTCAGGACGTCCTCCCGGCAATAAAGGCCCTCTTAGACGTCGTCCTCTCTCTCTTTCTCCGCGCCTGAACCATTCGATCCTTCCTCTCCACGTACGGTCGTCGGCAAAGCAACCGTACAGCCTGCGAGCCGCGAGCAGTGTGAGTCTTCGTTCCTCTCTCTTTCTTCCTTTCTCTCTCTCTCTCTCTCTCTTTCTCTTTCCCTCCGCCTCTCTCTTGGCTCGCAGGAGCGGTTTGCGTTTCCTGCGCGGCACGCGACTCCGAAGTCCAGCTGCTTCCTGTCTACCACACTTCTCTCTTACTCACCTCCTCTTCCCGTTCCGCCGACCCACGCATTATCGTACCTCGCCGTCTGACTGTCCCCCGTGATCCCGTTCGTTCGTGGCTCCGCGTTTCCAGCGAGCCATTGTATTCGAGGGAGATCGTCTTTCATCGTTCCGTCACGATATTTCGAATTTGCATAGTTGAGAGAAGGGTAAATGCGACAAACATGATGGAAGGAATGGCAAACTCTTATTATAGAGACCTTATTTAATTTTTATGAGGGTTATTTTATCGCTGATCAAATTTTTTGGGATAATCTAAATTTATAGAGTTTTCGAAATGTTTATTTGTACAATAGTCAAAAAATTGAACTAATATATTTTAAATAGTAGAACGAAAGAGAAAATAGGATTATTTAAAATAAATGATAAAAAAAGGCAGATGTTGCCATAGAATAGATAAAACATTTCTTTAAAGCTACAAACAGGAGACTGCACGAATCGTCGTCGTTGTGTGCTGGACAAGAGATTGAAGTAATTATTTCATTTGTGTCGCTAATCACACGCGAGCGATGGTCGTTTAAATAGCACCATGTTTTTGCCCGCTGGAATAAAATTAATTAAATGAAATGCAATTTAATTGACTTTATTTGCGATCCGATCGGATATTCCGGCGGTGTAGAATCGCGCGTTGCGCTGCGCGTGCACGTCGCGAGTGTGTTCCGCACGTATCCGCCGTCCTTCTGTTCTCCGTCTATCTTCCTCTCACCTGTGCCTCGCGACATGTCGCGCAGACAGGCGCAGCACACCGACGCAAGTACAAACGATATCGATTGCTGTAATTAACCGTCCGCAACAGGCACACGGCATGACATTGCGCGAATGCGTGCACGCGTGCGTGCATGCTCGCTCGTTGCGTGCATTCATCGATGACTCAGTGAAATCGCGTCACGCGCTCTCCGATGCAAGTAGAACGATTTTTAACATTATCGCGCCGTGACTTTCATGCATTTCATGAAATTTATTTACTTAAGTCTAAATAAAATTAAAATTCATAAATAATTAATTCTAATTATCTTTAGGCTTAATATCTTAGGCATTTGCTCTTATCGTTAAAAGATACTTATTTACTCGCATTTGAAGTATATACTTTCCGCTGTTAAATTGTTCACGTGCTCATCACAGAAAGCAGATACATCGGCACGGTGGTCTGCCGCGGAATTAATTTCCGCGCGAATAATTCGGCCTGGAATTTTTTCTATGCGTGTGTGGTATTATCGGCATCTCTCGCGCCTCTGGCTTCCATCGTTCTCTCCCATCTTTATCGGATTTCGATCAGATGAGAACGCGGACTCGACGAGGAAAGGTGAGGACGGGGGAAAACAATTTGTTCACCACGTGCTAGTAAACTATACCCTCTTAGGATCATCCGATAATCGCTTGACTCCTGCGCTTTCGTTTGTGTAAACCGGATCACACATCACACCGTGTACGCTTTTATATTTGGGCCGCGCTTGTTTTTGTGTGCGTATATATGTGGTCCGCGGCCAGCTCTTTTTTTTTTTTTTTACACATTCACTCGCCCATGTGGCCCAAGCCGCGAAGAGGTTGAAGCGCGTGCCAGCAGGGCGCGGGAAAACGATTAGTTTTTAATTTGGTCCGGGCCGATTCGATCGCGTGAAATTGCGGCCGGGAGGCTCGTGCGTTCGTTCTAGCTTCGGATTTTTCGGCAGCTCGGGGAGCGTCCTCTCTCTCGACTGTTTCTTCTCCTTTTTTTCTCTCCCGTTTTTTTTTGCAAGGGCGTTTCGCTGCACGTCCAACGTCTGCCTGGGCGCCGGTACCATTGGGAGCCGGTTGATCAGAATCGGAATTGCTTTTGACCGCAACTCGATCAAGAAATGCCCGACTCCACCCTTTCGTCCTAAATTCCCTGTTTTCAAAGCTATTTTTCTCGGAACACGCGCGTGGCCTCGCGATTGCCCTCCACGAGCTCTCTGTATTTTCCGATAAATTTGTATTTCGCGAAATTCTGCACGCTTCGATCGATGATAAAAGCGACCAATCCAGCGGAGTGTTTATGGTCACCGTGGATTTGTAGCTCTCGATAATTTGATTTAGAGCCGTTTCCTCGCGGAACCATTTTATTCATGCGGATATCGCGTTATAAAATATGTACATACACTGGTTTTGATTTACATATGATACGCGACATATTTTGTTAACTATGTCTCTCAATGGCACGTTCAGTTATTTTCATATACATTTTATTACCGCAAATATTATACAATGCCTCTTTTAATCTGATTTAATTGGATTACCAAAAAGTTAATCTGTCGGATGAACATATGTATATGTTTGTTTAAAAGAAATATATATACTTATGTTGCACAAGGAAAGAAACCTGAAGCCTCTTTCGTAAATATGTTTGTCGGCACGTGTTACGTTAAATCTCGTTTAGATCTAATAAAAGAATATAATTACTTCACATGCTCATTTGCGGTTCTTAAAGAAGCTATTCTTATAACGGAATTGCACAATTGCATTCCATTCTACAAAAATTCGTGGCACTCTCGCACTAGAGAAATTCGAGAACTATTTCGAGAACGTTTGAACTATGTATGTCTTGTCGAATGTGGAATGCGTCGAATTTCCGAATTCGATCGCCACTCTTTCTTGGAAGGAACCTGGTGAGATGTGCGTCTTTTAGGGAAGATCGTCACATGCATATACACACACTCTTCTTCATGCACATTCTCTCTTTCTTTTTTCTCTCTTTCTCTATATTTCTTCGGAGCTGAGGAGCGTCTGTGCGAGCCACCAGTTCTCCCTCCGCGCCGTTTGCCTGTCTCTCGAAGCCGGGCCTCACCGCGTGCAACATGTCGCGTGCAGGCACGTGCTCCGTAATGTATAATCTGACCTGTGGCCGGAGGCGTTCTACAGCGCCGATATAAATTCGAAACGGCGGATATATGCGAAGGGGGGTGGGGGTGGGGGGGGGCGAACGCAGAAGAAGACGAAGCCAAAACTGGTGGAGGACGTTCCGGTAAAAAGGCCGTGGAAATCGACGAGTACTTGTCCGGGAGATACGATCTATTCCCTCGGCTAGCTATGCGGGTTCAGTTCGCTCGTGGAAAGCCGATTTTCAACGCTTCCGTCGATGCGGGAAGTTGCGGGTCAGTTCGGAGATATATTATATATGTATATGCGCGTAGTACGCCGGCGTACACAAAAGAATATAGATAGCGACAGAATGGCGGTATGGAGGGGACTTTTAATGCGGCCATATCAGAAAACGTAAGGTCGTTCGGTAGCGCGTATCGCGTTCCAGATCGGATTCACGGATATAAATTTGAGATCTTCATGGCGCCACTAAAGCCGCTCGAATAGAGCACATTGTGGATGAAAGTCTTTCTGGTATCTGCGAGCGATATTAAGCGCCGTCCTTATCTAATCCTTAAATCGGTTTCTCATTGCTCACACACACACACACACACACACACACACACATATCGCCATACTGTAATAATAGCAGGTAGGTATCTTGACGTCCATTAAAAATTATTATACTTAATACTAAAATTGATCGATTGCGCGGTTTGTTTCCATAAATATCGTTCAAAAATTTATGCTTTAGGTGGAAAGTAAAATATCTCTTTCTTATAGTACTTATACGCGATACACTGAGCATTTTTCTTAAACAAAAATTGACCTTGAAATGATCAAAGGCTGCCGTTTAACGGTCGCGAAATTCGGAGCTGGTTTGCAACAACTTTGTTGAGACGGTGCGCGACGCGTTCGTGCGATAAAAATGATCGCTCGCGTGGAAGGCACAATCCACCCTGTAATACACTCAGCGGTTTCGCGGAGAGGCGTTAAACCACGTGCGAATGCTTTAGGAACGGAGCGCACGGCGGGTCTGAAACTGTTAACGCCGCAATTTTCTCGGGCAGGCTTCGTAGCGAGGCAAATGAGGGCCGCAATACGACTTCGGGGGCCCGTTTAAAACCGCTGATCCTTAGGGATCAAGATACTCGTCGTCCCCACCCGCTCATTTGTAGTCTGCTTGGTTCTACGATACCGCAAAGTCGGATCCCGGCGCGGCGGCGCGCCTGGTTACGTGCCGCGCGAACTCAGCGGTTTTCAGTTCGACACGCTCGAGCTTCTCCCATATCTCTCTCTTCTCTTTTGCACTCTCTTTTCTCTCTCTCTCTCTCTCTCTCTCTCTCTCTCTCTGTAACTGTTACGGAAACAAGAGGGAATCTACGTAAACACGAATAGATACTGGTATAAATGGTCCACCTCGAAAGCGGATAAGAATCAGGGGTGACGGAAGGAAACGCGATGGTTAGCGATCGTGGGGCGGTTCGTGAGATGGGCATGCGAAGGGGGCGAAGAGAGTGATGCAAACCTTGCCTCTCTCTCGCCTTTATAAAAATGCAAACGGCCGATCATTTGAATACGTATAGCCGGTAATTCAGATGAAGCGAGCGCTCGCCCGCCCGCGTTCGCGTCACGCGTGCACATTCGTGTTTGCGTCGTGTATACGTGTTGTGTGAACGGTGTTTAAAGAAGAAACGCGCAAGAAAAGGCGACCCCGAGAGAGAATCGATGTGGAGAAGGTGTGTCGCGTACAAAGATGTAAACCGTCTTATCCTCTTCTGCGCGATACGAGCCTTTTCTTGCCCATCTTCTCCACCTTCACCTTCTCCCCCGTCTCTTATTCTTCTTTCTCCCTATCGTCTTCGTTTTTTATTTCCACTCGTTCTGTCCCACCTTTTCGATGGTTAGCGTCCAGACCCAAGAGCAACGTGAATCACTCTTAAAATGCAAACTGTTGCAGGAGAAATGAGGCGGGATTATATGTTTATCTCTCACTTCTCGAAGAAGAAAGCATTTCCAATGGCGTTCCGCAGCTTTTTTATTTGATAACGTTTGCAAATAATGTTTGACAGTTAATTGTGTGTGCCTAAAATAGATACTCATCAACAAATTAAAATTTTTTTGTTAATTTTTTAATATTTTCAATTAGTCACAATTATCGTATTCTGATACATAAAAAAAATTCATTCTAATTATTACATAAAAAAAGTTCCACCAAATTAATAATGAAACGTACATACATACGTACGTTGATTTTTACGATGACTTTAATTGCATTTAACACATTTGACGTAACGTTATCAACAAAATGTTCCGTCTGTCTATCTGAATTCATCTGAATATTTCAACATGTCGACGGAGCATAACAATTCCGGGTGCAAAATAGAATGCGAGATGCCGCTTCCAGAATGGGATCATAATTCGTCTAACGGCGGAGAGCAAGTCGTACCGTTGCGTAACGATCGATTCCAAGCTCGAGATAGGCTCGGAAGATCTCTCTGGGGGATAGAGCTGCAGAAACAGAGATGTCTGCGTCCGTATGCACCGTGGCGAGTGCGCTTCCTGGAAGGAGCTTATGAATATTACTCGCTCGAGGCGGACGTTGTCGACGGCTTCTGGACCGGGTGTGCGTATAAGGTGCGAGGTAGCACGTGACGACGGCGCCCTTTTGTCTTTTGCTTTATTTGAAATTCCATGCAAACGTCGGCGCGAGGCTGCGTGACCGCAGCGGCCAAACCCGGACCGGGTTCGGGTTGGTTGGCGTTACCCATAAAACAAGGCATTAGTACTGATCCTTTTCTCGATAACCGATCTCGGCGATGGTGGCAAATGATGAGAACGACGACGGAGACCTTGCTGCCGCTGCCGCCGCCATCGTCACCGTCGTCGACGTCGCCGTCGTCATCCTGAGGTTCGACCTGCCTCGGGAATCCCGTTTCGTCTCGTTGCACCCGCAACCTGGCATCTCTCATGAATAATATCTTCCGTGCATTTACATGCCGCCACGGACTACATCGCGCGGATCCGAGACCATCTCCTCCTTCTCCTTCATCTTGCCGTGCCCGGATCTCTCGTTCTCCCCGTTCGGATCGCGAAACGCTTTTCCGTCTCTCCACGTGTATTCATGGTGTATCCTCTGAGAAAGAGGAGATGTTCTCCCGCCGATAAGAACGGGCTTTTCCTTTCTTACCTATCCTATCCCTCCGCCTTACTTAGCGATCGTCGATTTCTCTATCTCGCTCTCTTCCATCGTGTTGTTATCCTTCGTTCGCTTCTTCTACCGCTCAGCTCCCGCGGGACCTTACGAATCGTTTAATTCGATCTACTTCCCAGATTCCCGGTCTTCGTACATCCCGCGCGTCGCGACACGACGCGCTGGTCCTTCGAGATCCATTTATTCGGCTCCGAGACCCACCCTGGACCCGATTCCATTTTCCTCCTGCTACGAGATTATCCCGAATACGTACAATTTGGATTGGTGTATATCTACCATCTGTTATCTATCTCGGGAAGCCGGGATAGGTTCGCGTGCGCGCAACGGGCGGCAATTTATGTTTCATAAAATGCTTGTGAGAGTGGGATACAAAAAAGTTATTTCGCCATGATATTTTAGATATAGTATTACCAAGGGCGATAGTTTTTTTTTATAATGAAAGTAAGCAAAAGGCAATCGAGAAAATAATTTCCTTTAATATATATATATGCAAGGAACAGAACAATTTACGAAATGCACTGTATTCCACAGTTATGTAAAAGAATTATTATTATTATTTTATCATTATATGTAACTTTTCTAGTTATTTCAGACAATAATTTGTAGAACGAGCGCGATTATAATAAAAACCGCGTAAACAGAAAATTCAGCGCGGTTAATAAGTTGCATGATGATAGACGTCGTCTGCGGTGAGTTTCAAAGAGGGAGAAAGCATCGGTAAGGCGGGGAAGGGTGAGGGATATAGTATAAGTGTCGTGGCAAGATCCGCGAAACCGCTAGGAATTCCGGAAGAAATAGCTCGACGGTATTCGCCCGTTTCTCGGGCGAGCTCCCCCGAGTCGCGACATTCCTGCAGCGTTCGCGGGAAGGGCGGTTTCGTTGTTTCGCTACCCTTTGCTTCGTGCTTCGGAAGACGTCTCGGGAAACATTCTTAACCGTGCTCTCCGGGGCGACGATCCCGACACGGGATGACGTTGTTACGAGACAAGGTATATATTCGCCCGCTCGTGGAAACTCGCGGCAACGGCGTCGCGAGACTCGAAATCTCCGGCGAATTCGGAACCGTTTAAACCTCCCCGAAGTTTCCCCGTCGCCCTTTACATATGTATATACATAGGTGTGTAGGATCGACTTGTAGGATGTGTCAGTTCTCTCCGACGCGGACGATTCTCGGTCCTTGATCCGAGACGGACAAGTTACGGGCGGAATATGGGCGTTCCGATATCGCTTCGTTGTTCCGTTCTCCGGTATTTCGCTGAGCTGTTTCGACAGCATATCGATTACAGTTGTATGTACAAGCGCGTGAAATCGAGGTTTTATCCATTATTTTACTATATAAAATCTTTTTCCAACAAGATATTATCGAAGCATTAACGTTATTTCGGACCTATATATGTAATAGAGAGAATATAAAAGCTTTTTGATAAATTAAAACATTAAAATTCAAATTTTGATAACGAAACTGTGTTCTTCAGATTATTTCAAATAAACTATGATTAAATAAAACATTAATTTGGAATTTCGGTAATTAGAGAGCGGCAATAAATGAGATAATCGCTTTTGATATCTCTTTGTTATGTAAACTTCAATTCTAAACGTCAAAGAATCAGTTATTAATGTAAAGCATGGCATTCGGCATAGCGATGAATTCGAAAGCAGCTCTGCAGAGGCGCGTTCCAACGATCATTGAACGATCGACCGTTTTTTGGGAAAACAACAGCGTGCGCGATAGGCAGGTTGAGTGAACGCGAAAACACGCGCAATGCGTCTGTTTACGAGAAGTATCGTGCGGATAATGGTGGACCACCATATGGACGCACGGTTGCACCGTGGAACTGTAATTTGCATACGCGCACAGCTGATGTCTGGGCCCGGGACTGGGCCCTCTTCTCTAGTTCGGCTCGATTTCGAGGAGGAGACGATAGCGCGCGGCCGCGCCTCCCTGCAAAAAGGAAGAACGGCGAGCGCGGGGACGAGAGAGCCCGCGCGGACGAAAGAGACGGGCACGAAGAATGGGGCTGGCCGGTAGTCCGGAATCGGCAGCTCGTTGCAACACATGTGCAACACGAGCGCACGCGAGAGAGCCTCGATTCTCCAATTACTGACATTAATGCCGCTTCGCCCCCTGGGCAGGACTCGCGAACAGGTTACGCAGCGGCGACTCGCTCGAATCGTTCGATGCGAAGGCCGTGCGATTTGACACGAGCTATGTACTCGTCGCCAGAATAGCATATGATGATCGTCCCTATTGGGAAACCAGTAATATTCGTCCGTCGCGAATTAATTATAATTTCCGACGATTATATCGGTTACAGATCTTCTCAGATATTCTCTTGCAAAAGGAAAATAAGATGATGGCATTTAATTTAAATATTAGCCAATCTGAGCTATCATTCATCACAAAGTGTTTAATTAATTTGGATTTTTTTTTAGCTGAGATGTAAATGCGGACTTATATATGTATCACTTTTGTAATTTTTAATTTTCGATAATTTGATTTTTTAATTATCTCTACTGCTTACGATCTAAAATATAGGAGATAGATATTTAAAGATGTACAGATAATTATTTAATATATTCGTATAAAATTTAGTTTAAAAGATATTGGAAGAGAGAGACCCCAGAGTTGGAGAAAGTTTCTTTGTAATATGTGTGTGTGAGGGATACAGATTAAATAATAGAATTAAAACCAGGATGGAAAATTCATACTTCAACGTAAAAATTTGATGAAAGAGAATGGTAATTAATTAATTTAAATAAATATTCTTTCAAATATAAAATAGATTTTATTCTTCAAATAGATGTGTATATCCTCAAATAGAATTTAATATCCAATAAGCGCATGCATCGCACGCGCGCGAAATTAATTTGAAATATAATGAACAGAATATTTGATGTGAATTTATATTATAAAGCATTAAATATTTCGACTGGCATATGATATTTGTTTGTGACATAGCTATTATTTACAAAAGTGTTAATATTCGCACGATACTCGAGCAGGCGTTTAGCGTCTCGAGTAATAAAGTACCTCACAAAACACGATTGTTTTTTGGAAATAATTAGTGTTTAACAGTTCGCGCATTTTCTTTAATGATACTTATCTCGCGTTGCATAATTGTGTTGATATTGAATGTCTCCGTATTTTTATTTTTTCTTACTTCGCGTAGAAAGAATATATAAACGCTCATTTTGAGGCTAAAACAGCTGGAGAGAAATATGCCATTCTGAAAAATGGCTTTTGCAATATTTTGTTGGTCGTATAATTCATTCGCAAAATATATATTATCAACTGCTTTCGCGTCGCTTGGAGAACGTCGCGTGATCCTCCCTAATGTCAGGTTTCCGAGATATTATATTCGGTACCAGACATATGTCTTGAATACTTTTGTGCGTTCCAGTGGCCTCTTCACGTGGACTATCCTCAACGGAATTTAATATCACAAAACTTTGTAGATCTATCGAATTACGTACCATGTACCATCGTTCATACATAGCGAATTATTTCAATAGTGTATGTTTTTCGCGCGAAATGTAAAGAATTTTTAAGCACGTCACATCTGATGCTTCAATAGCCTCTATATGACACATTATTTTACATATTTACATTTTTTAAATATAATACTTCTAGATAAATAGTGTTTAATATAACTGTTAATTAAACAACATTTTGAAAATACTTTATTGCTCTAGTTTGACAAAGAAGAACTGTAAAAAAAATTACGATTTTATTCTCCGAGCAAAATCGCGTACAATTTCTACAAAAACTACTCAAGTTACTAAGCAATCAGTTACACGAGATAAGAAATGAGCTTCTAGTTGGAGCGTCATCTTCTAATCTGGGAAGTGATATCGGAAGTGAAAATCACGCGAGACGATCGATTGAGAGAGCAGCAAGACGTTTCGAGTGAGGATCGACTGATTTAGATGTGAGTCACGCGACAGTCAGGTGCTCGAAATGCGTCGATCTCGACGGACGGTGAGGCGCGATATTCCCGGGTGTCCACGTGAGACGATAATCATCTTCGTGTGGGTTCGCTCCGTTCTGGATCAACCGGCGGCGCGCCCCGCGGCGCGTCAGGATCAACCGAACGCGCGTCAGGATATTGCTTCCACGTGGTCGTTTTGAAAATCGTTACGCTTGACATTAGACGGAATTCTGTGTGGGCGTGAACGCATCTTTATTTGGTTCATTGTCAGACCCTGAGTAGCTTCCTCTCGCCTATATACAATATGCTTTATCTTCGGTATGCGTGGATTAGAACACGCTCGTGACCACCGCGGTCACGAATCGGTCTCTCGCTTTCATTATCCTTGCACGAAGGAGCGAAGGAGATCCGGGGCATCTCCAGGGATCATGATTACATACGATCGATATGGAGATTGATGGAATTCATACGGGGGAATTTGGCTATTACCGCGCTAATCGCTCGATCAAAAAGTGCACGGGAGTTATTCAGGGAATTATAAATGTCTGACAATATTTTTAAATGCTGTAAAGAGTCGTTAAAATACTTGCGAGTTGCTTGCAGTTGTTTTTAACGTACAATCTACTTTCACTTTTAGACTCAGAAATATTGCAATTTCCGTCTATACGATAATATCGCGCTTAAGTAATATATATGGATTTGTTTCCTTACGCGCGATATTATCTTTTCTACGAATCCAGTCCCTTGTTTTCAATTATGAAATTTTTGTCCCCCCGCTTCGCAACATTGAGCGAGGCAACACGATATAATCCAATATTCATATCTATTGTCGGGATTCTAAGGTGACGATCAATAAAAGTACGACGTCTATCATGTGATATCTAAATTGGAAGGTGGTGGCAGCCGGCCAACCGAGTCGCGGCATTAGCGACGCTATTGAATTATTTTGCGAGCCTCGCGATGAGAAAGAAACCGGTCGACCCGCTCACAATGAGCGAAGTAGACACGAAACGAGACCGGGACCGGCGAAATAAGAAGCCGAGAAGAGATCAAGAGGACTAGCTACCTCTAGCTGCGTCGTTCACGCACGAGATGCGGCCGGGCTGCGGCGCTGACGCGAATATAATGAGCCGCGGTAGCAATTTGGCGAAGGTATGGCTTCAGTGGATGGACCACCAGGTTGACGATTATTTCTGTAAAGGAGCCACCTGTATCCACTGACAGAAGCGTGAGGTATATATACTGTACGCGGCCACCATTAGAACTTTATTTGTGGTCGCTCTCTGAAAACGAGATGAACGACGTGTGACCAACTATCATATATAATAGCGCGACCTTTTATTCCATCACGCCCGAGTGATCTAATCTCCATCGCTCGAATTACTGTATTTAAATTCGCATTTTAGCGTATCGATTACGAAAATATCAATCTAGAATCGTGAAAAAAAACTGTTATTTTCCCCGTTCTTTAATATTTTTGTTGAAGTCTAACGAGTATGAAATCTGAATATTTCTGTCAATAGAAATTACATCAACTATTTATAATTACATCTTTAATCAAACAGTGCCCTCGACAAATATATTTTTATTTAATGTGGCAAGTAACTTAAATAGCTGCGAGCTTAGTATTAGGCTAAAGTCGGATTTTTTTCCAGAAAAAAATTCCCTATTCATATATTATTTCTCACTTTCGTTCGCGAAGTAGATTCGGATCCTCATGGTGGTCTCGTTTTTGGCTTCTGGTAGCATAGGTGTGGCATCCTGCCCGCCCCTTCTGTTCTTTTCGTCCTCTTGAGCAACCCCCTCTGTCAGCCGCCTCCCCCCCGGGAGCTCATTTATAACGCTCACCTGGGAAACACAAAAGGACTTCTTTCATCCTTGCGCTTTAATGCTTTCTCCCCCAAGTCGCCGCGCGTTGTCCTTTTTACACGTTATTTCGTCGCCGCCTTTCTCTCCCAGCGTTCTTTTTCTCTTTCCTCGTTCATCCCACGTGCTCCCTTTTTTACGCCCGCGATTTCGCGATACTCTTTCACCTTCTATTCGCTCTTCATCGTTTCTTTTTTTGCCGCATTGAATCGCATAGCCCGCAGAATAATACTGATAAGCTAAACCACGCGATTTTTCTATGATTGATAATAGTTTCATGAGCAGAGCATCTAACTTCTTACACTAGTCTCCTCCCGATATATGTAATACGAAAAATTTTCAACAAATTTTATTTTAAAGGATAATTTAATGAACGTAATAATGTGGGTTTTATCACGACTTCATTATTTGATTTTTAAATATAAAACATTAACAGGA
The DNA here is from genome assembly GCF_048541705.1 of Temnothorax americanus. Lineage (NCBI taxonomy): Eukaryota > Metazoa > Arthropoda > Insecta > Hymenoptera > Formicidae > Temnothorax > Temnothorax americanus. Next base: position 3,450,749 of record NW_027509360.1, on the reverse strand, counting down.
ATTTTTTATCACTTAATGTTTTTATTACAACTTTGCGCATGACAAATAAGTACTAAATTATATCCTTTCTGATAATAAATGTTATAATGAATCTTTTATGATGAATGAAAATGGATTTTTGCCGCAGAAAAAAATTATGTGTATTGAATGATGCATCGCATCGAAACTCGCGTATTTTATTACAAGTCTAGTTATACTTATTTTTATTAGAATTGCATTTCGTTGGCTTTGCGTGGCAGTCAAAGATGAAAAGTTGTTGCAAGAACTTGGCTTTTCATCTTTTCCCTAGATCACCGCTACCAGCCGAGATAAATTAAAAGAGAAAAAAAAATGAATCAAGATTTATTTTATATCGTTCTCCGTGACTTATGAAAAATAGAAAAATACATATCAAATGAAATCATTCTTGAGACAAATGCGCCTGGTGTCTATTAGATCAAATTTTTATTTTTATTTTTTATTGTTTATAGTTACCGTTTTAACTTTAATAAGTATAGCAAACCACAATATTTTTTATTTGTATTTTCCTTATGATAAATTATACAATATTTATCATATTGTTAAAAAAAAGATATATTTGCAAATGACCATGCTGAGCTTTATTATATTGTATATTATAAAATATGCAAGAGTACACATTGTGTATATGTACATGATTATCCTTCTTGAAAATATAATTCTCTCTATTTCATATATACGTAATTCATATTTTAATTTAAAAAAATATAATACAGATATATATTTTGTTTCCTAAATTTTAAAAAAGTTTTGTGACATTGACACATCATCGTCTAAAGATATATTATGGTGTACGGCATGTAGGAGAGACTGGTGTTTAATCTAGGGAATGAGATGTATCTGAAGACGAATTACTTCGTTGTGTAGCTATCCTTGAAAATTAACTATAAGAGTGATAAAGTCAACAACTTATCACAATTAATCAAGTCGCAACGTCTTTAATATAAACGTGATGACATGTGATTTATCTTTAGAGATATTTTTATTTTTCATCTTTTATATTATTTTAGAGTTTCATTCGTTTTGCATCTCGTTATTATTCACATTTAATCGCATAACAACACGGCGGACAATTTAAATTTTCGTATAATTCGGTGCGCAACGCTGAATTATCTCGTACTGTTGAGGAATGCATGAAACGCGTGACGAAATTAACTACGATGTTGCGACGTTAGTTCCGTTGGCTATTACGCGGACAGGAAAAGGGCGTAAAAAAATGCAATTCGCGGCACGGTAAACGCTCCGTCGCGTCGTCGGGAAATACGGCTCTGAATGCGCACACACGAACAGAGCTACACCGCCAGCCTTTCGATTAAGATGGATCCCTCGTGCTCGTATGCAAAGAGACGCCATAACTCCTCCAGGGGTCCTTCGCTATCCTCCATGGAAATTACGTAAATCGCTTCCCCCGATCCTTCGTCGATCTTCGATCTTTCCTGGATAGGGCGGGTGTCCCCGACCGACTCTGAATCGCCAAGATCCCCGAGATCGTATCCGAATTTAGAAAGCGTTGGTGAAGATGGTATGAGTGGCGACGAGTTCCTCCACTTCGACGTATCTTCGCTTTCGGACGACGCATTTGACCTCCGTCACTTAGCCCTTGGATATACAAATATCGGGCATATCGGGGTCAAATGTTCGATCGACTGTTTAAAATTGCGGAATAGGATGATGGAACTGCGCGGACTGCTGAATATATTGAATAATTGAATTCCCCCAAAACGTAGATAAATTTAAACATAGGAATCCATTTTATAAAAGGTTTATGTGAATGCCTCCTCTTCAATATCGAAAAGTCGCGGTTTTAAAATTATTAAACCTTTCTTTTTATTCCTATCTCTTCACTTCAAGCCCCACGAAAGGAAATTGAAAATCTCTTACTTATATATATATATATATATATATATATACGATTAAGTTACATCAACTCACGCTATACTTTACATATTAAATCTTGATTTGCACACTCTTTATAGTAGAAACATATGTGAAAAGCCATGACCTCTTCAAAATTGTAAGGATATCTTCTCTCTCATACGAGGAAATACACTGAAATTAGTTACTTTATTTATTAATGCTTTTTAGTTGAAAGTATAGCAGATAATTAGAATTAAATCCATTTTTATACAGAATTTTTGTAAGTTAAACGCCTATAGTTCCGAACAAACTGGATCGCAATTGAATATTAATAAGACCACAATGCAGATTATACGGTGTTGATCATCGCGTTAAGCCGTTTACTCTAAATTATTGCGACTGATATGCCTTTCGGAATTTACTAATGCAGACTATACGTTGCAAATTCATCCGGCGTATGAATAACGTCCGTAAAACGTTTCATCGCGATCAAAGTGAACGCGTGCCATGCGACCCATTTTCTACATAATCATAGACTGTCTCCGTCGCGGTTATTAATCGCCGTTTCATTATCGCTACTACCGCAGAGAAGAGGTGGAGGCAGGGGGATATCACGCATCGCGGAGATCCGTATACGCATTACGGCCGATTACGCCGATAAAATCGCGCGATGCATTAGCAGCGCGCGTAATCGTTCGTATATATACATACGGTGTTCGAGAATACATGCGTGATATTTTAGGAGCAAATTCTTGACGAATTTTTATCAAGCAAGGCTATTTACTTAACGCGGCTATTTACTTTTATATATCATGTAATTTTTGAAATTTTTATCTTAAAAATAATAACTATAATTGTGAAACATCAAACGAGAATCCCATTAATTCAAACAATAATGTTCCTTTGCGTCTTCAATATACTGAATTTGTGAAAAACTCTTATTTCCAGCTATCAATAAATTATTGACATATTGTACGTCAACTTCTACTAAAAAAGAACTGGTTACAATATCATCAAAAAATTTCTTCCTGATATGGTACGTTCAGGTACACCCGGTGTATATGCGAACGTAGACTATCCCGGAAACACATGCCGTTCAATCCGACGCGGTCGCGCATTAGCGCTACGATTTCCAGCCTTGCGGAAAATATGTGCGTAGAGCGCGGTGCGCTCATTAATTACCGCCGCCGGTGATATTACTGAATTCCGTTGGTCGAATATATCACGGAGGACGAGTCTGCGTTACGCGAGATACAGAAGCGAACCGACAAATTGGCCTCGACATGCTTGCTGCGTTGGTCTCAGATCCGTGATATTCGATAATCGCATTATTAATATTGATTATAATATGTGCATACAAAAGTGCTCAAGAAACGATGGGATTGCATTACGCGACGGAGAACATTATTATTTGTCGTCATGTGTGAACGTTGTATGTATTTCCTAAATATTTTGAAAAAACTTGTCGAGTTTTTTTGACGTAATATATGTGGCCGGATATTTAAGGAAAAAATGGTTTTCTCTCGATAATACTTCGATGCTTGGGTATTCACGATTACGGGTTTAAGAATATTTTACACGTTAACAGACAAACTGTTATACAATGTAAGAAATTGGTGGAAATTTCAATTAAATCCAAATTCGTGATTCTCTAGAGGATAATCTAAATATTTCTCCCAAGTGTATAATAAGAGATTAGAGTAAATGCGTTTAATTAAGATAGTCCACGTGGGTCTTGTCTCGGTACCCATTATGCTTTCAAGAACCATCGACAGTGCATTCAGGGAATATTAACGTTTTTCAAGATACTATCGCGGATAATAGAGATCGTATACGGAATTCGTCCACGCCGGAACTCAGTGTGCGGAAGATAACAATACTTAGAGATAACGAGAACGTTTCTGAAAGTGCAATGCCGTCAGAGATCATACGGCCTGCCTGCCCGTGTAGGTTTACATGCTCTTACCTACACGTAGGTTTCTTGTCTCATAATTCTCTATAAAGACCGATAGAGCCCCTATGCTTCCCTCATGTTCCGTTATCATTTGGCGTTTTAAGGTCATATGTTCTAAAAAGCGCTATGTTCGACTTTGGTATTGATTTTACGCGACACATAAATGGCGACATATAAACTATTAACTTATATGCTGAGTAGATTTATGGTTAATTCACAAATGCATGAATATTGCTAATTTAAACGACATAAATTAGAACAATGAATATTAAAAGAATTATGTAATAAAGAAAAAACTAAAATAATTGAAGAAGATAAATTTAATAATTCCTTTCTTAAAATGTCAGAATGGTAATTGTCACCTCTGTATATACTCTATAATTGAGACATTATCATCCAAATGTGATAACTGTGCTAATATGCAATGCTTTTATCTCGTTTGTTTATTCAGTTAATATTTTCGCGGCACATATATATATATATTATATATATATATATATATCGATCAAAATGTCACTGCGTTTACATATTAAAACGCTACGCATCGTGTACGCCGGCGCGTTATTTAATATATAATACTTTATGAGTTTTAGTACGCGTACGATCGCGTTACGCGTTTGGCGCGTGAAATGTATGGGCGGCAGTTTTACAGTCGATTGGAGTATCGACGCGCAACAAGTAACGCAAACGGCGAAAGGCGTTTTCCTAGAAGAGATCACGGTTCATTGGCGAAACGTGTGGACCGGATGAGAAGAGGAGGAAGAGTCGGTGCAGCAGAAGCGATTATCTTATATAGAATAATTTGTCCGCTTCATTGGATAATGCCGTCGTGGCGCCAGTCTCTGACCTGCTTATACGCCTCGTCGCGCTCCTACGTTGAACCTTACGACTCACACACGTCGTCTGATTAAAGGCTCGCATTGTTACGTAACCGCGATGAAACTTCATGTTTGTCGACATGAATGTACATACGCGCGTTACGTTTCGATTCACAACGAGCACGATTTCTCTCTTCTTTTTTTCTATTACAAACACATAAAACTCTTTACGTCGTTTCTCATAATGTGAATCGCGGAATGTTATAATCATGCAACTAAATCTTTAGCCGGCTGGATTTATCACAGTCTAGTTATAGTATTTTTTTAATTTAAAAGATAAAGAAATATAATTACGAAGTATGTAAAAATAATTCTTTATAGTTATTAGAAATTAGATACAAACTCTATGTTTTATTTAAAATGTTGCCCGGGACGAGTTCGATCTAGAAGATTTTCTGAATATTTTTTTACAACTCTCTACTTGACCGAAGTGCTTTGCACAATGTAACTTGTGAAAGTGTCTGATGGTTGCATAGCACCGGATCGGATAGCTTTTTCGTTGTGCAACTGATCCGGTCTAAGGTAGTCGTCTCGTCAGGGCATGTATTAGATAAAGTTTTCGATTTCGGATTTTATATCAAATTATATGATCAGCTTTGCAGTCGATTTTTTTGTGGCTCCTTACCGACTATTTACTCTAGAAAATCGATCTCGAAAATCACAAATTTTGCATTAATTCATACAGACGGCCAGAAAAAGAAGGCTCTATTACGGTTTCAATCACATATTTTCGCATTTTTCGATTAGATGAAGTGAGAAAAAACCTTTTTGTACATTAGATTTCAAAGAATTCGATGCAACCATAAAATATATAGTTTACCGGAGATTTCGCTGCTAATTTTTTAGTTTATTTTAGTGAAAATGCGGTAATCGAGCAGACATATTTTGGTCGAGGTGAGGTTGGGAAGACTTGGCAACGCCGCTGGCTAATCACTGTAGTTGCAGGTTATGGGGCTCGTCTTTCTTAGCCGACGTGGATAGTGATTGACACCTCTGTCATGCGTTTTGAAACCCTTTCTCGGTACGTGTCAAAATTCAATCGAAAAGTATTTTTCTCACTTGTAACCTTTCTCGACAACTCGCATGATCAGCTGATCAAAACGGAGTCAAATGAAAAAAAATCACATAATTTGGAAAAAGTAACATACTTTGTCACGTATGAAATTTTACACCATACTTAGCAAAAATTGCCTGAAATATATTTCTGAACGTAAAAACCTATAAACAGTCACAAGTTTTCCAAATTCGGCAGCTACGAAGTACAAAGTGTATACGAACCGAAGTCTCAACTTCACGCTTGACGAAACTGCCTGACTATCCACGCGTTAAACTTCGTCTTCTTGTCAGGGTCGTTGGATGCAAGCACGGTGATCTTGGCCAATCTTCTACAGATCGCTTCGATTACGGCGATAACCCTCCCCCCGCCCATCATTTTTCGTCCTACTTCTTAGCTGACTCATCCGCTCAAAGAAAATAGAATTATGGTAATCAGAGTTCTCAACGATGTTGTTACGGCCGACCGACCTGGAACAAATATAATCGCGTTGGAATAAAATAATGCTAGTTATCAGGACTGAAACTCATGTTTTTATTTTTTTAACTAACTTGTATATATAGCTACGTATTACAAATATATATACTTGTATAAATTTAATCTTTTATCTTACCACACGTATCAAATCTATGAATATATTTTCTGTATGTAAGAACTAATTCTCATCGAATATCATAACATCATCGTTTCAATAATATCAATATTATTAATTATTAAACAGTCAGTGTGACAAGAATAAAAATTGGAAGGTTATTGACTAAATAAAAATTTATACGAGCTGAGTTAGTGTGATTAGTATTATATATAAAGGGGTCTTTCTATATATTTACTTACGTAATGAAAATTGTGTACTCAATAATCTTAATTCATTCATAACGCTGAAGTTCCATTATATTCGATCATATGGAGCGATAAGGTGTAAATGGCATTGGCCACATGCAACTGCGCCACATACGTTCCCGCAAAGGCAGCTAAGTGACGCAGCCGGTGCATCGACTGCACTTCTGCAGCTACGTGGCGGGCTTCCAGGTGGTGGCACGTGCTCCGGCATCGACAGGTGGTGAACGGTCCAAATTCCCCGTCGTCTCGTAGAAGGACGGATCGCTCTTTCGATTTCTAGAGGCAGATCTAATTTATCCTCGGATCGTTTGATCAGCATGCGCATCCATCTTTATGGGGGGAATAACTGTAAACCGGCACGACTCCTGGTTTCGAGAAATTGAAGAGATTAATCGTCACGTCGTCATGAATTGTAGAAGAGCAGTGAATATATTGTAATATTGAATAATAATATAATATCGAAGAATAAAAAGTACATTCGTGGAAATAAATATTTTGTTATATTATGGTTAGTGAAAAGGAGATAAAGACTTTGATATTAATTATTATCTCTTCATATCTGCGATATAACATTATTTTATTTTTAATATTAATAACATGCACGCAAAACAGATGTTGATGACGAACAATGAAAATAATGGTAGAATATGAATAACAGAATATATAAATAACGTTGTAAATAATCATAATTATTGGGTATTTATACGGGTGTGTGCTTCACACACATCGCGGTGTTTCCAATTTAATACTTCTGGGGTGGAATTGGTGTTTTTGTTCTGTCTCGATATTATCCTCGTTTGCACGTAAACGAATAGGCACGCGAAGGGCTAGCAAGCAGTACGGGGTACGGCGCATTATAATGCTCATTATATTCGATCTGCTCTCCCGCAATTCACGGTATTGCATGCCGCGTAACTTCCTTTCTCGCGATCACCGCATCATTCACGCGAATACGAACGATAAAGCCTCATAATGATTCCTTCGTAAAAAAAAGTGTAAAAATTGTCGGATTATTGCTTACAGAACCTACCGCAAAAACAATTGGTAATTTCCGATCGATTAGCGATATAAAAATGATACTGATATTGACGCATTTTCTTAATTTATAACATGATAATCATTTTATTTTAAAAAATTAAGGATATATTATAGTGAAAGATTTATATCATTTAATAAAACGTAAAATATTGCAACACGCTAGATATTCGGGGGTATATGATGTTATTGCACAAAATTTAATTTAGTCTATTAATCCAAACTGATGCTTTGTATGATTTTATGTGAACTGTACAATTAATTTATGTGCAACTTGTAGATGAATTTATATATAACATACAAGCTCGTATAAAATAATGGGATGCCGGTTTAATTATTATTACGCGTGAGCAATAATCTATTAAATTACATTATATTTATAATTACCTACGTTAAAATAGCCGGAATTAATATCTTAATGTAATCTAATATTATGTATGCCGCTGAAATTTATTATTTTGTTCTTATTGCATTATTCCTGTACGCTATTTTTGTTCATGATTATTTTGTTCTCGAGGTTTTTCGAATAGTTCAATGAGATCGAAAATCCAAGGCGATGTCTCGGCAGGTGGTATAAAAGTTGTGCCGCCAGTGTGGTTAAACAGCAGCCGCCTGTAGAGGTTCAAGGGCCGGATAAAGGAGAGTATAGGACGGAGCTCTCTCGTTAAAAACATCTGCTGCTACCGGCGCGCGCGAAAGAGAGCAAGATAGAGACTCCGTGAGAGCGTGATCTTTCGAATTGCGCCCCAAATAGGATTGCTTTGTTTTTCAATGAGTGAACGTTTTCTTCTCGAAATTGTTTTGTTTAACGAAACACCTGCTTGTTTGCAATTATTGATGACTCTAAATTTAATCACGCTTTATAGGTGTTATTGCATTGCAATCATTATAATGCTTTTTTGAAATTTTACTGTTATATTTACTTTTTTTTCAGTCGCGTTACTATTTTAAATATCTTCGTGAACGCGTAAAGCGGCATGAGAATTCAGTGAAGATTAGTATAATGAACAAGTAGTATATGAAATATTCCGTGTGTCGTACAACAAAAAGGGACATATATACATATAAATATGTATGTATATGTATGTGTATTGTGTATCCCTTCACTTGTATATTTCCCTCCCCATTGAGCGGCCAATCAGAGCAACCGACAAAATCTCTCGTTTGTCGTGTGAAATATTAGCCTGCCGTTGGTTTTGTTCCTTCGGCGAAAAACGCGTTTAGAGCTTTTTGCATAAATCGAAATTGCGCCCTCCGTCCCTTCGGATTCGCGATAGCCCAGAAGAAACGGACCGATTAGCATTTCGACCCGACTACTGTCGCGGATAATGAATAGCGTGCGATTATGCATACCAGAGAAACGGGGGTTCCGAGCGATTCCATATCGGGTCGTCGGAGATATATATCATCCCCCGGAACGCTCTTCCTGGCAGACACGAGCTCGCGAGGTAATGCAAGCTTCTTGCGCTCGAGTGAATCGCAGGAATTCGACGTTGTTATTCTCCTTTCATGGCTCCGAGAGTAGCGGGGGATGCCGGTGGCGCGTCTTACGTCCACCTCCCACGCTCTGTCGCAGGTGCACATCCTCGATTCTCGTATTTTACACCCGCGAAAAAACCCTCATCCCTGCGTATCAGATATACCTTTATCTTACCCCCGACGATTTTTCCGATTTTCGCGTCTCGAGAGGTGTGAAAAGCACCTTTGGCTCTTCAATTTTGTCACTTCTTATCACAGTTATCTGCTTTGTGCGTTTCATCGTATTTCTACTTTATAACATTATAATTTTAGAATATCGACACGAGACCATATAGAATCGTGTGGAAATGTAAATTTTATCATAGGATTAATCTGGACGATCAATGGTTTTGTAGGGCACTCCATATACTTTTTTGATGCACCTACGCAAGAACTTCTGCTTAATGAGTGTTTCGCGTTATTGATTAATGGGAAGGTAGTGTCCACGGAATTACGTCGATTTGCAACTCTGATAATATATGTTTTTCAGAGGCGTCTATCAAGCGGTCCCTTTTTATTTGCCACCGCTCATTAGTATCGCTACGTGACATCGGGGCCAGATAATACTCTCCGCTTACGTCATTCTTGTTTGTCGGGGTGACCAATTTTAGCTCAACTCCCACGACTGATTAGCATTTAGCACAAATTGCAATTCATACTCTATAATCTTACCGGCATGAAAAGAGAAAAGCGCGGCGAGTTTCTCTATTTCTTACAATAAAAGTTTCCCCGTGTTGCACTCGCTAACTTTTCATGAGAGTCGCCGTCGCCTTCCTTTTTCCATTTCTCTTTTTTTATTTGAGACGTTTGACATACTAAATATCTCTAGAAACCGAGAAGCATGAATATCTCATTGATCGTATATGCTAACTTTCTAATGTAATATCTCGCTCATGAAAGAATGTACTTGACGAAAAGTATACTTTATTCTATTTTTAACTATACTAAAATGGATTGAACATAAATATTTATTTCATCTGATTTACATATAACATATTCACGCTTACATTTTTCTTTATTATCTCTAAATGATTACAAGTGTTTCTCGATGCACCGAAATACTTATAAATACTATATTTTACTTTGTATAGTGTACATATATTATTCCAAGGACTAACACAAACGAGAAAAATTCATTTCGTTGATTACGGATTGAGATCGGATTATATAATATGATAATGCGGAATTCCGGTATTTGTGATCAATGAGATAAAATATAGGATTTTGCGACAAATTTTCTTACGAATCTTTTCCCCACAGAAGTCTTTACTTCCGAGTTTATCTCTTCGCGCGCGGGAAACTCGCGATTTTTTAGAAAACGAAGCGGCGAGAAGCGAAAACTTCGGAATGCGTCGCGCATTCTGGCCGCTGCGGCGCCGGTTAGAAGTCTCGATGGAAAAAGGCGACGTCGACGTGTAATCGGATGCTGCGCGCGAGTTAATGAGCGCCCCTAACCTCGCGACTTTCTCGCAAAAATGAATCCGCAGTTCTCGGTTACACGTTACACGGAGATACTTGCCGGACGTCAAAACTTATCGCAGGAAGAACCGCGCGGTGTCGACCTGCTCGGCATCGAGTTTCGAGATCGGAAACGAGGAAAGTCGACGAGCCTTAATTTGCTCCTCTAACGGTTCGCCCATTATCGTCTTTATCTACGACGATATTTCCGCCGTGATGCCGCGAGAATCTATACTCTGACATCGGCGATTAGCGTTAAACCAAGATTTTAGATGATCGACATGCCTCTCTGCCCATGTGAACCGTTTACTTCGAAAGTGATACGGAAGAAAAGCTCGGATTTAAAATAATGTTAGTTTTACAATCCGTATAATAATGAAATAATTATTAAAGTATTTACGTACCGATAGTGCGCTGTTTTTAGCAAGATTTACGGAAGTGGGCTCATTGACGTCACTTTCAAAGTGAACAATTCGTACCGCGAACCTCGTGCGAGTTACTGCCGGCATTTTCCTAATGTCGTTTAACAACGATGAGATCGAGTTTTACGGTGCAGTATTTACCCCACTCTCTCTTTCTCTTTTTCTGTTTCTCTCTTAATGTTACCGTCAATACCGTCTATCAGACGGATTGCACGACAAAAAGCGTCGCGAGCGGAGCTACCGGCGGGATACCGGGGTGTTAGAGATAATTCATACGGCTCATCCGGAGGTATCTTTTACATGGACGCAATCTCATCATTGTAAAAGGAATCCACCTCTCGGTTCTTACCGATCGCCGTGCCGGCTAGTCGAATGTCTTTCTTAATCATCTCTCTTTGCGTCTCGCTCGATCGATTTCCGCCATCGCACCGCGGTAAGTGATCCGGCGAGAGGCACAAACGACACAATCATCGATTCGTTTTATTCTCGACCGTGAAATTTGCTCTTCCTGTTCCGTGATAATGACATTACGTTATACTTCTGCTTCTGTAACGTCAATTAGACAACCTTTGTGCGACAGGAACAATGTTATTTAAACGATGCGTTAAAAAAATTATGATACAGACAAAAATTCTACACTAAACCGACAATTAATTCCCATATGAATTCTGCATATCCAATTTTTACTTGTGACAAAGCAACTAAGAGCAATTTAAAACTGTTTCATATAAAACAATGATATGCTGATGAAAAGAACGAGAGAGACGGAACCGTGCTGCTCATCAAAGACGGGACCGTGCCAACATTTATTTATTGACAATAAATTATTTTTTTCAATTTTCGTCGACTGACAGACGGCCATAATTTCTTAATTCTGTGAAACCGCAGACACCTCGTCTCGCGTCTATTCGTTTATTCTTCCGCCAGCAGGCATCGTGTTTTTGTGAGCCGCGCGCAGCAGTAAATTGGGCGAGAATCGTTCTGCCACAAAAATTAGGGTCCCCTCTCGAAAAATTGGCAGACAGTTTTGGGTTTATACGAGCGCGGTTGGCAGACCAGCACGTTCGCGGTTATATGGTCGTGGCGAATGTGCGAACGTGACGTCGTCGCATCGCTCGAAAAACGCCGCTGATTTTTGTCTCTTCCCTCTTCCGGTAATCTCACGCCCCCGATTTTCAATACCGCTCGCTGCTGTGAATAGCGTGGAATTAATTTCGAGTCGTCGATCGCGACCGCGTTACCAGTAGATAACGTTCCCGCACCAAAATGGAATTTGTTCGCTGAAACGTCGCGAAATGAAATATATTTCTTCATGAATCGAAACTATCGAATTTTTTAATTATTGCCAATCCTCGTAATCTCAGAAATCTCACACGTAATCTAGCGATTTTTTAGAATATTCCAAAGAAATGATGTACTTTTTTCCAAAAAAATAACGCTAATTAAACGATTGCATTTATCTACGATTAATATACTTGAGAAATTTGTAGAGCAAAATAGATAATGAAGATATATTTCACGAAAACATTTCGTTAATTTCTACACGATATTTGACTTACGAGCATACCGTAGAGACGGGCTCGTTGTTTCACTTTGGAGAAATTCTGCAGCGTCATCCTCGAACCATTTTCCTGTCGAAACCGGTGATGTTTCCGCGCCACCCTCAACGTGGTGTTGCCACGGTAGCTGGTCGTAAAATCATCTTTTTCGAGGGCGGCTCGTGTGGAAGGACCGGGTTGTTGTAAACCTGCCGCACTCCCTCAAGATATCACGGAACACAGACGGCTTCTAGGCGTTTGGCTAGCGTTAATTGCCAATTTGTAGGCACGACCGCAACACGCCCGACTAGACTTTGCCGTGTCACCACCTGTGCCTCAACAGTATAATAAAATTTTAGCGAGCAAACGGGAAGACATATTTGATATGGTGTTGGCAATGTGACTACCAATATAAACGCGCCCGCAACTCTCTACCAATCCAAGTGTGTTATTTTAACTAAAGCTCTTCTTACATATTTCTTCCCGTCCTGAACCACGTCATTTAACACGGTTGAACTTATTAACTTTTAATTTAATACGATTAAACGTGTTAATTTGACACGCAAATGTGTCATTTTTAGATGTTTATGCGTGTAGAAATAACACACTTGATGGATTTACAGTGTAATCTTCATTAATTTTAATAGCAACTTCAGATATTAATTTTGTTTATTTATATGCAGGACTCATATATTGTGACAACGTATAGACATTTTATTTCGCAGCTTGGTTTAAACATCTTTTTTTTTTTCATAAAATTTGTAGTTGCACTGTCTATATGGCTAGAATTGGGATACTCAAGCGGTTTTTGACGCATCACGTATGGCGCGTCGCGAGAAAACGGCCGTTGCATTTTGTTCTTGAGCAGAATATTCTGACGAATAACGCGTGGCATGGAGTGGTATGCGTCGCATAAGGGTGTAGAAAGCGTGAAATGAAAGGTAATCGTGCAATTTTATTTTGAGAATGAGAGAAACGAACGGAGGCGCGATCTTTCGCGGTGAGAGTAACTCCTCCCAACCTTAAGAAGATTCGTGACTAGAATTTTTCCGTTCACATTCGGCAGATACCGATAAGGAGTTGATGACGACAAGGTGATCCGAGAACTGTCCGTTTCGGATAGCTGTATATTCCGCCATATGTGCACGCATAGGCGGCGAATATCGCGAAAAAAATCGGTCTATATTGCTTGGTTTTCGTTCCTTTAATAAAATGTGAATTTTATTCCACGCTAAACCAGCATATCTTTTGAAATATCGGTATTTATTACACGGTCTGTGCGAGAGAGATTTCCCATTTCTCTATAACTAGATTCATAACATTAAGTTCGTATTCATTACATTAGGAATTATACAAAATATCTTTAAGTAAGTGTAGAAAACTTGAGTTGTCTACTAAAATATTAATTATTTATTTTTAAGATTGCCCATGTTTTCTTACATATAAATCTTTGAAGTAGAAAGAATATAAAAATCCACATCGAGTATCATAATACAACACAGAATATTTTAAAAAGTAATATTTTAATTTTACCTCAAGTTTTGTTTTCTGAGATAAAACATTGCATGGCACGCTTTTATGCATATAATTACGCAGAAGACGATAAAAAAAAAAAAACACTCGTAATTTCGTGAGAACTCGAAATAGTGCTCGCGAGGCATGCAAAGCCGTTAAAGCACGAGTCAGCGCTTGGCTTATGTGCGGCGTCCGCGATGAAATCGGCTACGGGGGACAATCACGTCGGCATTATTATGCGTAACGCCGGCCATTATCGCGGTCGGCAGGTCCTCGTGAGAAAGTTCACGATCGCCGCCAATGTCGGGTACGTGTGCTGCCCAGGAGGTGCGCAGGCAGGCCATGTAGGCACGAGCTGGGGGCTAGGTAACCCGCACACATATACGCACGTGTTTTCACGTTCTATTACCTCCGCCTACCTAGTACCTACGTACCTACCTAGCGGCCGAACAATAATAGCTATTGTACGACGGCTTGTTAACGCGATACGTGAGCGAAAGAGGGACGACGGTCGCCCTTCGCGACCGGCACGCCAATCGGCACGGCGATTTAATCGTGGATTCAGAGATTTGCAACCGGAAATCAGCCATACGGCTGGTAATTCCGGACCCGTCGAATGATGAAACGGACTTTTCGCGACGCGGTTTCATACCGGATCAATGAATTTCGTCGCAAATATATAGAAACTTGTTTGCTTATATTTTTCAACCAATAGTTTATCAATCATTATATTTATTATAAATAATTGTCCATCATATTCAAAATAAGAATGTATGGCGAAATAAGAATTTATGCGTTAAAAGCTGTAACAACTGCAACAATTCGACGAACATAAATAACTATTTAAATTATGCATGGAGATTGCATGAAACATTTCCTATATGGTTTACGATTAATCTTATCCGAAAATCTATGACGGCAGCATGTTATGAACCGTTGAGTTTCACGGATAGCCGAAGTAGACTTTCAGTACACGTACCAGTTTCATCAGCGAACTATTAATTTCGGTTGTATCGGAAATTTTGCGAGATTGTCGAAGAATGCATGCGCATCTAATCGAGACGCGAGGTTTCAATGATTCATTCCACGAACGGAGGAAATGCGGTGAGAGGCGCGTAGGTGAAGGCGAAAGAATGAATGAACGTGAAGCGGAAGCGAGCGGACTCGCGCGGCGGCACGCCTCGTATATAGGGTGTTTCGCGTGTAACTTATGTGTATGTCCGGCGTGTTCGGCCAGTTGAGCGAATTTTATATAACGGTACGCAAATGTTTAACAGTACGATCTCGTAGATAGTCGAAGAATGGGAAATTCTCGTGAGAAATTGATCGCGCAAATAGTGTTCTTCATCGACACCACGATAGATCGACATTTTTTTCATTTCCATTATCCGTTATCAAACACCCTGTATATGTCTGCCCGCTGCGTGCATGACTACGCTGGGCTACCTTTCCCGATCGACGAGACGCGTTTTCCTGTGCCGACACCGGACGTCCGGCGCGGTCGACGGAATAGTAAAACGCAATACGGACGGACATAGACACACAGCAACCCGTATCCCTATACGTTCGCTTGAAGGAATCCATTTATATAAATTGATACGATCACGTCTAATGTAATAGAACTATAAAGACGATAGCTGGGGCACGATCGACGATAAAAATGAAGTTGTACGTGGCCTGTGTACCAATATTTTGTGCACTAACTTCCATTATTTTCTCTAATATCTTTGACATTATCTCTAACGTGTAATTTAATGGATTATGTATCAGAAATATTATATTAGAGAGAATAATGCCTCTTTCTCGTTCTTTCCTTGTCTTATCGTTTTTTTGTTTTTAAATAAACTTTAAGAAATAACTCTTTAACAAGCACTTGTTAAGTTAGAACTATCATTAGACAAATAATTCACTTTTAGATGTTCGAGGAGTTACTACTTTGGTACCTTGTAACGGGCATTTTCACTGAAAATTACTGCACTTAATTGAAGATTGAATTAATTGGGAAGTGACGTAGGCAGGCAGGATAGTTACGAGGTTCGAAGTTATAACTCACTTATGATCGTTTGGCATAGGGCAAGGTACGGTTTTTGGCGGAACGCACCGAGTTCCGCGGCTCTGATAGATACGATGAAATTGTTTAATAACGGATGAAACTTCCGGGCGTCTCGTTTACAGTGGACCGGATGATCCGCTGTCGCGTTTCCGCACCAATGCGACGGAACGAACGAATGCAGGCGATCCGCTCAGCCGGCGACATTGTGCAAAATATCATTGTTCGATACTGCGAGTCACGTAGAGAGGGAGGGAAGGGAAAAAGGGTTACCGGTGACCTATTCGTTTCCGGTGGCGCGGTGGAATGTCGATAATTGAGCCGGTGAAAGAGAAACGATGGAAGTCAGAAAATAAAACACTTGCGAGTGTATTACTGTGCGGCGTTATCTGCGGTGTTTTGACAAAAATTATGTGTCGACAAAATAAAAAAATTAATAATAATTTTACAATCTTGGATATCATTATTTAATATCACTTAGATAATATAAGCGAATAAAAATTTATTGCGAGAATTATACGGTAAAAAGTCATTTCGTTTGAAAATTAAACATTCTACAATGAGCTATGTGAAATTTAATTCATTTATCTTTCTTAGTGTATACTTGCATTTTACGCGAATGAATTTTTAAGCGAATGTTGGAATCGTATCACCGACGTCGAACGTTCGACGAAGAGAGATTTTTAGAACTAATATTAGTCCAGAACAAGCAGACAATCGATTAATTAAACATCTATTATTACCGGGGGACGATCGCTGCCAAATATTCACACAACCTGCGGTCTCGCAGCGCGAAAATAACGAGAAACGAAATAGCAGGGAACATAATTAATAGCATATATGTTCCCTCTCAGTTTTATTGGCAGTTTAACAGTGGCCAGTGTCAATTATCAATATTCACACACCGGTCTGCGTCATCGCTCGTGACTTACCATAGTTTCGCCTATTTTAGTTGTTTCTTGAATCTAGGATACGCAATACATTTCCACGCTGTTTTGAATTTGATGTGGTGCGCTCCATAATTTATACAATTATTTTTACTAACAGAGTAGTCCGATCGAATATGTTTATTGTTTAACCGTGAATAAAATTTTTTTGTAGTCACATTTTTATATTATCCACCCGGTTCGCTTAAACATTGTTGCAATTTGTCACAGTAATCGTGAAGCACAATCGATCTACGCGTCCAAGAAGCTCCTATACACTTGCCACTATATGTGCGTGCCATAGAATTTCCTGCAGAGCTAATTATCATTAAGCATGCGCGCGAGTCACGTTACAACGAGACTCGTAAATTAGTTTTATATTCTATATATATATTTCTGACATAATCGGGTGCGTTTATGCGAACTTAACTACTCGACATAACCGAGAATTATGATCAATAATGTCGACGTAAACGACACAATACCATTCTAATTCTGCCTAAATTAAGAAATATAATATCCAACGACGATTTCCAAATTTTGCGCTACATTCACATGCAAAGATTATCGAGATTACAAAATAAACTGAGAAGTTAAGGAAAAAAATTAATTCGTTACGTAATATGATTTTTTTTCGCGTTACTATATGAACTTTCATTAATCATCCGTATCAAGTTCTCTCTGCAATAAGTTACGCGTGTGGTATTATTAGAAAAAATTTACCATAATTCAAAATACATGTTTCGCGTTTGGTGGGATCATTGTTATCGAGAGAATTTTGCTACTATATCCAGAAATTGTAAGAGAAAGATCGCGGAAACGATCGGCAATTCCCCTGGTTCTGAAACGTTAAAGAACGATCTCTCACAGTAATCAGGATATACGGTCGCCTCCGGGGATTGACGGTTAAACGCCGCTGACGGAAAGTACTACGGCGAATGTTCTAATTATTGTCTTCTTTCGGAAGATTTCCCAAGAGAGAAAGAGAGAGAGAGAGACAGAGATTGATCGGGGCTCCTTTCGCGTCTCGTACGGCGAACTTGCACCGATAACTTCGAAACTGGTGCGAACCAAGCGAGAGAAAGAAAAGAACGGGAATGTGAGAGGACGAGAAAAAGTTCGACAGTTCTCGCCACGGAGACGAGTAGCTTTAAGTGTATAGAAGCTCTTAAGGAGTAAGCGCGAACCGCATTGCGTATTTATGAGATTCCAGTTGTCGCTTTAGTGGCAGCTTACCGTCGGCAAAGTAATTACGACAGGTGAGACGCGAATAATGAATCGCTAATCGAGATAATTTAACTTTGGGGTTTAACTGGTGGCGGGATTGAGAAGAGGCAGGACAGAAAACGTTCTTTTCCGATCCACCCACCGTGTTTTGCCGAAATTTTATGTGTGCTCTTTACTTAAGGAATCGCTCTTTATTTAACCAAAATCTAAATAACTCGTTAATCTCTATTATATACTAGACATTATATCATAATCAAGACTCACGACAATGTTATAGTTAATAATGTATATATATCTTTGAATTACGATTATTGGATTGAACACTACACTGTTCTGCTGTCCCTTCGAAATGTCCAACAATTTATTTCATTGCAATTATATGACATATCTACGCGTCTAGTTATGGAAACTAATATTAGTGGAAACTGTGCTTTATGTATATTGAGTGAAAATTCATCGGCATACTGCACATCTGGTTTAATAATAGTATACATATAATATTAATATAATGAGTGCTATTATCTAGAGCTAGAGAGAGGGGGCTACAGCTAGAGAGAAAGGGAGGAGAGAGAAAGAGAGAGAGAGAGAGAGATAAAAGAGAGATAAAAGAGAGAAAGAGGAGGGAGAGGATGTTAAATACTCTCTCTCTCCCTCTCTCTAATTGAATTTATGATTGAAGCAGGAGCATTCTATTCTCAAGTAATGCATAACTAGATCGATGTTATTATCAGCTGTTTGTGTAGAGTAGTATAAATGAGTTTCGATAGTGAATGCATAGGCAATTCCGCGAGGCAAACATTATTATCGTTCAGCGACCTATTCTGAATCGAGAGTTCTGACCTAAACCGAGAGTTCTGCAACAAGCGAATAGACTTTCTGCTAATTTTAACGAAGCGATACTGTGGTCAGATAATGCTTCATGGAATTCGATACGAAACGCTGCCAATGTACAATATAGGATGAGCGAAACTTTGTTATTGAAAGCCGAAATCCGCAACACGTAACGTTTAACAAAGATCGATAATAAAGTCTCAGATACTTACGATTAGTGTAATGAAAAGAAAAATACAGAGATGCAACAAAAAGCATATTTCCGAAACATTGATTTTTTTACAGTACAATATATTATATATACAAATTGCGTTCCTCTGATATCGATTTTTATACTTTTATTTTAAATAATGAGTAAATTATTAATCAGTATATCGAGAGCACGGTATTATGACGACCGAGAGGAGTATTCGCGAAAAATTACGTTGACGATGTCTCGGCGAAAAACTCTGAGCGCCTTAATTCAGCTATTAATATATTAGACAGCTTCGCGCGTCACGCCAGGTCGCGCGATTTTATATTTTACGCGAGGAGACGTTATGAAGAACGACGGTTGATGCGATTACCGCGGATAGGGGGTAACTTTTTATCGGGATATTATAAGCGCCCCGTTTACGGGCCGTGTCATAAAGTAAATGTACTTTATTCATTTCCCGGCAAATATCCGGGGGGACTGCGGATACAGCTATATTTCAGTCTTTCGCCTTTTTAGCGTCGTATCTTACATTATGGCTAAAGAAATAATTTAATTTGGGCGATTTTGCCGCGAATACACCTCGCGGAAGAATCAGCAATACGTTATCTGAATTACGGTCAATTCCGAGCCATTTTACTACCACGCTGTATTATCGCCCTATTACCTTCGTCGTTGCAATCGAAAATGAACGTATTCGTTATATCGATATATTGCGATCTTGTTACACAGAAATGTACGAATATAAAATTGCATGGCATTGAAGGAAAAACTTGTGTATTGTAATCCGCGCAGAAAGCGGTCAGCTGCTAATTAAGCCGTGCTCAGCCGTAGTAATTAGAATTTAGGGATCTGAATGCGTCGAATGCTTACGCTCGGATCTCTGGAATGCAACCTCCTTTCGGATCCGTTGCGCTTTTATGTCGCTGCGATAAGGCTTTTGCGATTCACGCTTGAGCGTGGTCTACTGAATATGTTATCGTGTAAATTCAACTTCTATTCACTCTTATCGCTATTTTCTTTAACCACGATAGAGTATTCTTTCAATGTTCTTCCATAAGAAAAATACGAAATATGTATCGTCACAGTATTTTTACCCATCGAGAGTCTTTCGACCATAACAGAGCATAATATCCGGTGGTCCCGGACATTGATCAATTCCCAGTCGGTCGTGCTCTCCGGTATTCCGGTGTGGCTCGCATCGAAATCAACTGCACTTGGCTGCCAGCCAGTCTGATCCCTCAACGATGCAACTTCGTTTGACGCTCCTTTTTGCGCCTCAAAGCGGCGAGAGCATCGCGAGCTTTCCTCGCATCGTGATCCCGGTATATGTCGGTAATTAACGAGTCGTCTGCATGTGATGAAACAAACGTTTATCAAATTGGTAACAAAGTATCTCAGATTGTATTCTTATTTAGTGGTATAATAATAATATACATGACAAATCAGTGAATTTCGAAATATGTGAAAAATTAGAGAAAGATGTTTCTTTCGTATACAATGTGAAACAAATTCGCCTGATGTAAGAACAATTTTAATACTGACGGAGTGATTTTTTTATATTACAGATACAGAATATACTCGTAATGTGTTTCCTGAGAGAGAGAGAACTGGTGAAAAATATTAAATACTTTAATGTAATTAATGAAATTGAAGTCTATAAAAGTCTCGATAAAAGTCAAGAGACGTAGCGAGGCTTTTTAATTTTCTTCCCGGTACCAGTGATGGACTGTTACATGAAAGGTACGCAGTACAATTGAGAAAAATTAATATCAAATACTTTCAACATTATTCCGCAACTAATTTTTTAAATAGTACATCAAATTAAATAACCACATCGGTTTTATCGATTGCAATTAATGTTATTAGTACTTCTCCTCGCTAACTTTGTGTCATTTTGCTCTTTCGCGAGCTCGCCTGGATTTTCCCCGCATTTGCGAAAAATACAAAGGCAAAGGAGGGGGGTGAGGGACGCGATAAGAGAACGAAGGTAAATGGAGTATTCCGCGAGTTCTCGATCCCATTTATTGTCTCCGTCCGCCCTTTTGTGGCCGCTACATCGCACGGGAAAAAAGCTGGCGCTGATCCTAGAGCGGAGGGGAGGCTGCCGGCTAATTTTTCAAAGGCTCGCGCTACGGCAGTCGCGATAATCCCGAATGAAAAAGTGACGGCCGCATCCTCTCCCGGAACAGCCATGCAAACCGATCGATGCTGTCCTTTATATTTTACGCCGAGACGTAACCTGTTCTCGCGATAACACGGGACGCATGCATCGTCAGCATTATCCGCGAGGCTCGTAATTTAGATCGCACCTAGGAAAATAACGGCGAATATTCATTGTCGCAAACGTTCTGTATCTCTCTCTCTCTCTCTCTCTCTCTCTCTCTCTCTCTCTCTCTCTCTCTCTCTCTCTCTCTCTCTCTCTCTCTCTCTCTCTCTGCGTTTGCTTCACTGATATCTATATCTAAGGCGTCGCAAGAAGATTGATGTATATGGAAATTAATGAAACTTAAGTTTAAAACTGCTATGACCAAGAAATCTTGTAGAACAATTTTACTTAAGCATGATTCTAATTATTTTAAAGCCATGCATACAGTAGAATAAGATAATAATATAGTTTGTAGTAAAATTTTATATTAATAAAGTGCTCTTTCTTTTTTGGATATTTCTTTGCTTCTGCTGATTCCTAAGAATTATTAGCTTTCGACTCTGAAGAATCATAATTTTCTTCCGGTTTGCGCGTTTTTTTCTATCTCTTATTTTTTCCAACAAAGTAGCGATCTTGATGAATGACGTTAAGAAAAAAGAGACAGAAGGGCGAGAAAGAAAAGGGGCAGGGAACGCAGAATTCATAAATTCGTGAGATTAAGCTTTTAAAGTATGAAAAATAGCGGTATATAAGTATGGGGGAGTTTGCATGGGCAAGTGTGGTTGCGGGAGCTCTGCTTTATATCGATTCACGGCAAAAAGAGACTGTAAAAATGTCTACGCACAAACATTCGCACACGTTTATTCCCTTTAATTGGATCTGCTGGTTCAATTAATAACGAATTTATCGTGATGCTTTTATAATGGATAATTAAATTGATAATACAAGTTCCTTTTGTGATACATTTTTTTCCGTATCATTGTTAGATACCGCATATACGAGCGAGTTTTTGATCGCGGATTTATTTTTTGCCGCGGTGGCGAGAAAAACTCGTCAAATCTTCTTTTAAACTCACGTCTTTTTAAACTCACCAATGCAGTTTACGCGTATATCATAATTCATAATTTTACAATTTTTCCCGTCCGTCTTTTAACATGCTACGTTTGATATTGCGGTGCGCTCAGAAAGGCAGAAAATTTTAGTTAACTTTGGGAGGAGAGCCGTTGGGATTACACAGACTTTTCCTTGTTGGTTTTCGGAAAACACTTGTCGTACCGAGACGCGTACCATCCCGTGATGTGCTTTAAAACTTCGTCCATCTGGAAAATCACCGTAGTCCCTTCGAGGATTTGCCCGTTTTAGCTGCAGCGGCCGTTTCGTGACTCCATATAGTAACTGCTTTGCAGTATATTCCGAGTTTAAAAACTCGAAGCTATGGGTTTGGAAAGTCCGTGGACTAAAGATCAATAAAACTACGAAAACCCCGGCACGTCGAGAAATCGGCGTATATGTATATCTTGCAAATTTTTACTTTTGAAATTGATTGAAATTTCGCTTTGATAAATTTAAGTATAATATCAATATATGTATGTAATATTAATAAAATTATTATGTGAAACTAAAAAATTAATATCGGACATTAATATGCTAAAATTAAATATTTCTGTGAATGAGCTTCAAATTAGTGAATGAATATAAACGAGTGATTTTAAAATACTTCTCTGAAATTTATTCTATACTCTGCTCTGCTTTAGATACTCTAAAGCAAATTTATGAAAGGTATAAAAAGGTATAAAATCATATTTTTATTTATTTTTAAATATTCCACTTGAATTTCTATTACGCAATTCACTTTTGAGACAATTATTATTAAAAATCAAGATTTCTAAAAGCATCATTGCTTATATTTTACAATATCGTTGAGTACTCGTATTTGTTCGTTGTCTGGTTAGAGGCACACGATAAAGACTTTATAGGTTCCGCGGGAGTTATTTTCGCTATATCTTTAGCTTCCTGAAGGCGCGTATCGTAGAGAACTTTTTCCCGCAAACAGGATGATGCAAACGGGATGATAATGCCGGATGGAGTGCTTCTCACAACGTAAAGCCTGCTGGAGAGATATTTGATTTTCCCCAGCAGCAGCGGAGCTACGGAGATGTTTTCTGGTATCGAGGCGTCTCTCCAACCATATGCAAGGATGATAAAGTAAAGTATTATGTGAGGATCGTAAGCTAAGTTGTTTCCAACATTTAGGCCTTTAGATAGAGAAATTTGCTATGGAACTGATCGTCTTAACTTCTTAGAGGACTGATCGTCTTAGCTGACTGAGGATGAAGCCGTGTAAGAGAGGTCTGAATGCACCGTCAAATAGGTATTCGTGATGACAGAAATTTGTATGTTGGAAGTAATTTAAGCTCTAGACGCTGTAATGACCATTCGAGAACAAGATCGCGATAGTTAATAAGTACTTTAATCACTTATTGTTCTGTGCCTTTTGAGTGCTCATCTTAGCTCCGTATTGATGAATTCTTGTCGTGCTTTCTAACGACTTTAGTCTAAAGACGGGTAAAAGCGTGCGCGTGCGATTATGTCTCGTTGTTTGTAGCTTTGCTGTTTAACCTTTGCTAAAAGTTTTAAGTCTCTTCTCTCAGTATTCTCAAAGAGCTTCAATGCTCTTTGACGCCATTTCGCATATGTATGAAACTCTTGGGAACTAAATTAAAAATTCCAAACAATTATATATAGATAAAATTTCTTACTGTCTCAATTTTCTAGAATTTTTTTGTCTTTAATTAATTGTTCTTATTAAATAATCTTCGCTTTTTTGTATTTTAATAGTAATTAAATTTAATTTCACATCTCAAAATATTAGATTCAACGATATTAGAAAATTATAATTAGAAATACTTAATGTTAATGTTTTCATTATAGCTAAGAAGTAACGTGATCGTAATAAAGTTAAAATGACAAATAAGAAATCCGAGAGAAGAGAGAGAATTTTTCGTCCTTATATTGCCGTTTCAATCCTATAGTAATTTGTCGCACGGTAGTTCCATCTTTGCGCGGTAGTGTACAAAATATATTTTACAGGCCGATACATCTCAGCCGGTGCATTACGCGGTCGTAGGTGTTTCACATGTGTATCTGTAAGCCCTATGATCAGTATCCGCATCTCGGTGATATACGTTCAATACCCGTCTTTCGAGAGAGATCATCCTTACTACCGTGTATATAAGTCAGTGTGCAGCCGGCCGGCATGAAATCGCGCTCGTAATATTTCTTCGGCGCGGCGCTTTTACGGTTCTTGCGGGACACCGAAAGGAATGAAAGGAACGGAGGGTAGAGCAGGGGTATAATAAAGCGACGGCCGCCGCTCCGCGCCGGTGGCCCTCCCTTTCTCGTGTCTCCCGCCCTTTCTTGCTTTCTTTCCCGTGTAGCCTCTGTATAGCGCTCTTTTCGACCCCGAGGTAGATAGAGGGAGACAACGGTGGTAACGTACCGCTATGGCGGACGCAATGAGACCGAGATAGAAATTGATGACACTCATAATTTACGAGAAATCGCGATTTTTTCTTGAGAACCTAACCTGGATCCGCCGCCGTCTCTACTCTTCGTCCTTTCCTCTGTTCTGACCCCCGCGCCGTCGTTTCCTTCGCGTCGCGAGCGAGGGCGAGCGATGGAAAGGCGAGAAAGGGAGATGGAAACATCGCGGTGGCGGTGGTGAATAAAATTCCGATAAATTTGCATTACACCATAAATCCGATGCGCGGCCGCCAACACAGTCCGTTTTGGATATTCCCGACGCTATTCCTGCGAACGTGCACCGATCCGGAGAGAACGGGTAAAGTGCCGCCCCCGATGGAGGCATCGCGGAGATCTCTTTGCCGCCCCCCGAATACGCGCTCGAGAGAGGCGATCACGAGGCGATCGATCGCTTTTCCGTGTCGTCCACCGGATACCTATACGCGCGAACGGCGTATATATCTCCTCTTGGTATATACGAGCAGGGAAATATTCAACGACAGTCCCGCTTATACACTCGGGACACATTTGCTCGTTACGCTAACGTTGCTCTTTTCTTAAATCCCCGAGGATGTGAAATGTGAAACGTGAGAAAATGCGAAATATTATTTGTCATGTTGATTAACTTCTCTGTCAATATTTCACTATTAAAATAGCCGCGATTTTGCTTGTTCCCGTTTGAAATATATATCATTAGAAAAACAGATAGTTCGCCGAGACCTTTTGTAAACTCACAAGTCGAGGATTATTCCCATTGACGTCAACGATATAAAGTATTGTAAGTGCAAAATGTTGTAAAAATTTTAGAACCGTACCATAATTTTTCGGATTTTAATTTTCTAGACCTGTACAATAGTTGTTCATTCTCATAAATTTTTCTTGTTTATTGCACGCGCGATTACGCGATGAAAACAAAGTATTAAAAAAATAAATAAAAATAATTAAATAAATATAATTTATTATTATATTAAATATTATAATATTAAAATCTATTATAATATTATTAAAAAATATATAATTTATTAAATATAAATTATTAAATATATATATATATATATATATAAATAGAAAATACGTGAACTGCAATTTATACAATCTAATCTATTAATAATCTTTTGAGCTATATTATTAACAAAAAATAGTTTCGGAATTTGTAACAGGCGCATATATTGATTCTCGGAACTTTAAAGTTTATAATTTTTCCTGCATCCTGGATGTCACGTATCTGCTGAAATAAAAAGAATTAGGGATATCGGATTAGAACACAGTTGCAGCGTCAGTAGTTGCAACGTGACGGTGCATTTGCATCACTAAATATCAGCGCAGTGACGGTCGACTTTTGCGCGGGAAATAGGCGACTTCTCTCGCAGTCGAAGCACGCGCGAAGTCGTCGTTGACAATTTAAATGAGCGGGGATCAACAATGGAGAGAGAGAGAGAGAGAGAGAGAGAAAGAGAGCGCGCGCGAGAGAAACCATGCATATCGCATCGCGCAGCCACCACCGTAGTTCTCGTCATCTTCCGCGCTTCGTAATCGTTGCCGCCGTTAATTGTCGTTAATTAAAGAAGTCTCCCCTGGAGATTGCGCTTCGCTGCCGTTTAATTACGAAAAGGATTCATTAGCGAAGAGAGGTAGTCACCTAACGAGGACAAAACAGCGGCGACGGGATCTGACGAGGCAGTCTGGCACTTTCTGGTTGCAACCGTCACGCCGGAGTGCACGAATGTGGTGATAAAGTAGAAAGGGGAAAGCTGTATGTCTCTTTCTCTCTCTCTCTTTCTTACTTCCTCAGAGAGGACCATGGTTCAGAAACAAGAAAACTACACCCTCTTCCTTCCTTCCTTCCTTCCTTCTTTTTTTCCCCAGGTTTTTCGATGTCTCAACTGTGTCTTCGTACCCGCTTGGACCACGAGATAGTATTATCAAATAAAAATAATAAAAGTCTCGATATACTATTGCCGTGCGTGGCGATAATGAAATAAAACTTCAAAGTCGAGCACAAGTGCAAATATAATATTTAAACCCGTATATTATTTGAATATTACGTTAATATCCAGAAATTTTCATATTTGATTAATGGTGCTCAAATATTCCGGTATATATTTCTGTGAGTAATATTAAATATTTGGAAAGTTCCGCCGCGCTTTCTGATCGAGCGCCTGTAACGAGAGCCAAATGTATTTAGTCCCCATTCAGTCCGGCGACGTAAACCGTGAAAATACCCAATCGGAATCGGATCCACCCTAAATATGTCTGCACATGCACTCGCGAAATGTCCCGCTCGCCACGCTCTTCGATATTCAATTCCGATTGCGTTTGTCCGCTCTCCAATCCACCCCCATGTGCCCTCGTCACTCAATGCTCTCAACTCTCTTTCCCTACTATTCTCTCTCTCTCTCTCTCTCTCTCTCTCTCTCTCTCTCTCTCTCTCTCTCTCTCCCCCCTCTCCCTCTCCTTTTCTCTTCATGTATGCGCCTCTCTTTCTTTTTGTCTCGTCACACACGTATATTCACATGCACGGCTTTCTGGCCGCGCGTACTCGCTCTGCTGGTCGAAGGTTTATTGCCCGTGCGGACTGAAATCTCCGTGCGAAAATTTTGCTCGCTCGCCGCTTCCGAATCCACCACTAAATTGGACATAAATTTGCCGGACTCTCCCAATGCCATCCTGTGTCCTTCGGTCCCCATTCGATCTCCCTTTTGTCCCTTTTTCTCTCTGGATACGAATCGTCAACTAGTTCCGACAAGAAAGCAAGCGAATGGCTACAGGCACCTAGCCTTGCAAAAGATTGTCAAAAAAGCAAAATAGATTATTTTACGACAAGTCGGCAAACATCTTGTTTTCGAAGCCTTCATATAAATTTTACTTTAAGACGTTCCACAGCGAAAATACTCTAATCGAACACACACATGTATGATATTTATGAAATCTAGATTGTATGGTTAACATAAAACGATTTACTTTAGTAACCTAGTTAATTGCCATTTTTACAGACTTTTTTGTTTTCAAAGTCGAATAATAATTTAGCTTCTAATTACAACTTTCTATTAAAATTCTCTTAAAGATTCGGACTATCAATTCGATATACTGCGTTATTTTCAATATCTCTCCAACTATTCTGTCATTTACATGCACATTCTTAACATAATCACGCGTTTTACGCGTGATGCCGACGCGCGAAACCGAGAAGCAGCGGCGCGTTATCGCGCCTTTCACGCTCTATCGGACTGCTTGCGGTTCTTCGTCTTCGTCAGCGATTTTTCG